>NW_020884874.1:35188924-35303578 GCF_003945725.1 Corapipo altera
AGAAGGAGAAGGAGAAGGAGAAGGAGAAGGAGAAGGAGAAGGAGAAGGAGAAGAGGAAGAAGATTGAACCTTTTCTTTACATAATGCATCTATGCTTTCACTGTTGCTTAATACTTTTTTCTCTTCTACAGTGGCTGTGGATTTGATTTCACTGTGCAATTGAGTGAAACAGGTATTTCAGTGATGAATATCTAAAATCAATAAGCTATGAGGAATCAAATGTACTGGGGGTAATTATTTGAAGTAAAGCATATTTCAAATTTTAGTCAGAGTATCACTAAAATCATGTACTGCAGGGTCATAATGACCCATTAAGATCAGTTCAATGATGCTGCAAAAGAGAAATAGTCAGGAAATTGCCGTTCCTGCAAGTGACATTAAAAGAATGTATATTTATGCAACATACATGTATATTTATGCTAGCTTTTATTGAAACTTGAAATAACTTGAAATAACAAATTTTGGGGAAAAAAATGGAAAACTTTGCATAAAATTTCTATTCAGTCAAAAAGCCTTTTTCTTCTTGGAAAACATTTTGGCAGGAGTTCTTACCATATACACTGAAATGCATTTTGAAACACTAAAAATTAGGTTTGGATATGACATAATTCTAATGAAATCCTTTGGAAAAAGAGGAATTTTGCCAACAAAAATGTAATAAAGAAGTTAGGTTTTACAAACAAAAGCACTTTATATTACAAGCCATATGTCCAGTGCCCTCTCTGATGATTCTTGGCATCCAAAGTATGCATACCTATACATAGATGTAAATCCCCAGTCGTTTGACAGAATCAGAACAACACTTAGAGGTTCAATTTTATTCCTAAATTGTCTGGAATATGTTGGCCATGTATGCATACAGTCAGTGACCTCATTTTAAAAATTACAGAGCATTTATTTTCCATGAGTATCAGTAGATGGTGATAGCACAGAATAGCTCTTAAAACCACACCCAATAACATAATCATAAAGATACATAAAGATACTTTGGACAGAAATTTTGCCCAGTATAGTGTTATTTTTTTTAAAGTTCCAGTATGTTGTCATGGAATTTAAATTACAGGACTGAATTGAAGAGTTAACTATAAAATACATATCCTATAGATGGAGTTGAAAACTGCATTGCAGTAGCATGAAATATTATACATTTGGCAAAAGTGCTTAGCTACTGCTTGCGTGTGTCTTCTCCTATTGGTCTTACTCCAGATGAAAAATGTCTTCTAAGTGTTTCTTCAAGAAGTCTGAAATAGATAGACATATAGGGGATGCTACCCTGCCATCAGATAGCCTGCTTCCTTAGTTCAGTATCTCCCCATCCACGGGGGTCAGTTCCCTGGGAAGTGTGCTTTTGGTTCATACCCTACATCATCCCAGAAAACTCATTGTTACAAAAATGGAGTCAAGCTGTGTCAATGAGTCTACCAGTTTCCTGGAAGTTAGTAGTAATACAGTGTTTCCCACTTGCATCATTTTGTATGGACAATATAGCCTTGCATGAGGGAAAACGTCTGCCCACTGCTTCCCTCTCTATTCTACCGCTTAGATTTCCTCAGTGGAGCTGGGCCCCAAAACCTGTTCACAGCAAGCCCAGGGAAAACTGTGAAGCCTACAGTAACACTGCTGTATCAGAATAAAATGCTGGGAATCAGAAGGGTAGCTAAATTCCCTGGGTTTCCTTGACTAGTGGAGATTGAAGCAGCTGCAAAGAAGACCAATTTCAAAGCTATAAAAGAGAAACCCTCAGAAACCCAAAAAGCATTTGGGAATATTTTTTTTCAGAAAAGGTGAGCTGACAATTCTTTGTAGGCAGCTGTTCTATTTCTTAGTACTAATATATCTCACAATTGTGCTTATATAACTCATGTTACACAGAAAAATATGTGTATTCATTTACAAAATTATACCAAGTACCATTGCGGTTACCTAGGTTCAGCTACTTAAAAGTTAGATATCTATGCTACTTATTTATGTGCCTTCCTGATGGAAAGAGGGAAATGCTTGCAGCAGAAAGTTCATGACTCTATTGTTAGACATCAGTGTTGGGGTATTGCCTCATGGAGGTACCCACTCTTCCCTGAGACTGTTTTGGTCTCTGAGGAAGTCTCATCCAAAATTACAACAATTTCTGTATCACTTATTTAAGACCAATCTATTGAAGGGTTATGTTATGGAAAAATAGACCATATTTAAAAATAAAAAGTCAGCTGAGCAATACAGATCAGTTACTGCAGATTCCTAGTGATATTCATTCTACGTTTTCCTCACCAAGGCTAAGCACAAGTGATCTGCTCTATTTGACCTTGGTGGAACAAGCTGGAATCTTACCATTTTGTCTGCTGGTAAATATGACACAAAGTTTCTGTGAACTAAAAGAAAAATCACTTGGATTTTTATATCCTGTTGAGAAATTCCATTTACTCCATTAACGTTATGTTTGCTTTTAGATGAAGCTCAGGCACATGGTGTGACTGTTGGGGATGGTCCTATGCAAGGCTAAGGGCTGGACTCAATTATCCTTGTGGGTCCCTTCCAACTCAGCATATTCTGTGATTCTGTATGTACCTTATTGGATGAGAAGAAGTATTTAATATCTTGAATGGGGTCTAAGCAAGAATTAAAGTACACAAGTGTAATATTTTTCATCCTGTAAACCACAGCTCAGATGCTGCCTAACCCCAGAAGTGATACAACTCCATTTTTGTCTTAAAGGTCTCTAGACACCCAAACTGTTCTTCAAGATGTGCCCCAGAACTCTTCTGTCTTAACAGGCTCTGAGCCCTGGGGCTTCTTGAAATCGTATACAGCTCATTTGAACTTCACAGTTAGATCTCATCTTTCCCTTATACTCAGCACTTTTGAAATATGAGTGCTCTTTATGAGTCTCCATCTGGACCTCTCCAGATGGAAACAGCTGAAAATGCTAACAATTTTTACAAACCTTTTGCAAAGCATGTAGTGTTGATTCTCCAGAACAGCATTCAATACAATAAAATGCTTGCTAATTCTGGTCTGCCTACACAAGCCCAGAAGAACAATCTTTATTTTACTAAAATTGTATATTTAGCCTGTCACTTTTAAAATGCTTTCTTCACCTCGGAATTACTTGGAGGTTGAAAGGCTTACAACAGCTCTTCTAGTAATTGCAACCTGGTTCAAAGTCCTTGGCATTGGGCTGAGGAGAAATGTGCCAATCTGGGAAGCAGGGTCTTCTGGTGGCCTGAAGGGAAACATCGGCAGAAGGCTAAGGCACTATGGGGAAAACATTTGAAAGCTAATGGAATATGAAACAGTGCTTTATGTGTTGGTTAATATAGCACAGCATAATTTTGGTTTTCTCTGCAAAAATATTCAAGGGGAAAAAAAAAGAAATTCCCATTTTCTTCCCCGAACTTAAGTTTACAGACTTCCCACAGAAACTTAATTTAAAGGCCAGTTATGAAAGCCAGCCTATGTTTTTCACAAAGTTGTGTCTGAGTACAATTTTTCAGCTGCTGCTTTTCTGGTATGCTGAGAAGAGCTGGGCAGTTTTACACAGGTGTTGCAGTTTCATCTCATTTAAAGATTGTTTGAGTAACATGCCCTTGGGGCAGCATCTTAAGCCCTCTCTATAGGTACTGTAAAGCAGTAAATCCCATTGAGTCGCAAAGGGTGAGTCTGAATTTAGAAGCATCGAATCAACTTCTGGCCTCCACTGGCACTACAGCAACTATGTTTCTACTTGACATCCTGCAGATGCAGATGAAGATGGAAATGAATTCTGTCCAACTGCACCCAGTACCAGCACTGGGCTCACTGTATCATCATACCACTAGGAATGATTGATTCTGAAGTGAGTGGGTTTAAACTACTGGGATGAAAGGGAAAGCAGTCAGGCTCCACATGCATGAGAAGGCAGATCATTAGGAATTTTGTTGTCAGGAGACCAGAAGTCCAAAGTGTTTCTAGCTGTAAAGGCTACACCTCCTAATACATTTTTTTCCCCATCTTCCTGTGTGCCTTTTAATGGTACTTATCTCCAAGAACACATCGCTTAGAGTAAATCTGATCATTCATGTTCTTATTTTCAACTTTTTGGGCAGTATGGACCTTTCTCCATCAGCACAGACTCACTCTTTCACCAAGATATTTTTAGCTTACCATTAGAAATGTTCTTGCCTAGTTTTCTGCTAGTTTGGAAGGAAGAAAGGAGCAGGTGAAACATCCTTCAGGCTTCAGTAGATGGTCAACAATGTCTTCCAGCTGCATGAGGAGTCACAGTTTAACCTGTGTGATATACATATACACAAATGTGGAGCAAAAAGACTGTCAGACAAGTAAACTCAGCCAAAGAATCAGCTGGAACATATTACTTCAAGACTTTTCTTTTGAAATGCACAGGTTCTGCACCACTGCAAAGCCATCCCAGTAAATCATCTTTGAAAACACAGAGGGTATATCCAGATGTGTGTGCATTGTCAGATTTTACAGTTTGTTTGTACTTCATTCTACTTTAGGGGCATTTAATCTGTACATTCTCTGAAAGTCTTCTTGTTGTGCATGCCCACACCTCTAGCTAACAGAGGGAATGAGGACCTTAGAGGCAGTGTATTCTGAGAGGATGGCTTGCTCCTTGTCTTAGACACAGAAAATATATGCTGCTATAGCATTACTATGCCATGGGCAAGATAACTTACCCCAGGATGTAGATCTCCCTGGATATCACTGAACAATATATGACAAGTTGAATTGTGCTGAGGTTTATGCTGGAAGCAGTTTGGTAACTTAATTTTGTGCAGCTGAAGACATCACTTGAGATTCCTAGTGGGAATCAAAAGCTTGGGAAGGGTCTCCTAGCCTCACATGACTGTTTTAACCTGTTCTAGAATCCCACACAAGCACAGTTAGGATAATGGTACTACATAGTCTCTATCCAAAAGGACTGTGATATTAACATTTGCAAACTAGTTTTAAAAATACCTTTGATACCGTATTCTTTTACATTTTTACGTGTGGGGGTTTTTTTGTTGGTGTTATAACTAAATTTATCAGATGAGAGTTTTCATGGTATTAATAAATCTATTTATTAGTAAATATTGATAGAATATTTAGGCAATGCACCTTTCATTTTATCCCTGTTTTAAAAGATGATAGTGTTCACTGAATATAGAAAGTGTATAGAATACAATTTTATAGGGATGAAAATAAGAGTTCCATAAAGTAAACAGGAGAGTCATATGAGTTATTGTAAAAACAGAGGAAATGTATCCTCTCCAGAGTCTTTGACTGTTTTTTAAAAAGTCAACCCTGTTGAATTCTGTAATGAGAATAGACATTTTTTGTTAAATATTTGCAGAAAAAAAAATGTAGGACACAGAAAATTAGAAGAATTTTCAGCTGTGCTGTGAATGCATAACTTCCACTAGCATTGATGGTAATGAGGGCACTAGCACACTGGGGAAGCAAGCCCACTGAAATAGCTAGCCAAGCTCCCAGTCAGGCAATAGCGAATCTAGTGGGTAATGCTCTTGTTTCTACTCTACCAATAGGCAGCACCCGTTTGTGTCTCAGGGGTCTACATTAGTTTCAAAAGGGAGAGGCAGAGGCCCTTAGTCTCACTTCCATATCCTTTGATAACCTGCTGGCATTTTGATTTCAATAAAGGCTTGCCTTCTTTGTGCTCTAGCAGTAGCAAAATAACCTGCACATTTGTCGATGCTTTTAAGAGATATCCTGTGCTCCTAAATTGTTCCCTGCGATGTCTCAAAAAGGACACCAGAGGGCAGAAATGATTGACTGCTTTCCAGAGCCAGACTGGCAGGGATGCGGAGGCCAGCGTGCCCCTTTGTCCAGGCGTGAGCTATGTTTGGATGAGGCTGATGTGACCGGTGGGGTGACTTTGCACGGACAGACCTCTTCCAGGCTGGTAGGCTGAGCTGCTTCTCTACCGTTGCACTGGAGACAGGTCCTCCCTCACCTCCTCATGACTAAACTCAAACCAGATGGTACCTCCCAAAGTGAACAGACATTTCTTTCTTCATTTAGTGCAAGAGTAATAGATATAAAATGTTAAAACTCCAAAATACAACAAGTGACATGATAAATGTTATTCTGTGTCAAAGAGTCACTCAAGTATGTAAAGACTTGTTTGATATATCTTGATAAACAATCAGGCAGCTTTAAATAGCCTTAAAAGGAAAAAAGAAATTAGTACATTTTCCCTTTGAAGTTTTGACAAGGGTAGCAATCACAGATTGTACTATTTTTACTAACCTCACTAAGTATTTACATGCCTTTTTTCCAAATGTTTACTTTTTTTTTTCTTTATCCAAGACAGCTATGAGCAGACACGTAGTTACTCGCACTTTTGGGTACTCTGCAAAAAGAAACGTTGGAGAGCCTTTTGGGTATATTCTTGCATTGTCGTCTGCGTCACAGTGTAACATGTGGGCTGGATTTGCTGTGCCAAAAGGACCAAGAAGATTCTTCTGTGCTATTATTGTCACCAAGAATAACTGATTCTGCTGGCAATGGAAAATGTAGAATTTCAGCCACGATAGGTCTGATTTTTTTAATCTCATGTTTGTATGTGTATGTACAAGTATAGATGTATGGAGGGTACATGTGAGGAAAAATTGTAGCCACATCTGATTATCTTATGTACCATTAGATAACAGAAAATGCAGTGCTTTATAAATCCAAAATACCTAAACCAGAGTTTTTGTAGGGCAAAATGAGTTTTCTTCAAGCCAGACTTGTACCATTGGCAGCTGGTGGCTCTCACTCCATAGATGGAGCCTGCCATTTGTACAGCCTGTTCAGCCAAGAGCTGAGAAAGTACATCATGGATGTTGTTTCATCTCCAGATGTTCTGTGTGACAAGTCCTTGCCACAGCTCAGCTGAAACCCTTTGAGGCCAAAGCAAGACAATCTAAAAGAGTGCTACCAGTTGTATGAAAAATGCTCGATGTATTTTACATAAATTTGAACATCTGTGACGCTCAAGGAAGATTTCACGGAGTTCTGTAAATCAAATCATAGAATTTTAAAATCATTTAGGCTGGAACATGTAATTAGCTTCACAACATTATTGCATTTTTATCCACGTTTTAAATCTAAGGAGGTTGGCACAGGAAAGATAAGCAATTAGCCCTTGGGAAAAAAATATTTTATGCCCAAAAGGGAAGCAGAACCCAAGCAAGTCAAGCAGTAAACCTGCCCGTATCTTATTTTCTGTAACATCATTTTGTGGAATTACTGTTTCCAACTTGGAAAATTTGCCAACAGTAGTTGGCAAACAACAGTTCAGCGTTACAGAGGTGTTGTGCTTTACAGAAATAAAATGAGAAGGGAAATACATTTCTTCTCAGATCTCCTTCTTATAGGTATCTAATAGCAATTGACAATTCCAATAATACAAAGCATAATTTCATGAAATTCATTTTTCAGGCTTCAAAAAGAAGGAGATTGTTTTAAAGACTGTGTTCTTCTTTTTAAAAGGGTATTTGTGTCTTTCAATTTTTGATCCTGTATGATACACTTAAAACATACTTTTAGCTTTTCTCCACAACCACTAGAATTAGAAGCATCGCTATTGTTGAGAATGAGAGCTGAACTCCCTTTCAGAAAGGAAGCAGGGTTTTCTGGAAAAGGTAATTTCTATGAGGATTGTCACAGCCACCTGGCTCAGTATCATTTTTACTTCCCTAGATTAGTGGAATAAAGTTTTAAAATGTCCCCATCTCTTCATGGGCAACACGGAAACTAAACAGGATCTTTCTGCTGCTTTCAGATCACATAGCTTCTAGCTTGGATGTTCAGTGCAGGCGTCTGGGTTCTAGCTGGCTGACTGACTGGGCTGGAGACATCTTCCATGTACATGGCAGTCCCTCCTGGCCCTGGCAGACACTGTAATGCTCAGGGGCAGTGGCAACTGGAAGAAAAGCATCCCTCTGATATGGCTTGAGGATCCCATTCAGGATGTCCTAAGTTTTGTAGTACCACAATTTAGGTGTCGTTTACATGATTTTGGTGAAGCAATTGGTGCTGCTCCTTATTAGAAGTTGTGCCTTATCACACCTGTTTCAATCTTTGTTGTTACCTGGAAATGCACAGAAGCAGCTGGGCTCTGAGCAGTAGAGGTTAACACAAAAGCAGCAAGTACCCTGCCAAACATTAAGACAGTCGTCCCAAGCTCAGGGGAATGAGGCTTTGTTTCCAGATCCTAGGCTGAGCTTTGAGGCTGTTAACAAGAAACAGATTTTTTACAAGTGTCGTAATAGTAAAAAGGTTTTCAAATTTGTTTTGAAACTTTTGACACCCACCTGAAACAGCATAAACCACCTAAGAACAGATGTGTAGGTCTTCCTGCGTTAGAAGGAGTGGTCCCAATGAGATGGTTTATCAGTTGAAGGTGAAAGATGTCTGGATTAGCTGTCTGCTTCACACAGCTGTACTCAATTTTACCCTTGCTGCAAGGACGAAAAGTGGTGAGGCAGAGCAGTGGGTATTTCTGTCTGAATTCAGATGCTTCTACACACTTGTGTGGTAGGGGAATGGGTAGTGTGGGTGAGAGGTCCTACAGACAGGACCAGGAGTATCATGATAGTGGTGGATGGGCTCCAGGGCCCTTCTGAGACTTCAGAATTGCCATGATGGGCCAACAGCCCCCACATCATTCTCAGTCTCACCAATGGCAAATGGCACCATCTCAACCTAGCTGAAAGAAGGTGATTACAAACTCAGACCAACTTTCTGGAGCCAGTGGTCAAGGAGTGTGGGACAAAAGCCCTCTTGGAGGGCTGAGTCCCATTTTGGATGTGAGGCAGTGTGTACCCTTCTCAGACTGTTTGGGATGTGAGCTAACAATCTGAGCACAGGTGAGTTTTACAAAAAACGTCAGGCAACAGGCAAGCATGGTTGCTTCTGTGAAGTTTGTGCAGGTAATGCAAGAGCCCATACTAGGTTCACAATCAATTCACAATCTATTTGAAAGCATACTACCCAGTTTCAATAGTTGATAACTACTCTGTTATCAAAAATTACTAATGAACTAACAATACTTTGGGGGAATTTTGCGGGAAGGGAATGATTGTAATTCAAAAAATCCAAAAGAATCAGAAGAAATGGCACCTAACGATTGGAGATAACATGCTGCACTGAGATTTTGTTTCTACGGAAGGGAGAGAAGCAGAGCTTAGTGAGGTAAATGCATGTAGTCTCATCAAGAGTTCCTCTGCAGGGTGACTTTCCAGCTCTGTCAGATGGAAGATGCTTTCTATGGGATATCTGTAGTTATATGTTTTTTTTATACAGGATACACTTCTGCCTTCCTGATCTTTAAGATACCAGCCACCTATTAATAGCAGGAAACAAAGGTGAAAAGGTAGAGGTCCTGATTTTGTTTGTGATGTTTTTTTGGAAGAAGAGTAGAAACCCTGCTGTTTTTTACCTGCTCTGGGCAGATTCCTGGTAACTTACACACCACTGCATGATGGAGATAGACAGAAAAGAAATTGCGGAAATGTATGCACTGGTCTGGAGAGATGAAAACGTTGGTTTTACAGCACTGAGGCCAGTGGTTGCAAACATACAGAGATGTAAGCTAGAAGAGACCAGCTGGTTAGTGGTGTCCTGCTTTTTCTGAGGCTCATTCTGACTAACTAGTGTCCAACATACACAGTGGCAGCAAAGTCATGACTAAGAATGGTGAATTCCACTGGAGCTACTACTTTGTAGACTACATGATAAATTGAATTAGAGATACTCCAAAATTTTCATTTTTTATTATTAAAGATTGGATACTCCTTCAGATGTGGCAGCCTTTGGATGTTATAAGCCCTGCATTCAGGGCTTAATTCATAGCAATTTGGAAGGTCAGACCTTGGCAATGCTGTTTGAAAAACCTCCCTAAGCCAGGAACCCAAGCGTTGCTTTCATGTTCAGGTGAGATGTGGGTACATCCCATCTGTGTGACAAAGATGCTGTTGTCCCTGTCCTTTCTTTGGCCAGTACTGCCTCAACAGAGACTATCATACAAATGTTCACATTAGAGGAACTTCTCAACTCCCCGCAGACCGAAACCACTATAAGTAAAGTGGTGTGACTGCATTAACGATCTTGACACTGTTGTTTGGCAGTGTGTAATAATGAGAAAACATTTGAAACCTGACAAGCCAAAAGCACAGAATGTTCTTGCCTTACAGGTGTAAGCGCTAGGTGTCACTGCAGCCCAAGGAAAATGCAGCAGCCCAAGGAAAATGCAGCACTCCAAGGGTCCCAGAAACTGCCAGGAAAGAAGTAATTTTTTTACATTTCAGAAAAAGTTGATTTTGATGATGGTAGAGAAATAAAAGAAATAGAAAACCATGTTATAAATACTAATTTAAGTATAAATATATGATTTTTATGTAAATAGCATCTTTTATTCAGAAGAGAAACAGGTGATTTATACAGTAAATTGCTGTCTATTCTGTGATCGTTTTTTGTAGCATACAGTGATAGACCCTTCATCTCATTTCAGCTGAAGACTCCCATCTTGAAAAGGTCTGCTGTACTGAAACTGGTCAGTATTATTTTCCTAATTAGCAGCAATTTTGGATAACTAATATAACACAACTGATACAACTTAAGACAAGTTGTATCAGAAATTAAGGGGTACAAGAAATAAAGGAACGCCATTATGTAAGTACAGAGCATACTAAACCATAAACAAGCCTAAAAGAAAACAGCCATACAACTCCAACACCTCAAATTTCCTTGTTCACTCAAATTTCTTAAACTTTTTAACCTTTCCCCCCCTATTACTTTCCCTCTACATCCTAAATATCCTTATTTCTTCTACTGTCACAATCTAAATGTGTTCTGAAATAATTGCAGACATTGTGACTTGCAAAATTGAGAGTGACAAGTAAGAAATACAAATTTATACTCACAGCCAGTGTATCTTTGTATTTCTTTATGTCTGGATTTTATTCTTTGCTGATTTGTAATGTAGAAGAGCAGTGTGAATGAGAAACAAAGTTCTGGCAATGGGTTTGGTTTTTTTTCTGTCTTTTGGCAAATGTTGGCTTCTGTCAAAAGAACCTCCCATAAAACCTTACATAGCTCCCTTTTGAGTCCTTCCGGTGCCAATTAAGTTCAAATGAAATGTAGTGGCTTTTTATTTATTTTTAAAAAAATTTATTAAATGTGTCCAGACAGTCTCTGGCTACCATTAGAAATATAACAGACAGCTTATTGGTCTGTGTCAACTCAGCTCAGAGTCCCCTCCAGGATAAACTAGACATGTTCAGTACCAAGTCCTTAGGCAAGGGCCTGAGCTAACAGATGAACCATGCATCCTGCCCAAAAAATCAACAGTCTGGGATACTGGCAGAGCAATGGAGGAAATGATATTCAGAGGTAGACATGTCCTACTGCTGAATTGGTAGGAGGCATTTCCATGCTCAAATGTTCCTGCTAAAAATGACAGGCAAAGGACTATCCCTGCTGATCTTCTGCAAAGAAAGAGAGGGGAATTGTGAGGTAGTTTGGTATTTGTCATGCTTTCTCCCAGCAGTGGGCTCAAAGATGAGTTCTGCATTCATCCACTGATAAGAGTACTTTCCACTGGAATAGGTGGGTAATTATGCATCCACAAAGGTTCCTTGCAGAGGTGAATCACAGGATTGGGGTGTTGATTTTGCAGTTGCAAGGAAAGGATACAGATTTGAGGTGCTAGGTGAGTTGCTCTTGACCCTGCTTTGAGTAGGGGAGCTGAACTACAGACATCTGCAACTCCCCATGTCAGCTATGCTGTGATCCGGAAAGTTTTTCCATTTCTAATTCCTAGGTTCATAGGTTATGTTACAGAGAAAAGACAGAGAAATTGGGATTCTGGTTTAAACCTTTGCAGAGGAGAAAAAACAGTAAGTTCAAAGATGTTGTAGTAGGATCAAAGCACTCTAAGAAAAGAATGTGACCTCATGATGGCCTACCAAATTTGCTCTAGTTTAGTTTAGAAACTTCGTCTTTTTTCACCCAGTTACTTCAAGTGTAAAATTATCCTCTTAAGAATGGGTGTTAGCAGGTTGAAGAGCTGCAGATTGATAAATGCAGATGTCCTCAGTCAAGCCTGATGAGAAGCATTTACATGCCACATGGGCTGCCAACAGGACAATCTATCAACTCTGTAGGTGTCCAGACCATAACTGAAGTAAGCTGGTAGATGACAGGCAATTTTTCATAAACTGTGAATAACAGGATCTGTGACACACAGCTAATACCAGATGATGCATTTTCCTTATTGATGTTGTAAAAAAAGGAAATAAAAATTTAAAAGTGAGTGGAAAGTTTTAGGTAGCTGGAATTTTTTAGGGTTTAACAACTGTGTGCATAATTATTGAGAGAGAAGTTCATATAGTTAACATTAATTTAGCTTAAACCAATGTTTTTCATAATAGGTTGTGGTCTTTTATGTCAAGGACTACAATCAGGGTCCAGTTCCCTAAGTAAGATAAATGTTTCACAGACAACTTGAAACAGATTAATTCTCCTTCTGACATTCTTACTATAGAGTAGGGTATAGAGTAGTGTGTTTGGTGCCATCCCATCATTCTCCTTTCTTCTCGTTTCTGTCCTGTACTTCCTCTTTTCTCAGCTTATTTTCTTTCCTCTGGTCATGTTCATGTCTTTTCCATAAACTTCATGTTCTTTCCTCATTTTTCTTCTCTCCTTAAACATAAGCTCTCCCTCACCAGATCCAATTCTGTAAGAGTCTGAGTCTTGCTGAATCACTGATTAATATCCCCACAGACTTCTCTTGAACAATCATTTCCAACAGCACATCAGCACATCCTGACTGCCAAAGAAGCCATTTGAATGGAAACAGACTTTGACTTAACATGCCCAGCATGACACCAAACACATGTGATGTCATTCCACAACCACAGGACTTAGTGTTATTTTATTTTGATTTTCCCCAACCACTGGTACTGGACTAGCAACTTCACAAAGAACAGTTATTTAATGTCAGCTATGTCAGCCAGAGTGTCTGAACTAGTAGCTTGAGAAAGTTGTGATTTGATTTCACCCTGGTCAGCCTGAAAGTCAGTGTCAAAGCATCTGACATTACACGTGCCCAGACAAACAGAAAACATAAGACAGTGATTTCATAAGAAACACTGAACTGTTATAATAAGCTTAGGGACCAAAAGATGAACAGCAAAGGTTAAAGAGAGCATGTGGAAAGACACTGTCTACTTCTCTTCCAGGATAAGAGGGAAAATATTTGTCTTTCCTCTAGCTTGGAGCAAAACAGAGCTCTCTCCTTACTAGGTAGGAGGATCATATAATGACTCAAAATATGGAGCTTGATTTTAGCTATAAAGTAGCAATCCAGAGGTATAGTCTCTTTCTAGCCCTTGGCCAGCAGTCACTTGAGCACTATCATGTACTGTGTATCATAGAGTATTTAACCTACTCCTTTTCAATAACATACAGCACAGCAGCTAAGAAGATATAGGTCAAAGTGCAGTGAGACAGACATGATTCTGTCTTCTAATGGCTGCATATCTGAAAGAAGGAATGAATAGACCCTACCATGCTAACTTTCCCAAGAAAAATAGACATTGTCATTGGGAATAAGTGGGTGAGCTAAGGTTAAGGAAAATAAAATTGCTTATCAACATATTCTCTGTGAAGAAAACCCAAAAAGAGAAGGCACAAGCACATACATGTACCATCTTTCCATTGACTTCCTCTCAGAACACAGCTCCTTCCAGAGTCATCCCCGGTTCTTTTTTGTCTACCCATCAGGTCGCCAGGCGTACATATTTGTCTTGCTTGCTTAGATCCATTTTAATTAATACATAGAAAGTTTCTTCTGAGGTTCCTAGGTCAATAAAACATCTAATGAAAATATGACAGGAAATGTTTAGCTTCTCTTATTCAGCAAATCGTAGTCCTCCTTAATAAAAGCACAAAAGCTTTATTTGTTGTAAATGATGTTCCATAAGGCTTCCTCTGCTTTTAGTCACAGAAATTCTATCTGCTGCCTTGTGTTGCTGTGCCAACCCTATGCCTCTGCCATGGCCAAACATGATATTCCCAATATTTATGATAGATTGAAACTACAGTGACAATAAGTTCAGACGTGCTCCAGGCATGCCTGTACAAACATCATGGAAAGGCCTTGAGAAAAATTCCTTTTAAATGTTTCCTCTGTCACTCTGTGTTTTAGATCATTGTTAACAAGTCAGGATATAAAGTATTTATTGTTCTGGACATGTTCTCTTATTGTCAGGCCATCCACAGAAAATATTGAAGTTTTCACACTGATAATTCCCACTGAATATACTTACTTCAAAATTTGTATTCCATAAACTGCCTATCTGCAAAGTTTGAGCCTGGTTGTGACAGTCTTCTGGCATCATATGATATCATTGCTGTTATCTGGGTTTGATAAACAGGAAAGCATTTCCTGCAAGAACTGTTGCACAGGCATTTTTCAGAGTAGTCTCATGGGAGAATATTCAACCAGCTTTACTAATTCCCTTTCTCTGGTATTCATGCCAGTGAAATGCAATCATTTCAGTGTTTAAGAAAAGATTGAAATGTCAAAGGGAAATAGAAAATGGCATAGCAGTTATAAAAGATTCTTGGATTATTTTTTCAGTTCTGATTTTCTGGAATTCAAAATAGATTAACGAATTGGTACATGCCCACAAAGAATAAAATCTCATTTTAGTTGCTCACAGAACTGTAATATACCCTCACAGATTTAATTGGTGCTTCATATTTCATCTCAGGTTATCAACACTAGAATCTGTAGGACGGAAATAGGAATGCCCTGGGTTTTTTTAAAGACTGATAGGTTTTCTGCTGAGTTCACTAGATGTACAAAGAAATATGCCAAACATCTCTGTATTTAAACCACAGATTTGCATTTTATCATTACCTCATTCCAATTTGCTTGTTTCCCTTTCTTTCTAGAGGCCAAATGAAAATTTTCTCTTATAAAGAAAACATACTTCTCATCAGAACCTTTTAAAAGCTATCAAGAGAAAGCATTATAATGACAATTTAAAAATACCTGCTTTGGTTAGGGAATGGACTATAGTCTGTAAAATGGAATTAATTGAATTATGAACCAAAATAAATAATGAATAAAAATACATTTTAAAGGTTCACATGAATTTGACAGCAATTTTCTATCCAGGTCAACATGTAAGACACTTGCAGTGTTGCCAGTTCACATAAATTAAGCTTTAAAGTTTCAAAAGTTGGTGTTCTGCTATGAAGCTTGAAACTGGCCTATTTGCAAGCCTTAAGCTGAAATATCACCAACATATTGAGAAGTGTCCACTGAGTGTGCAAGCACAAAGCGTACAAGTTCTTCAGGGACAGAAATCATGCAATTGAAAATAGAAATAGTATCAGATGAATCAGTTTCAAACCAAAGTAACCCAACAGCAAGTATTTACAAATTCCTAAGTGGAGAACATGTAACATATTAACATTGAAAGCAGGAGTATTAAAATCACTGAGTACAGCACTTGCCCGAAAATATGAAAGACTGGTGCATAAAAGACTTAAAAAACCTCAGAAAAGTGTGTGTCTTTCCCTTCTACAAGTCAGAGCGAAGGGAGGAGAGAAGTTAGTACAGGGCTATTACTATCCTATAGTATAAAGACACTGATCTCTCTGTCCGATAGAACGTCCATCACTAGAGCATGACAACAGCTAATACACCTCTACATTGGAAGTTGTGTTATTAATGGCCCTGCTAATAGCTGGTGACAGCAAGAGAGTGAATTTCCACAGTTCACAGCCCTTTGTAAGTCTTCTTCTGGAACATTTCTCTCCACTATCATCACCCAGACTCCCCCTCTGACCTCTTTATCAGTCAGTGAGTGGTACCAGAGGCTTAAGACACATAATCACTGCAGTGTGCCATGTGTGCTCTGCAGAGCAGCACAACACAGAGAGAAAAATTAGAGGAAAAAAAAAAAACCAAAACAAAGCCCATTGCTTTTAAAAATGCAAGCTCCTGTTAATACTTTATGAGGTAGTGATAATATTTAGTTTCACCTTCTCCTTTTGTGCTTACTTACTTCACATGAATTTTCATATTTCACCTTCAAGTGAATTTTCTTATTTACAGCTATGCAACCTGATCTGGAATTCACCACAGGCAGTGGAAATGCTGCCATTGACTTCAGTGAACTTCAGACCAAGCCCTTATCTACCTTAGGACTCTGTCTCCCTTG
Source organism: Corapipo altera (assembly GCF_003945725.1). Lineage (NCBI taxonomy): Eukaryota > Metazoa > Chordata > Aves > Passeriformes > Pipridae > Corapipo > Corapipo altera. The sequence continues at coordinate 35,205,151 of NW_020884874.1, forward strand.
ACTCCAAGCCATGAAATCAAAGTCCAAGCCTGGCTTATCTATATAGTAGGAATACAAACGTAACATTAAAAGAAAACATTATTATGTTTGCTTCCATTTTTCCCTTCCTTTCAAGAGGAAGAGAACTAGTTGCTCATTTCAGCACATCTGCAATTAAAAGCAGTATCGCTAGCGACAGGTTACAGTTTATTTCAAGCATGTGTTGTATTCAACAAACCTTAGAAAACAAGCTTTCTGCCCCTGCTTTTTGCTTTACAGACCAAGTGTTTGAATGAATCCCCATTGTTTGGTACAGATAATGTTATAGAGATGTTGCTAAAGACAGTACTGGCTCTTGGACTGCACTTGGTGTCTGCAGGAGCATCTGGAGCCTTCCAGGGCCTTTGGAGCCTTGCACTTGACTTTTCAGAGAAACGTATCTAAATACAAAGATGCTGCTGGTGTCTGTAACTGGAAAGGTGGTTATAATGTTGTAATGTCCTGCTCCATGTGAGACAGCAGAGGCATTAACTCTCACTACTCCAACTCTTGAAATTGCCAAAGCTTCTTTGAGACATTTTGTTTACCATTTCCACTATTAAAAGTTTCTGTACTTTCACGGAAGCCTAAGTTATGAGGTTCACAAAACCATCCTGAGTATCTTCTTTTTAAGAAGAGACAATATGAGAACAATATAAGTACTTGACTATCAATTCCTTAAGTAACATAGACTTTGAGTTTGCATTTGATCTGTTCAAAGAGGTTTAAAACACTTATCTTTTTTACTTTTTTTTTTTTTTTTTAGTAGCATGCAGGAATTTGTATTGGATAGAAATTTCTATAATTTCTATAATTAAAAGATCAGTGAAGCTATTTTCAAGACTGCTATACTGTAGAAGTGACTTCAATCTTTCTGTTACTCTTGATGATTTTCAGCCTTGAGCACTTGAGCACTTGAATGAAATTTATATATAATTCAAATTCAGAAAAGCTGTTCAGTTAGCAGAGTGCAAAGAACTGTGTGCAGAATATTACTGAGCAGTGGTCAAACAGGAAGAATTTATATACTTTCCCCCTCTTTGTTTTGCTTTGGTTATTAATGCTAGTGGTTCCTTTCGGCTTTGTTAGGAGCCCTGGGGAATCAAGGATGTACCTTTTTCTTAGTTTTATTTTCCCCAAGAGTCCCAGGTTTAAGAATCAAGTCAATATATAATGTACTCTAATAAAAGACACACAGTACCTAGAAGTTGTTCTGGAAGTACTAAGACCGGCTGTCTTCCAGAGAACATGTCGTATAATCGAAGATGATTTAAATATTTCAGCAGTTGGAGGATCCCTTGGTCCTTTCTCCATCTTAGCATATATTTCTGGCCATCTACTTTTATGAAATTTGGAAGATCTTAATTTTTTCAGTGATTGTTTTTACTCTATCAATTTCATCAATGGATTCAAAGGAGATAGGGCAGGAGGAGTGGTGAGAAGCAACCAGAGACATGCAGATCATAACAAATGTCTCATTTCTCTAAGACATAGTAGAGAAAGTCATCTATCATGTTATATTTTAAAGGAGTTTAGATTTCTGCTGATTCTACATGGGTAGGATACAGCTCCTTGGACAGGGCTGGCAGCAAGAAGCCCAAGATAAATGGTGGTTTTCAAGCCCAGCTTCTCAGCAGCTTCATGGGGAGACACAGGCAGCTGCTCTGAGCCAGCCCCTCCTTTGCCCGGGACTAGACCTTTCCAGGTGCTGCACATGCTGGCCCCACTCCAGCAAAGCACTTAAGCACATGCTTAACTTTCAACGCATCAATTACTCATGGAGAAGTCAAGCCCAGAGAAGCTGCTGCAGAGATAGTGGTGAAAAGGAAATGGGGAGGTGGTGACCTTATTGCCTCTCTTTCCCAGTGGACCTGTCTGCAGACATCATTCAGGGCCTGGGGTAAAATGATCGCAGAGGGTAATAGGTCAATGACCTGCTACTCTGTTGTTAGCCTAGCCCCAACCTTTACAAAAGAGAGGGGAAGGGAGAGGGGAAGATCTGTACAGTTTGTCAGATGTTATCGCACTTGATAAGACAAAGCTTTCCTTTCAGGAATTTTTTCTTCTCTGGTTTGCTATGAAAAAAGATGGCAACGTGCGGTGGCAAAGGGGAAATTCACAGTCTTTTGTTCTTCCTCTGCCACTCACATCTGTGACAGGTTTCCTTTCTCCCTTAAGCTATTCCAATTTCTGGCTCTGCGTGTGTCAAAATAAGCTTCCAAAACAAATCACGAATGTATGGGGTAATTAAAGCTGTCATTTTGTGTCAGGGGAAGGCACTCCCCTTCCCCAAGAAGAGTACACCTCCTTGACAACAGCATATTGTAGTGAGATTGAAGAATTTCACACTTGTTTCTTTGATTAATTATTTTTTTTTTCTTTTCACTTGAGGGATGGGATAAGGAAAAAAGGAGAATTGCCTTATGCTGCTGCCATATGAGCCCTTCTCTGTTTAAAAAACTCTTGGAAAATGGTGTTGAGAGGTAGACAACTTTGCATAAGCACTAAAACACACATAAGTGACCCGAGTCACCTCTTCAAATATGTGATCTATCTGGATTGAAAGAAAATTAAAAAAAAATATTCAAAAGTAACTTTCAGAAAAATTGAAATACAGAAAATCAAAAGATAAGATTTGTTCCTTAAGATCTCCAACAACATGAAAAAGTTTTTCCAAAAGTTTGGAGGAGTGTCTTTAAAAAGGCACACAGGCCAGATCCTCACTTTTCCTCAGGGACACATCTGAAGCTTCCTTCACAAGACTGACACAGTAATGGCATGCTCACATATTCTCAGCTGTTCTAGTAAATAAAATAAATAAAATTAAAAAAAAATAAATAAAAATAAATAAAATAAATAAAAAAATCTAATAGTTTTTTTTTAATGTGAGCATTCTGTAATAGTGGCAACATATATAGAGACAAGTATTTCAAAAACTCCTTCTTTTCATTGTGAGAGTTTAAGTGCACTCAAAAAGAAATTTTTCAGTTGAACTGCCCATCCTTTGTTTCATACTGCTGTACCATACATGACTCGCCAATTTTTGTAAGTCAGTTTTCTCCAGGGCACATGCACACTTTGCTCATGGGAAATTTCAATTAAAATGGAGTCAAAGCTGTGTTTTAGATGCAAAAAGAACAAAATAGGTGGATAGGTATCTAAAATGTGTACTGCAGCATGAAAATGAGCTTTCTAGTCAAGGTGCAGGACGTCTGCACTCAGATTTGCTCTCTTACTGCTGCCCAATCCACTTTTGGTGAGTGATTTACTTCTAGTCCCTCTAGGTTCCCAGCTCCACAGTGGGAATCACTCTGACTCCTTACTCCCATCTTTCCTGCATATTTTGCAATGTGACATTTTATTATTGTGCTGGGAGTAACTACTGTGGAGCACCAGCCACGGAGGGAGAGCCTCTCTGAGGTGCAGTTCAGTGGAGGGCTATGCTGGTGAACTCAGTTTAAGGACTTCTGCCCATTTCGCCTGCTTGTCCCTGCCTGTGTGCTGCATTTCACTGCCCTGCCAGTTGTTCCATGCTGAATTTTTCTAGAAGATGCTGAAAGCATATCAGGAAACTTATCTAGTTAAAAATAAGTCTCTCCTCACCAATATAATTTCTCATTCACGTCAGTGTACTGATAAGGACAGTGTGGTCCCAACAACAGATCCTAACACAAGTAAGTGGACTAGCACAGGGGTGGAAACAAAGACTTTGAGATATCTTAAATTAGTTTAGCCATCATTTCATTTCACTGCAGCCGGAGTACAATTTTTAGACTGGAGAAACATAAAGTGTGGTTATATATGAGTCTCTGCTGCAAGTCCATTGTGAAATTTTGCCCTTCTGCAGGATTTCAATTCAAGTACCACAGTAGCTCTTTGCAAACAGTGTGTCCCTACAACACACCTGGCAGGCAAATACAGTATCCTCTTATCAGATGGGCAAAATGAGCTGCACAGTGATCATGACTGGCTCAGACATGTAGCATGAGCCAACATGAGAGGTAGCAAGAAGCAGAAAGTCCTGATTGGCTGGACTGGTGTTTGAACTACTGGGCTTCTGCTGGAAACTGATGGCCACTCATGGTAACCGCCAATACAAAGAAACTTCAAGCAGCAATAGGAATGGGTGAGGAGTAGTAATGATACAACTTGCAGATGGCTTTCATTAAATGAGTTTTTATTGGATTAAAGACACAATTTAGAGTCTACAGTAAAACTGCCTGAAATAGTTTAATCTAATCTTGAAGAGGCTTTTTGACCAAATCAAACATTTTGCTGTGAATTTTTCAACTCCACTGAAATTTCCTGGGGTATTCTGGTTTTGAGATGAACAATAAAAAATGTAATTTCAAAACAGTCATGTTTCTTAGTTTTATCACTGAAAATGAGATATATTTTACAGAAAATGTATGTTTATGTTTCTAAGAATAACTGTTATTTTTGCTAGTTCTTATCAGCAGAAGCTTTGTCATCGACTATCATGAGTGACTGACTGAACTACAAATGATGTAAGAAGCAAAATGGCTTTCTGTGTTACAGTAGTCACAAGAAAATACTTATTCCAGTGATGAAACTAGTGGTGATCAACTTTTCCTGAAAGAAAGCTTCTTTCATGCTATATTTGCTCTCTTCAACCTTTAAAAATATTCTTGTTTTCATAGTAAAAATTATTATGCACAATCCAAATAAGATAATATACAAGATTACAGTTCTATTTCCTGCTATATTCTTAGATGTTCACGTAAGTTTTCTGAAGCTTTTCTTTTTGGGGATAAATCCACATAGGTAATCTCATGGATAGACACTGAAGCTATGACTGAACAAGGTAATTAAAAGTTTACCTTCTTTGAATAGTCAAAAGAAGGAATTGCCTTACTAGGTTTTTGGGCTTGTCTGTGATTGCTTCAAAACCCAAACCAACTGAAATTTTAGTTGCACTTTCCTTCTAAGTTCCAACTGTTCAAAATTAGCTGGGTATCTCAGGCTCCAAAACCCACCTAGGCTGACTCCTCGAAGGTCAGACAAATACTTTCTGATTATGGTTCATAAAAAAAAAATTGTTTATAAGCATGAAAAATAATATTCATATTTTAATAAATGATGAAAACAAGTTGTGAGGAAGGTTAATGGAAGGGATGGAGCTTGCAGTTCTAAAGCAAAGAACAAAAAGCAAACCAACAATGCTACAAAAGATTCAGAAGTCCCATCAGGCCAAAACCAAATGTTTTCAAAATCTGCTGAAACCTTCTGGTATAAAATAATTTCAAGTTTCAATGACAGTGTGGTTGGCAATAAACTGTAAATCATTGCACACAGAGGTTTCTAACTGGCAAGTGACAAACACATGAAGGCTGTTTCTCCATGCTTTTGGCTTATTTGAATACAATTTTTGAAGTTACTCATAAGAAAACAAGATTTATATAATATTACTGTATTTCTCAACCCTTTCAATCTCTCTGTTTTCCACTGGATAACTCCAGCCCAAGCTAACAGAGTGCTAGAGGCTTGAACTGATTGTGGTCCTAAATGGCCTGTGAATGTCACTGCCCAGGTACTGGAGAGAGGCTCAAACAGAGGCCCAGAAGAGCTGTGGTGGGAGATTGACTGCATCACCTGCCACTAGGAACATTGGAGAGGTGAGACCTGTGGTGCATGCAGGGAAAGCTGTGGCTGGAGCTCACAGATCACCAGACATGGGGTGTTTCAGCTGCAGAATTGAGGTCAGAGGCAGAGTCTGCTGCTTACTAAACAAAATCAGTCACTTATTTGGGGAAAGAATGTCTTCTCGCTGTCAGGTCTCCTTTTACTCTGTTGGTTTATTTTTTCACTTTTCTCTCCTTTAGCTTCATCTTGATTGAAAAGTTAAAGAACAGGAGCTAAGCAAATGTACCTATGGGCACAAGGATGTGGGCAGTCAGATGGTTTTGTAACAGCTGCTGTATTGCTTTCTCCATCACCTTCCAGGAATTCTTTATTCCTCAGTATTTCTACCAACAAAGTAAAAAATTAAAGCATTCCCCCTATCTGCAGCAGTCACTGCTCCAGTGTAAGCCCCTAGTGGGGCAGAACCCTCCCAGAGATTCCTCCTGGAGACAAGAAGATGCTTGGCAAAATGTTTTTCATAATCTTCCTCTCTCTTAATCTCCTGTGACAACATTTCAGCCACAGGCAAGAAAAGACTTGTCTTCCAGCAGTGGATCTGTGTCTGATAGGGACAGGAATGGAGAAAGGTGAAAACATGAAGGGCAGTAATTACCTGCATTACACAAGCCTCTGAGGACTCTTCCATAAGGGTCCATGAAAGTCAGAGTTCCCCATCATACCTGGTGAATCAATTTTCAGACACAATCTGTACATCTACATCACCAACACTCCAATATAAATGTGTTTGGGTTGGTACCTGCTGTATGGTGCAGAACCATCTGCAGACAGGACAACATTCAGCACTGGCAAGTCATCTGAGTGTTTAACAGCTTCTCAGCAGATTTTGAAAAAATCTGATTCAGGTTCAGCCTGCAGCCAGTGATATTCCTCCTAACTCCTGACTCCAGCTGGTCAGGAGCTTCCTGCAATCTCACTGCCACATGCAATGAGTGTATGGTCAGGTGTGACTTTGAGGTACTAGTAGTCATGGGCAGGCATGGCAAATACCAGGAGCCTGAACCTTGCTTCAACCCATAGTGAACTCTATGCTCTAACAGGCTGTTCAGAAAGTGTATTTATTGTTTCGGAGTGGGAATAATTATCACAGAGAAAAAAAAAGATGACTGTGTACACTGATGCAGAATTAAATGCGGGCAAAGAGACAAGCAAGAGAGAAGGGATACTCCCCAGGAGCATTGGACTGAAGCTCTACATTAGGGGACAAAAAGAAAGTAGCCAGCTGAGATTGATGTTGGAGAATGAATGTGGTTAGTATTTTATTAATAAAAGAGGTCTCCCCACAAAGGAAATTCCCAACTTGGCCTGGTGATGTAGCACTAAGTGGTAATTGATACATGAAATGACAAAACCCATAGAGCTCTGGTTACACCAGAGTAGACACTCTTTGGGGCTTGTAATTACAGGGAGCTGGCAGACATTCAGATTTCATCTTTGAGTGAGAAAAGGACTTTCTGCTCTCCTGCCAACTGGGTTGACTAAGCTCAGTGCCAGGCTGGACATACCTTCCAGAGTATTTGCAAAGTAGTGTTCAGCTCTACCTCAGATTCTTTTACTCTCCAGGTTTCTGGAAATGGACAAATAAAATATTTGTAATGGCACCTGCAGCAGTGAGGCATCTTGGAGAGAAAAGCCAAGTCTTGCCTCCCAGTCAGAAGAAGGTACAGTCGAGAAAAAGCAATACCTCAGAGCTGTGTAGGAGGGAAACAGGAAAAATTTCATGATGACTGGGGAACAAACGATGTCTCAAGGACAGAAGATATTCCTGGACACAAGTTTGATCTCTGGACCCATCCTAATGATGTGGATTAGGCACTGTTGTACTAAACCGTGGGGCAAACATAGTTTCTCAGACAGAAGGCAAATTGACCATGCTGTCAGGGGACATCTACATAGTCAAGACCTGTTGTTGCAAGACCTGGAAAGCCAGACCTGCCCTCTGTTGCTCTCTTCAGATTATCCCTGTACATTTTCCCTCTGATTTGTTGTATCAGCAGTACTAGGTCTGGCCTTGGAGGCCTGTGCTGACTGCCAAGGTAGCAGATGATGAGCTATCTGATATTAAGTTTCTCCACACAAAATATGTAAAACCTGTGGGCAAAAGAGTAGTACCAATACTTCTTGGCCAAATTCTGCTCTCGGTTACACCAGAGGAATGTAAATGATGTCAATATGATTTACAGGAATTAAGGATAGTACATGGCTTGGGGTTTTTTTGAGAAGGTACTTAGATTTTCCTTGTATCTAAAAGGACTGACCATAGACAAATCTCAAAGAAAAGTAACACTGTTGTTTGTTTTTCTTCCCTAACTTCAGTGTCAGCCCCAGCCTAACAAAGCACCCTATAATATTTGCTTAGGCACTGAATTTGTTAGCTTAACTTATTTTTACTGTTTATCCCACATTTCTGTAAAAATGTGCTAAAAAAATAATCTGTTAATGCCAGAAGTTCTCAAATACTCTTTTTCACAGGCATAGTGTACACTAGAAGGAGCTTGCAAGTATAGCTGTGCTGGAATTTTTATATCAATAAACCCCGGAGGGGTGGTGCAACTCCTGACGGTGCACTGGTTCCAAGGATGAAATAACACATCCTGGCAACCCGAGCAGTTTTCACCAGTAGAGCTGCAAGGCTTTTTTTTTTTTTTTTTTTTTCCTGAGACAGGATACCAGCAAAAACTTCTCCAGAGAAACCAAGCAGTGACTCTACGTTAGCCAGCTTCTTGGGATGCTCACCCAGCACACAGGAGACAAAGTTGTGCATCCCCACTCTGCTCAAATCAGCTACATCAAATCTTAATCCCTCTCCTAGTGAAACATCTTCCCAGCTCTGGCCCTGCTGACTGCCAAAAGATCCTACTGTCCCTCTGTGTTTGTCTGTCAGAGCTGCTCCAGAACAGTTTGATCACTTGTGGTTAGGATGGAAGATGGGAGATGTGGGTGTCATTCAGGCAACACAGGGTGTTGAAGAGGGGGTGTTCTGTATCTCTGGACATCTCAAGCAGCAGTGTTTTTGCTGGCCTTAGGGGCAGAGTTCTCTGGTTTTCAGCCAAAGTGCTTGCTGGGGGCTCAAGGAATCTTTCCTGACAAGGATATTGTTGTGACTGATTGCCCCCTATGAAAAGCACAGCTTTTTAAAAGTTCATGTGTACTGACACAAGCACATTCACGTTGTGCTTCACTGAAGAACTTCTGATTGACTCTTGTGAGCTCAGGAAAGGCCAAATGACCTAAGGGTTATAAGGTGCCAGTTACAGATACTGTTTCACATTCTTTCTTAGAAAAATAGTTAGGAAACTACTGGATTTTCTTTCCCTACTTTTTTTTGTATCTCTTCTAATGCAAAATACTTTGCTCTTCCAGTGGAAACCAATCATTTACTAAATATTTAGTGTAATTCCTATCTCTGTCTCTCACATAGGCCAGTGTTTACACTTCAAAAGCAAGAATTTTTTTCTCATACCATAGTCACTCCACAGAAATAAATATAAGCTGCAGAACCTGCACAAATCTCTGCTGAGACACAAAAGTTTAAACACCTTATGGATTAATGTTTATGGAGCCTGTCAGAGATTTAAAACCACAAAGAGAAAGAAAGGTTTTCTTCAGCTCTAAGAAATGAACCTTTTGTCTAACGTCAGCCCTACATTGAAAAAGTTTTGGTAGGTTGTTTGTCTAAGCAGACAGGTCCTTATTAAATTGTTCATGATGTCTTTCCACTTAATTCTTGCTATAAATTTGCCTCTTTGCCACACTCTTTACACTTTAGCTCAGCGTACCCCAGAGACTTGCAGACCCAGCAGCTTACCACTAACTCAGCCTAAGGAGAAATGCTAGCAACAAAGACCAGCCTGCCAAAACACATAAAACTTGCTGCTTTTTGCCTCACTTTAAAACAAAAAAATAATATTGCCTTTTCTCTAAAGTGGTAAAGCAACACACGCCCAAATGAGTTCTTGACATTACTCTATAGGATTTTTTAAGGGTTTTGAAGAAACCTTGGCACTTACCAACATGTTCTCCAAAATGTATGGTTGTTAATTAGTTTAGTAGTCAGCACAAGGAAAAACAAACTGATCGCAGGAGGTGCAACTAGTGGCTTTTGGTAAGGCAATGGGAAGTCTGTGAAAATCACAGCTTCTGAAATACTGAATAAAGCCTGAAGGAAAGAACTGATTAAAAGATGAGAGGAAGTCATGTCTATTGCCATGTTAACCTACTGTTTTGCTGGCACCATGACTATGAGAATGTACCTCCACTTACTAGCTGGGCAAAAACAGTTAATGAAAATCAAAACCATTAAGAGAAATGGGCATTTTCCCAACATGTGGTGCTTTTTTTTCTTTCTTTAAGGTTTAACTGAACTTCTTGCATTATTTGTCAATTTTTTACTCTTTCTGAAGGGAGCTTGGTAAGAAAAGATGACTATCAATAGACTAAAGGCCGTTTCTACGCATTGCAAAGCAGAATTTGGCTAGGTCAAGCATAGAAATTTTTGCACAGCTTGCTGTTAATACCACTTTCCCACCAGAAATGCCTGCTCCTCTGCACACTCTTAGGAACACTCAAAAACTGACTGCAGAAATCTGCTGCAGACTCGCTCCCTCCCTAAGGCCAGTTGGGTAGCTGTTCCTGCTTTCTGCCAATTGTGAAATCCTTTGGACCCTCTTGTTTATATTTCCAGTATTTCACCTCTGCAGATGGGACTGTTGTTCGTAGTCATGAGTTATGTTTTCCCACCTAGAACAGAAGATTGTTCTGGCTTTCCTTGGGCAGTTATTGAGAGCAGAAAGGAGAAAATGCACTTTTCTTCCCTGTTTGCCCATTATAAGGAGGGGTAGGAGGGAAGGGAAGGGGTAAGGAACAACTAGGCTATGCCTGTTTGCTTTCTACTTCCTCATTTCTTGGCAGGTATTAATGTCATTGCAAGGTGCCACAGCAACAGCCCCAGAGATGGAAGCCCTCTCTTTATGTAGGAGGCAAGAATGGTGTGGGAAGGGACAAGGATGGCTGCCCTGCATGCTCAGGTATCTTCGCCTCCATCCTGTCCTGGGTTGATCTCTGCCAGTGGTAATGGTGTGCCTCTGGCCCATTTGGGCCTTTGCATCTGGGCTGAGATTGCTCAGTGTGGTGAAGGCTTCACAAACACCTCGTGCCCACAGACAGCTGGCTTGGGACCACGGAGCTCTCTTTACATAGGGCTGAGGAAGAGGAATGAGAATGTAATGGGTTTTGGGTTACAACAGGCTTACAAACCTGAAATAGCAAGCTGGTACACAATAGAAATATCAATGCTAGGGGCTGGAAACAAAAAAATATTCATGAAATTTTGCCTAGTTTTTTATTCCACATTTAGGACTGCATGAAATTTCCACTGGTAAAATACCACACTTTTCCTGTGAAAACATTTCCATTTAACCTCTCAGGATTAGGTGAATAGGACCTCTTCCTATTCTTTCAAGAAGCAGTGCATATGGGATGCTGAAGTAGCACATCTCTGAGCACTACTCAGGATCTTCCCAGTAAGAAGACATCCTACATTTTCTCATTAAAAATACTTGCTCCTTCTTTTATTCGTGTATATAAAAAACTGCCTCCAAAAGATGATAAGCCATATAGCAAACAGGTAGTGATAGCAAAATAAGTTTGTCTAAGGAAAGGGAATAATAATAATATGAGATAAATACATACTACTTCTGTATCCAATGATTTAGAAGCTATTTTATGACTTAGACCTTCTGGTATTATTTTGTGTTCTTATTTTCTACTGCATCTTATGTCCTCTATGTCAGCTACTCCCCTGGCTCTCAGAAAAACATTTTACAGCCAGTATTTCACTTCATGTAATAGCTATTCTCCTGTATGATTTTCATGGTTGGTGCAAATCTAGATGAAAGGTAGGGGATGAATTTACCCCTCCCCAGACAGAACTCCTCCAGCTGATATTCTCCACACTATGGTTTGTTTCCAAGAATCCTGAAGAATTTCTGCTCCAAGAATCATGCAGAATCCCAGGATTGTTTCCAGATAATCAAGCAGCAGACTAGGTTTGTCAGCAATGTTTCCAAAAGGCTATTTTTTTCTCTTTTTCCTTCTTGCCTCTGTTGGTGTTCACATCCTTCTTGCCAACCCAGGTGCTCCTTTAACTCAGCAGCCAGATGATTTTTCAGGGTTTGGTCCTGATCCCAAGCATACCATCCCAGATCACTGCACTTCTGACCACAGAGCTGTGGTGATCCAGGAGGGTGATTTAATGCATGGTAAGTGAGGCAGCAGCAATACCTTTCTCTACATTGCAACAAGAAGCCTTCTGAGAAGTCTAAAGAATGTGCTGGCATTGGTTGGTGGGGATGGCATAGAATTGTGTCTCTGGCAGGTGGAAAAGGTACTAGCACTGTTCTCATCACACAAGATGCAGACAGGGTTTCTTTTGCTTTTGTTGTTGCCCTGAAGAGGTTTAAGGCCTCTTCCTCATACTGACTGCTCACTAAGGGGTGATAAAACTCCACAAAGTAAGCTCTAATAATAAAAAATGCAGCATGCTGAAACTAGAAAGTCTAACTGAAGGATGACGCTTTTCAAAGCTCTCTGTTTCCCCAAAGAACAAAGTAACACACACTAGTTTGTTCCTTCACAGTTTTGACTTCTACAGTCTATCTCCTCTCTAAAAGATTGGTTTGCTGACTTTATTTTTAATGATCAAATAATCTGTGGGCCTTGGTGTTTTGGGATGAGTGTTTGACTCACCTGTGCAGCTCTCAAAAAGCCAGATTTCAGCCCCTGGTTCCCATAAACATTTAAAAATTTTACTCCAAGTTCCTCGTGACACAGAACACAGCTCAGTCATCAGCTGCTTGCTCATAGCTGTGTTAAAACTTAAAGAGGTTTGCAAAGACCATTTTCTACTTAAAAAATTATTTAAGTTATTGAACGATTTCTAACTTTTTTAAGAAGTCCCACGAACTCCTACTTATCTGTTAGAGTCCATCTTCCAGCAGAGGATTTTATTATTCCTTTAAACTAAACATATGGTATATGTGGGATATCACCCATATCAAGTATGAAAACCCATGGATACAGCTTGATGATACCACAAGTACAGTAGGGCTGGAGTTACTCAGGTTTCTATTTGTGAGCTTTTAATTCAGGTTCATTTTAAAGACATGGGACACTTGTCATTGATGTCAGTTGGGTTTGATACAGTATCTTTGTTTAAATGAAGCTAAGTAATAATGCTTTGCAAGTAAAAAAAATTAATTACTACTATTTTGTTATTATTTACTACAGGTGCAGTCTCTGTCACTGACTGGGATTTCATGGTGCTCAATAGCATAGAAAACTGGAAGAGAAAGGTAGATCCTAGACACACAACATAGAAATAATTGTTCTGTACTTGTTTGCATGTTTGTACGTGCCTGTGTATTCTCTAAGTATTGCAACAACTGCTTGCTTGGGTTTTAATATAATTTCCCATTATTTTTCCAAACTTTAAAAATTAATCAAGTGTTTGGCACACCTCAAGTGAAATGACAGAATGCATTTGCTTCTTGAGAAGTAGCAAACTTGAAAAGCAGGTGAGCGCAGAGAATCTGCTTGGTAATTCTTTGAAGGAGGGTACCAGAAATTCATAAGGGAAAAAGAATCTCTGTCTAAGAATTGCATTATCCTCTACCAAACAACACCTGATCCTGCTATGAAAAGCAGACTCCTGAATGCTTACATACCCCCACTAAGTAACTTGGCTTGGATCTAGCAGTCCATCCCTGTTGTTAGAGTACTATATTGAAACCTAAAAGGATATACTTTCTGTAGCCTTAACAGTCAAGAGACTAAGTCTTCCTTTCTCACAGTTAGAGTTTCCAAGATTCTTAATGGAACAATCCTGTTGAATTTAATGCAGAATGGTCAACCATCCACAGGATTCTAAAGCAGCCTGCACAGTTCTACAACAGAAAGATGATTTTTGCTTTTTCTGACACAATTAAAAACAAGAAAAGAAAGCATTCATACTCTAGTAAATTCTTCTGAACATTTCCTGTGTGTTTGGATCCACTGCTGTTAAATTATATAGGATTGTTTCATGAGACTCCCTCATCTAAGTAATGAATTGCTTTCCTCAGCTACTCTAGAAAGACTCATGTGAAGAGATAAATATGTTGACCTCATTACAAGAGTGGAAGTGTAGGACCTCAGGAAACTTTTGTACAAGGCATAATGTAGCACAGTTCAAGTCTGGACATGGTCCTGGTGTGAGGTGGCAAGTGGGTCATAACTGACACCAGTGCATGACTCAGAACGTGTCTCCCATTTTCCTCTAAAAATACCTACTTTAGGCTGAATTATCTTCTGGGATGGGGGGCAAAGAAAAGAAAAACCAAATTTTAAGTGGCATTTTCAAGTTTTTTTTGGAAAAAAAAGAACAGGAAAATCAGAGTAGAGAAAATAATAGTTATTTTAAAACCATAATGCCAACAGTTTCTGGGCTCTAGGCTTGCCTTTTTGCAGAATTTTGGCCTTTTGGCTATTGCTAACTCTGTGGAAATCCACCCAAATTCAAGTAAGTAATAAACCCTCAAAAATCTGCAGCTTGTTTTTATTAGACATATTTCTTATCAATTCTGAGCATGGATTTTTCCCTACAATGTCAAATCCAAACTGCTGTGTCATTAAGGTCTTGATAGATAAACCAAGTTGACCATGAATTGCATTTGCCCAGCTGCATGCCAGCAGTGCACAGGAGGACACTGAGCTGAAGGCAAGGGGACTGAGGGGCCAGCAAGCTACTAAGATCACAGCAGAAGGGAGAGCAGGTACGAGCTTCTGATGAGGGGGACCAGACCTGAACTGGGAAAACAAACTGAGATGGACTGGAGGAGGTGGAACAGGACTGGAAAGATGATTCTAGGGAGCTGAGACTGACTGCATTGACAAGGCGATGGTAATGAGAGACTTGATGGGGGAAACAGCATTCTCTACATATGGTGAATAACTTTGAGGTAGGAAAGAGGCTAGTCATGGTCACAAGAAAAAAAACTCCTTCTGCCTCTGACAGAGATGTGAACATTGCCAAGTTTCACCCAGCTGAGAGGAAAGGGCTGTGAAGAACGAGGCTAGCAAAATATACTACACTGCCTACTACAGTAACTGGCAATCTGCTATCTCTGTGTGAGATGCTGCTAGTTTGAGGTCTGGTGTACTGAAGGGCCTCAAACATGCTCTGACCTGGGCAGTACCATATGATAGCTTTATTTTCTTTTTCACATTTAAAAAGCCCTGAAGATACTGCAGACCATGCACACATAGATGTGTGTGAATACTTCTTTGATAATTGCATCATATAGAACAACACCTTTTGAAAAGGGGGCTTTTCAAATTCTTGTGAGTGTGGACACTCACTGAGACCTAGAGGTGTTGCAACTACTTTGTTGGCTGTATGCATCGCACATTGTAGAACCTGGAAAAGTCAGCAGTAGGTAGGTCAGTAGGTCAGCAGTAGGTCAGTCTCAAGTAGGGCACTCAACTCTGGCTGTAATCAATACTTGTCTTCACCTTGGTTCACCATGCATGCAGCTAGTTCTCCAGAGAGCCTGCTCTATCCTGAGTCCTGGCTGAGCCACATGTGACCACCAGAATCACAGAATATGCTGAGTTGAAAGGGACCCACAAGGATCGTAAAGTCCAAGGATCATCAACTCCTGGCCCTGCACAGGACCATTTCTAAGCCTACAGGGATGTCAGATCTGAATGCTTGAGGAAATTGCCACTTGTGTGCTGGGAGCATGCCACTTTGCAGCCTCCCTAAAGCCCTTTCGTGCCAGAGTCCTCTCCCGCAAAGACGCATGCACGGAGAATAAAGCAAGCCCCGATAGCTTCAGCGTCTCTGGTAGTAGAGACTACTTAACCATGGGGATCTCTGCAGGCTGGCAGTGAGCCGCGGTTCCCTGGGGAGGAGCGGGGGACTCCAGCGACAGATTTGCAGTTAAAGGGTTTCTTTCGGGCAGCCGGGGAGAGGAGATCCTTCACCGTAAGGAAATACTAACATACCTCTATTTGGCTCCTAAGAGAAGAGCAAAAGGAGCGCAGAACTGTGGGATAGAAGGTTTCGCCTGACACTGACTGCACGCGTAGCGGCAGCCCCGCACCACCGGCATCTGACCGGGGTACCCCCGGGCCAGCAGTGCGCACTCCCCGCCGTGCCGGAGCGCCTGGCTCAGCCCCCAGTGCTGTCCGGTTGCCCCACGGGGGAGCTGCTGCCTGGCTTTTGCCCCAGCCAGAAACTTGGATGCCGTGGCCCTGGCTCCCGCCCCGTGCGGTGCCCGGCGGGCGGCGAGGCGGGGCCAGGGCAGGGGCGCTCCAGGAGGAGCTCGGGGCTCACCAGGACGGGGGTCGGGACCACCAGGGGCTGCTGGTATTTGAACATGTTGATTTAGCGTGAGGGGGTGTGGGGGGAATAAACCCTGCAGGGAAAGCAAGCGGCGTCCCCCCGGCAGCATCGGGGAGGGTTAATCAGCGAGGATCTGTGGGTCTGGGAGGAGAAAGGGGAGGCCGGGTTGGGGAGGGGGCAGGATAAGAGGAAAAGGGGCAGAGCGGCTCGATGAGGTCCACACCGTCAGCTTTCTTAGTCGCGGCAGTGCCTTCACGGGTGCTCCCGGTGTTGGTGGTGGGTCCTTCCTTCCCGTCCCAATCGTTTCGTCCCGCTTCCCCTGCTACAGAGGAGTCGGGGCTGGAAGGGAGAAAAAGGGACCCCCAGGGCTAGACAGCTGCCCACCCGAGGCGGAGGCAGGCGCGGCGCCCCAGGGGAGGCGACGGCGTCCGGCACATTCCCCGGCAGTGGGAGGGCGCCGGGAGAGGAGAAGCTGGGGAGCATCTCCGAGCCGGGGCTGACTCCCGAGGAGCGAGGGAGGGACACAGAGAGCGGGAGAAACCGCCGCCTCTCACTTATACACCCGTCCCCAAATTTTAAGGACTAGGGCGGGGAAAAAGAAAACTGAGGACCTGAGCTGGGACTTCCCACCGGAGCGATTGAAAAGGAGCAAAAGCAGGCATCAAGGGGGGGGGGGGGGGGGGGGAAGGCAGTGACATCCCAAGGAGAGTCCCCCTGCTTCACTCCCCGCAGTCGCTGCGTGCCCGCCGCCGCCTCAGGATGTGGGTGCCGCTGCTGCTGCTGCTGCTGCCGGAGCTGCTCCCCGCCGTGCCGGCACAGAAGCTCTCCGCCCTCACGGTAAGGCCGCCCCGCTGCTGGGCTCTGGGCGCCGAGCGCCCGCCAGGTCGATGCCCGGGGCTCACCTGATCGGGCTGATGCCCCCTCCCAGGCAGCGAGGGGGCATCCCGCGGCTGCCGGGCCGGGGGCTGAGCCCCGCTTCGGGCGGGGGACGGAGCCCATCCCGGGCGGGAGTTCCGCCACGGCTTGTCCGGCAGCGTGGGGAGCAGTCGGCACCGCCGCCCCGCCGGGCGCTGCCAGGGGAGAACTGCCAGCGGCAGCCAAATGGAAGTTTAGTGTGGGTCCCCGCACTGCTTCGGTGTAGCGTCAATGTCCGTATTAATGCTTTTGTTTTCCCGAAGAGGAATAATGCTGAAGTGAGGTCTGGTTTTGGACCGTCTTGGGTTGACGGATTTTACTTTATTTTTAATTATAAAGCGACGTGAAACAAGCCTCTCTGGCTATTCCAGGCTACACGGAACTCTGTGTAGAGATGGGTGAGCCAATTCATTAGGCTTGCTAAATAAACCATAACCACTTTTCTAGCCAAGACCTGAGGTTTGCAGCTAATAGCTCAGTTCAATCTTCTTGTAGGGTTTGCAGTGTTTGCAAAGCTATAATTAATGCAATGTGTAGAAATAAAAACATTTTCCTTAAATGTGTTTTTAAACAAGTGCTTGAGTAAACATAACGGGCAGCAAGTACCTCTTTCAAGCTGTTTTTAAGTGTTTTGGTGAAGGCTGTGCCCTTAGAGTTTATTATGCCAAAGTTACAGGCAGTTGCAAAGTGAAATAGACCCTATTTTTGTCTCAGTCTTTCAGAAAATTTTTGTAAAATACTTAGAGTTAGGATTTTATTTTTTTCCCTTTTCTTTTCTTCTTGAATAAGGTGCTATAGGGACAACTCAAGGAGAGATGGCAGTGAGGGATAGTTGAGCTGTTCATACCTGAAATTCTTCAGAAGAAGTTTTGCCTCTTTGTCTAGTTTTTTTCCTCCTAAATGATTTGTAGACTAGAAGCTGCTAACTGAAAACCTTAAAGTAATGAGTTTACTCCATGAATTTTATTGTGGATAACGTTTGCAAGAGTGGGACAGGTAAAGTCAATTGATGTTCCTGTTTTATTTTTTAAGACCCTAATTGAAGCACCCTTAGACTGTCAGGTAATATATACTACTCTGGTCAACAGATTAACATTGCAATTAACTTTCAAGTTTGCTTTCACAAATATATAAACAGAATTTACAAGACAGTACGTGTTATATTCTCTTTTCTGTACGTAAAAAGAGTTTTAAATAATAGCATGGAAGTAAACTGAAAATGCTACCAAAACTTAGTTTGTCCAAATGTAAAATAAGAATGACTGGCATTGTTGTATCATCTTTAGATGATACATAACCCAAATGTTGTTAAGTCTTTTAACATATGTATATAAATCAATGCTGAATTAACTGTCATTCAGTGAGGGGTTTTCTGCCTTACAAAAGGGAACAAAAATCTGGCCAAGGGCACTTTGGCAAACTTTTTAAAAATTAAATGTCATAGATTGATGAGGATGTATTTGACTTCACTGCTATCTGAGTGACATCTGAAGTCCCTCTCTTCCTTCTTTCACCCATCCAGAGCGTACATTATTAATTTCTGTACCTTGTGGTAGTGTGCATCTTTATGAACCATGACCAGAAAAGTCAATCCTGTTGAAATCCCCACCCTCTGCTACCAAAAAGGTAATGGTTTTGAAGACTTTAAGCATTCAGACTGAATTAAACTTGGACATTTCAGTAGGCATAGCTAGCCTTGTCTGTAGAGGACTGTAGGTAGTGAGCCCATGCTAGTTTTTCTGTTGCCTATGGTCTTCTTACAGAAATGGCTCACCCATACAAATACTAGACTACATTAGAAATCCTTCCATAAAACAAGTAATGAACAGGTAGACACTCATAGGAAGGAAACAACACACATGCACACAAATGCACATATACATTCTACATTTTCCCACAAGACTACACTTTGAATGAGGCAGGTTTATTTCTACTATTTTTGTCCTTACCTATTTAAACAACAACAAAAAAGCAGTGCTATTACAGCCACAAATACCCCTGAATAATTCTTTACTCCTGTAGCCATTTTGCTTATAGCTCACAGACTGTATAACCCCTGTCCCCATGTACCTTTCTCAAATATCCATGGATATGTGCTTCATAATTATAAGGAACAACAAACCCAGGCTGTGTGGAAAGACCAAGAAAATATGTGCTGTTTTTTCACCTGCTGTGCCAGTGTGTGATGACTGAGAATGGCCATTCTTTTCTACACAACGGGTGAAGGTTTTATTTTTATTTGTGGTGTGAAGAATAACAAATAAAGGCTGATATTTTCATAAATAACCAGAGGCCATGGGAACAGACTGTGCTTCACTGTGGACCTGAGTTTCATAAAAACTACGAGATGATTACAGGGAAGGAGTGCTCATTCCTAATGATAGCACACTGTCATGGGTGTACTAATCTTTCCTGGTGGTGGCAATATCAAAGGCACAGTCTCCTTTACTGCAGTGGAAAATCTGACATTAGATGAACCTTAGCGGTGACATGATAATAAAATTAAAGTTCCCTCTAGCAAAGGCAACTTTAAAGTGAACATCATTTTCCAAAAGGTAACTACATGGATGAGATGTTTTTTTCCTTGCCCGGGTGTTGAACAGCTCTGGGCTCTAAGCAACAAACTGCATGATGGTTTGGAAGGGAGGGAGGGTATCAGTCTTTATGTTTTTATGTTTTTTATCTGTCTAAACAGATCTCTGGCCTGTTTTAACTTTATGTCCTCGCTAGCTCCAGAAGAAAATCAGGTAGTACTTTCAGAGAAGACTTTCAGTAGTTTAAAGAGCTGTATCTCCATTTAATTAGGAATAATATTTTTCATTTTGCTTGGGCAGAAATGACACAACAACCACCCATGTCTGTAGTCCAAGTGAATATGTAATTTTCAGATGTTGGAAGCTTTACAAAAGTCCAATAGCAAGAAATTACAGAGTTTTCACAAAAATAACAACTTTGAGAGATTTCTGATTGCCATTTTATCAACGCAGTCTTATTTGACTGCAGGTGTGCAAGGAAAGATGAGCATATGGCTTCCTACAGCCTTGATAATAGCCATCAGGACAATTTCTTGCAGGCAGATGCATCAGGGTAGTCAGCAGGTAGTTGAAATGCACCAGCAGTCGAGAGTCTGGTATCCTGGTCTTTATGGCTATATCTAAAGTAAATGTGAGTGTTGTAACATGTCCATCTCTACCGAAACTGTGGACTCAGCCAGAACTCACCTGGCTCCCTGTCTGTGTGCCAAGGTAGAGAAGGAACATGAAAGGTGGGTAGATGCACACCTGAATCTTTACTGGGGAGCCATGATATGCACAAGAGTCTAAAAGTTTCAGAGTTTCTGTCGTTCATTGGGTTTGAGATAGGCCACAACTACTTGGAATTTGTACCAATCTTGGCCTCTTGTCATCAAAAATTACTTTGCTGAAGCTGTTTCTGGACTCTCATCTCCTGAGTAGGACCATATTGCAATAATAGACAAAATGAAGGGAAACATAATATTCCTGTTATGAATTTCTAACTGAGCCATAGGGATGCATGTGAGAGGAGAGCATTATTTAGTGTTATATTTATTGTTATTTCAAATGAACAAATATTGGCAACAGAACAATGGCTTTCATTCTGGAAAGGTAGGCTGGGAGCTGTCTCATAAGAAACTATGAGATCTGGAGGGACTGTAGCCAATTTGGCTGCTCCTGTTTTTTTCTCCCCTTGTGTCAAATACTAATCTTATGTTCCAGAAACTATCTCAAGTAGCCTTGTCCTTTTACCTTGTTTATGGAAAGCCAGGTAACACTCTGCAATTCTTGTAACACATTGTAGGAACATTTTTGCAATGCTGTATTTTTATTCTACTCTTTGAGATGCACCCATTCTTTCTGGATGTATGAAACCAATGAGAACTGAGCCTTGTTGACATATTGTATTAGGACAATGGGCATATCAAGGATATAGGTACTTTTGTTTTAAAACACAGTGTTTTGAAGAAAGCTCATTTTGTTCCTTCAGTAAGTATGTTTATGATCACTGCACTTACCAACACACTTACTTTGGCATTGTTAATACTGCGTTTTTGAAACCATCAACTTAGCTTTTATCTCAGTTGCAGTGTTGTGTGTGTGGATGTACTTGTATAAACAATAGGACACAAGTGTTTCTTATTTTAAAATCTTGATGACTTATAACATACCACAAACTATTTATTCTTTCAAAGCCTTGCTGAACCATGTGTCTCCCTCAATACAATCAATAGATCTTAAAAAGGAAAAAAAGTTTGCTTGAAATCACCTCTTGAAATGAACACCTCTGCCTGTTAATAGTTCCTTTCATCAAAATCTGAATATTTCTGGGAACAATTGTTTTCTTTTTCTCCCTTGGCACATGCATATGAGTATTCAATAGCATTTAATGCACTGGATAGCTTCCACAACACTCATCAATATAAGATGGACCACTAAGGTAGTTCAGTAAAGGGATCACGGCTTTCCAAGTTAAGGACCTATTTGGATGGCGTCTGCAAACCAAAACATTTGGAAAAGTTATTCTAATTGTGACTGAAAAACCAAGACCATAAATAAAACTGTAAGTGGCTCCAGATCCCAACAACATTGTTACTGCAAACGGGCATTGGTACAACCAAGGATACATCAGCTCTGAAAATAAAACACTTTCAACAATGCTTCCTTGCAGTAAACTCTCAAGACATTTCTCACTAAAGAAACAAAACCAAAACCTGTGGGAGTTGTTATTGAAAAAGTCAGTAAACTTTTGATCAGGGGTCAGAAGTAATTTTTGTACATGCAGCCAACATAAGCTGCATCTTATAATGTAGGAGACATTAATGGAGATGGCAAGTTGACTGCACACTCGTAAGATTTTAAAACCAGAAGTGGAGAGTAGAAATGAATGTGAGTGGGGAGGGAAGAGCAGGACAGAAGAAACAAAACGAAGCAGATCATGCATATTGTGGCCAGTTTTGATGCTTTCATCCATTCCCTATTACCTACTGAATACCTCGAGGAACATCTGTGTGTATTCCTTGACAGCTGGCAAACCTCAGGGTTTGGTTCCTTTTGAGAAGCCTCCAAAAGTTCAGCTGCTATCCAAAACCTATCTGAACCCTGTTGGTTTGGAAATTGGGCTACGGATCTTTTCAAGATCTGGCTTGTTCAGGACTTTGCTCATGTTTCCATTTCTTCAGCCAGACCAGCTTCACCACAGGCACAGCCATTTTCATGGTATTTTGGTACTTCCATTTCCTGTCAGGCCTGAGACCAGGAAGTGCAGAGGCGTCTGAAAATTAAAAACTGAGTAAGAAAGAGTTGGAATCAAAGACCTGTTTTTGAACAGCAAATGAAGGTCTGAGTTTGGTTCAGGAGTGACATTTTTTATCAGAACAAATTCCAATGTTCTTGGACAATCTGCAGAGTGAATGGAGGCTACCCTTGCAAAAGACTCAGGGATTTCCAAACATTCTGTGTTTTCTTTAGAATCAAAATTCAACTGTGTCTTAATTTTCTGGTTGATTCAATATTGTTATGTGAGGCAGATTTTTAAAGAGTAGACATAATAGATTCACGATAAAAGCCATTTCACAATGAAAATTTGGAATGCCTTCTTCAGAATTTATGAAGTCAAAATAGCTTTTGACTGTGTGAATACTGCCCTGGTGATGCCAATCATTTTGGTCTCAATGGCCCTCTGTAGTCTCATGGGATATGCTTCTGTTGACATTTCTTTATCCACTTCTGGTTATTAATTGCTAATAGCCTTAATATTATCTACAGTGAGAGATAAAGCACTTTCCAGTGCAACATTGGAGGTGAGCCTGAAAAGAAGAAATGCTTCAGGAAAAAATTACACTTCACAGTATGCTAATGTTACACAGAATAGTTTATGACAAAAGATTAGGAGGGATAACTTAAGATGTAGCAAGATATTGCCATAAGCAAATAAACTAAGCAGAGAAGAGCAGGTATAGCACAAATACCTGCATTTTGTTCCTTCACTTTTTCAATCTTTGTCTAGCTACCCCATGTACAGAGCGAATTTGTCTGAATTACAGCTGTTGCTGTAGTAGTGGTGTTCATGGAACATGATGACACAAATTTTGGTTATGGGGAGGTGAAAGCCACCCAAAAGCATATGGACTGTTTTTTATATCAGTGTGGTAATGCTCAGTATCGCAGGGTTTCTTAATATTACTTTACCAAATTATCAGTGGGCACCAAGCAGCAAAGTTAATGTAGTGTCACTTCTTACCACAGAACCCGTGAAGTTGCTTGTGTGTCAGTGTCCCAAATGGAAGTTTTAGCCAGTCCTCGCAGAAGAAATCACTTTGATGAGTTAGTAACTGCCCTTCAGTGATTTTTCTTCCCCCGTCTAATTTATTACCTTTTATAAATGACCACTAAGTGTTTCATCAGCTGTTGAAAATCCAGGCTAATAGAGAATGCAACCTAGAATTCTTGTTGGGACGGAAAGACAAAGCATTTCCTGAAGGCAATCCTTTCCAGCTCTCTCCCTGGCTTGCTCAGTGTGCTGCTAGAAAACTCACTCAAGAATGTTTACCTCATACTTATCCAAAACCTAGCTTTTTTTTTTTCTTTTACTTTAGGCTGCTTCTTCTGTCATCTTCTGAGTCACTGAGTAAAGATCTTTTGTGTTACCTTAAATTTATTCTGAGGATGTAATAATATATTTTCCTGTCTTTTAGGTGATCATTTTTTAAACTGTATACAAATTAGCTGTCATACATATACTATAAATCTTTTGCTCTGTCCTAGAACACCTAAAGAGTACTTACATGAAAACTAAGAAAAATTCCATTGTTCTGGAATGTTCTTTCTTTATTTATGTCATGGCTGCATGCTATATTTTACAGATTTTTTTAGGATAAAATTACTGCTATAAAGTACTCACAGTTGTTTTATTTGGGCTAGATTTATCATACATTTATCAATATCCTTTTCTTTTTTAATTAAAGCAAGATACTGGCAGTGAATAAGCAGTGTAAGAGCTCAGGGGACATCTTTTTGAAGGGGACATCAGGTACATTTTTTGAAATGAAAGTAGTGACAGATAAAGAATAATTTTAATGGTAATCAGAATGGACTCACTATGATCCAGGTAGCAAGCTGTAGTACAGAGAAAACCTGCAGACTGTAGGCACTGTAGATGTCAGGATGGGAAAGTAATTACTCAGTTTCATTATCTTTCTCTTGCTTTTATCTGGAGTAAAGCAGAAGAGTGATGGAGTTCAGTTTGAGTAAAAGTCTGCCATTGAGTGTCATTACTAATTTGAAGTAGGGTTAGAAGGGATGGTGACATTTTGGTGAATACACAGACCGTAACCACACAGACTATATTTTAACTGTAACATGTTTACTTGAACAGAATTGCTGTTAAATCGGATCACATGTTCTGAAGTATCACAGAGCAAAAAGTACGTGATTTGTTTGGGATCTAGATCATGCAAAGTAGAGAATTGCTTCCCAAACCTTTTTCTTTGCTAGGTGCTGCTCTCCGCAGTGGCATCCTTCTGCTAAAGGTAAATATTAGAGTCTGTTTGGAGAACACAAGGTGGACATATGGCATTGACAGCATCTCAGAAAGATGGTGATATTAAAACGTGAGAATCTCTTCTCAGTGAGGCTGATACATGTATGCCATGCTGATATCAGTGCGCTTGACTTCATCCTGACTTTCTATAGGCATCCAAACACACTGGATTCCTTCTTGGGACTGTGAGGTGAACCTCATGGTCTTAAAAAGAGAGTTATTATTAGAAACAGGAAAACACTTTGAACCCGCCTTACAACTGTCTCTGCTTCAGTTGTCCCAGTTAATGTATTTGTCCTCATGCCCATCTGCATAGGTGTAGAATTATTTAATGCATTTAGTCTCAGTGTTTTAATCAGTTCTCCTTCACTTTAGAATCCATATTGATGCCACTTAGTGGAGACAAAGGGGTGTCAGTGAAGGTGACTCAAGCACTGTAAGGTTGTATTTGTCAAGTGCTGTGGTTACTATTTGCTGCCTTTTTATGCCAGTAGTGCTGTGTAATACTGCTCATGTCCAGAGAGCTGTCTTCCTGTGATCTGATGTGCCTGCTAGAGTGAAAAATCACTGAAGTAAATGTCACTTTTTAAAATGAAAAATTCTTAAAATAAAAAATTCTACCAAAGAAATGAAATCAAATAAGTGAAACCTGGTCCTGAAATAAGTATGCGACATTGTAGTGGAGAATAGCACATATTGAAAGATACCTTGAAGAGAGTACAGGAATAAAAAAAATGATTGACAACAAAGAAACTAAATAAGGCTTTGAGTTGATCTTAGACTTATTTGTTTCGTAAATTAACTCTGTTGTGTAGGCTGGTTTTTTTGGGGGAGAGAGCCACTGAAGACTGTAACACGAAATAAAAAGTGAGGGTGGAAGAGGGAGGGATCTCTACAGATAATTCTCCATTTCCCCCCCCCCCTACATTCCCTTGCAAATACAAAGGAGTGGCATCACTTGCGCAGCATCCTGGCAAGATCACCTTGTCTTTTTCCACGGCACTTCAGGGATCCACCACGGGAGGGAGTGCAAGAGCAGCGCGATCTGCACCGTCTTCTCTGGGAAGGGCTGAAAGGAGGGAAAGCCCTTGTTTCCCTGCCCAGCGGCGTTAGAGCGGAGGGGAGGAGGGAGAGAGCTGGGGACCTTGATTTTTCAGCACTTGACATTCAGTTGCCCATCAGATAGGAACTCAAAAGGGAAAAATCTCAAATGGAAAAATTCTTCATTGAAACTATTGAAAGGTAGAATGTTCTCTAAAAAGAAAGTGTCTTTAATAACATGGCTTGCCTTGACGTTAATTAACCCTTTGCATTTGTAAGAGCTCAGAGCAGGTTGGTGTGAGCAGCAAGAGGGAATATATGGCCTAACATATGAGCTGCTCTTGGCCGTGGAACACCAGGACGGGGGTTCAGTCTGCAGAAAGCATATGGCCTGTAATTCCTTTGCATGCATCCATACTGTTTCTTTTCACAGCATTCATTACATGGATTCTGGTGAGCAAGACAAAACAAAGTGAACAACTTACTTTTCACACTGTATTTAATGGGATTGTATTTCAGACTGTGTCCTCCTGGGAAGGCATTTTTCAAGTGTGCCAAATTTTTGATAGACTTCAGCCTAAGTGGATTTAGTTGCAAATCTGAACTTTGAACAGGAGGTTTTATCTTTCCATCATGTTTCCTCCTTGAAATGTTCCATAAATTCCATTTCTGAGAAAAAGGGAAAGTCCATTTCTGAGGAAAAGGGAAAGGTTTTTTGAAAGAAGGGTCCATTTGGTAAATTGCTCTTCTGTTTTAATTTTCCCTTTTCCAGGTGCTGAATGACTTCAAGAGCTAAAGTTCTGCCATTGCTTTGTGATAGACTTCCATCAGTTTGCAATAAAATTATGAGGCAATACTCATGCACAGATAATTGATTTCATTCTGAAGGAAAAATGGCAAAAAGCAGAGC
This sequence comes from Corapipo altera, assembly GCF_003945725.1. NCBI lineage: Eukaryota > Metazoa > Chordata > Aves > Passeriformes > Pipridae > Corapipo > Corapipo altera. Next base: position 35,231,637 of record NW_020884874.1, read on the forward strand.
TCAATTCTCTACTTATCTGCAATTAGTGCAGCAATTTTCTCCAGTGCAAAATAGGTATTAAATACTGCTCTTATGACGTATCAGTGTTTACGTTCATTAGATGCAAGACCAGGAGAGATGTATGGCAATAAGAGAGTTGGAGTATTTTTTACTAGATAGCAAAACCAGATCTGACACCAAGACTCAATGGCTGACAGAGATTGCTTTATGCATCTTTGTGGCTGATGGCAAACTCACAGAAGCTCAGTAGACACAGCCCTGCTGCTTTGATAGAGTGACTGGTGAGATAATCACAGACTCACAATACATGTAGTTCTGAGGTGAAACCAAAGAAAAGAGCTAGCTGCAACCCTGCTGGTAGGAGAAAGCCCAGAGGACCTGAAAGCTGATGTTCTTTGGACCTTGTAGTTGTGATTGGGCTCCCTCTGGCCTCTGCAGATTTTTCTCCAATATTCTTCTTCTCCATATAGTTGATCTTTCCTTAGTACATCTTTTTCCCCAGTGTTTGCATGCCTTATCTGTGTATAGACTGTAAGCTCTTTAGGTTTGTACAGTGTTTTGGGCAAAAGAACCTCCTTCCTGGTTAGCCTTCTTGGTCTACTATCATTATCAAATTCAGTAATAAACAAGAGTAAATCTTGAATGACGCTTGCAGGTGAGGCTGAACACAAATAATGGATGATATACAAATAGTAGAGTTCATCAGGCAGTTGTGGCTACAGTCTAGTTTTTTACATCCTCTACATAGTATCCAAGCTGGCTGTTCCGTATAGACTTTCATATATATATATATATAAAATTGAAGGAATTAATTCAACACTACAGGAAGCAATTAGCAAAATTGTCTATTCCCTGGCCTTGTCATGCTGCTGGTAAAAGGGCTCTGCACGCTGCAGAGGGCCAAGTGTCATCTGGTTGGTATTTCCTGACTTATGAGAGCTTAGGGTTTCAACCTTATCACTGCACTAAAGCTGGGATTGTCAGGCTGTGGTATGTGTTTCCTTTCATACTGCAAAACTCTTTTCTCCCCTAAAGAAAAAAAGAAACCTGAATCAATGCAGCCTACTCTTTCCTGCAAAGAATAATGGGAATGTTTGAATGCCTCTTCCCAGTTTTTCACATAGGTCAGCATGGAGCTTAAAGCTTCTCTAAACAGTGCCCTTCTCTACCTTTTCTTGAAGGAGAAAAGAAGGTGGGTCTGGATGCAAGATGCTTCCTTCTTGTGAAAGAACTGAGAGCTGTTCTCACTGTTACATTCACCATCTCTTGAATATACTCTTTTTTTCTCTAGCAGCAGCATCAAGAACCCTTTGGGAAACCTGGTCCAAAGGTTCTCTTGACAAACTCGAAGAGGTGCCAAGCATTATCAAGAAACACAGATCTTCTTCCTGTAGGCTTTCTGGGGCTTCAAAATGTTATCTGTCAGCTGCAATAAATTCCCTAGATTGCCATCTTCTATCTTAAGACTACTCATGTCAGTCATATATGCCTATGCAGGGGTAGACTCTATGAAAAGCTTTTCTTCCTTTTATTTTCCAACAAAGCCTCCATAAGAGCTTAAAGTTCCTTTGGGCTTAATAACCAGAACATGAGATTTTTTTCCCCTGAAATTTAGGTAAGTTGATCTGATCACTTTTCTCTGCTATTCTTTTATGTGTTTTGCTCTAAAACAGGAAACGAGGCATAGGAGTTTCACATTAGTTTTCATTTGACAAGATTTCTAAATTGTTAGGTTTTTACTTAACTTTTTTGCTGCATTTGTTAGTTGATGAATCTGTGTTATCTCAAGACTGAAAAGAACAAGAAGAACAACATTTCCCTTCAAATCTTAAGTCACTTCAGGAACTACCACAGACAATATTTGGTCTTATTTTAGTAGTTCTCTTGATTGTCATCCTAAACAACGAGAAGAGAATAGAGAGAGCTTTTACTGTCTGAATTGCTTATTATGACAGGAGCAATCAAAAAGTCATACAGTATCTCTACTTGTTACAAAAGTAAATTATTCCTTTAAAACTGCTGTCCTGTCTTCTCAGCACACCTGAGGGTGAGGAAACTTCCAGGTGAGATTCATTTTACAAGCATGTCAGGAAATCACAGTCTTTTCATACAAGTAAGAAGCAACCAGAAATGTCCAATGAAATTAGGAGGTTAGGAATAGGACTAATCACTTGTAAAAACTATTTCCACCTGACAGCAATTAAAGCAGTGTCAGAAACGCAATGAAATTCCCTCCAGGGATCTTCATAAAATTGAGTTAAACACTAGAATGAGTGTTCATGATGGATGGAAAAGTTTGAGAGAAATGACAAGTCTATCAAAACTGAAGGGGGTCAGAGTTCATGTTCTGCAGCTATTTTGTGGTATGCAGGATGTCTCTCAGGAAGAGCCCCGCAGCTATCTGCTGTCAGCAACAGCAAAGCAGGTGTGCGAGTGTGTCTGAGAGAGGCAGAACTACATGCTTTCTCTTTCTCATACCTGATGTTTCTTGTTTGAATATCGGTCAACATCTTTTAAAATGTTTTGATTATTTTTTAATGTGTCTCATTTTGCTAGAAAACCACTGTTTAATGGAGTGAGATTTAAAAGTTGTTGTCAAAGTATAATTGGAGATGATTACTTAATTTCCTATTAGTTCCTCTGTGACTTTGAAATGGCCTGAGGGCTTCATATGTCATATGTACACATTCTGTGTCCTGCATTGATTAAAAAGGGGTGTGATGCATGCCAGGTGTCTGCAAGGCGAAGTAGCATGGGTGAGAGGAAATGAGAGGGTTTGCCCCCCCTAGTACACTGTTTTGAGAAATCAGAAATGATTCTGCCTCACCATGCTTCAGTCCTTGATAAATAGGGTTATCGCAACTGCAGCTTCTGTCTTGGCCCTCTGGAATATCAGTTTGCTTTTATGCACCCTCATGTGATTTGGACAGCAGAAATGCCTGAGATAGAGACTCAAGTGAAGGGGAGATTTGTAGTCATGTCATGTGTGTCATGGATATAGGAGGCTGCAGGTTCAGCTGCACATAGGTGCCAGAGTGTTTGTACAATAGCAATTCTAATATTCCAGAGTCTTTATAATGGATGTGTCCAGCTTTCTCCACAACATCCTCCTGAGTCCAGTGGGAGTTTAAAACAAGGTGAATTTGTGCATGTCTCTGTCCTCTTGGGTCTGGAACAAGAGAAACTATTTGTTCTCTTGAAAGTAATTAAGAAGAATAAACTTGACTGTGGGTCTACTCCATAAGGGCAAGAGTGTGCAGAGAAGCTTGGATATAATGGAAGCACCTGAAACTGATGTTGTCAATGAGCACGTTTGCATATGTAAGCCTTGGAGACGTGATAAAAATCTGTTAGTCTGTATGTGTCTGGGTGGTGAGACTGTTCATAACAGAAACATGTTGGCAGCTTTATGTATATATAGATAGAAGTTGATCAGCAGGATACCACTGAGCATATACTGTATAGAGTACATCTCTTCCTAGTCTATGCTGCTACCAGGTGCTACTTCACCATTACTTTCTTGAATTAACCCTGTCATCATATTTGTCCTTCTTACATATCATTGGAAAATACATGTGATTACAGAACTCAAAGAACTTAAAGTTCTGCTGAAATAGCCATCAATCTGTGGGATTAAACTTGTTAAAATCCTATCTTTCACTCTACAGGGCAAATATAGCTCAGTTTCTTAATAGGAGGTTGATAAATTGGAGCTAAATCCCAAAGCTACTATTTTAAGACTGCCAGTCCAATTTTTTTTTTTTTTTTGGTGAAAATGATTGTTTCGATCTTGGCTGCAAAGGGAGAATCTCTTCATAGACACAGCCATTCTTAAATGACATGTTCTATGAAGGTTCCAAAGACTTCTGGGAGCCAAAGATTGGCTGAACATGGTGGAAGCATTGGCTCAGGTGAAATAGAGGTGGAAGAAGTTGGAAAAGACACTAATCAAAGTCAACAGAATTAGAAGCTGTACTCATGCCAAAAATGAATGAAGAAAAAAGCTTGTGTCTCAATGTTTTTTCTTTTTCTCCCCCCCCCCCCAAAACAGTGGATTTGTTTCAAAATAAAATGGGTTATAAATAAAATGGGCTGTAAATAATATGGGCATATTTTTATTAAATTCTTTTCTTGTAAACAAGCTATAAGGCAATCTCAAAAGGATTCATATTACATCAGTCACATTGACTATCTGCACATACAACTCTTGCTAAATTAGAGCTATGTATGTGTATGGTTCATCAGTACAGTCATTAAGAAAAGCTCATAGAACTGGGAGTGCTAAGATATCTGTTATTCATTCTGACTGCATTATATAGGCAAGCCCATTCAGTGTGTGTTGGTTTCACAATACGCTTTGTTTTCCAAGTTCATACCTCTCAATCAGTCCTACTGTTCCCCATTGCCTGAAATCCTGCCTGAGCTTGATTGCAGTATATCAGGTGAGGCTCCTGCTGCTTATCTGCTGCTACCATAGTTGAGAAGCTCCCATGTTGTCCAGAAATGTTTACTCATTGTGTTAGAAGTCCTACAGATGGCATATGAAAGCATGGAACGTGGAAGTTTGTGTTTTCAACAGACAACCTCTATCTTAGCAGCTATATGATGCATGAAACAGGTTAATACTGTATTTCAGTTAAATGTGGCCAGTACTCCCCCATGTCCATTAACCCAAAGCTGTGAATGGTGCTATGAGAAGAAGGGCTGGTCTTTCGGTGTGCAGGTCACTTGTATTGTTACAGCACATTGATCAAGGTTTAAGCCTTTTGTAGCCCAGAGATCTCTGCTGCTCACTGTTTTGCTTTCTTAAATAGTTGTTGACTATATGCTGTCTCTCAGATAGGCTTTTTTCTTCATCGTGTTTTTTATGTCAAAGGTAAACACCATTGTATTATTGCTATTTAATTTTCCAGATTGCATTAGGATCTGTGCCATGGGAATCCATTTAACTGTTATGGTATTGTTCAAATACACTATAGCTTGAACACTTGGCAGGTTTAGTTCGATGCCCTGTGAGTCCAGATGTTATCCTTCTTCTATGTGTCACCTAATAAAATACATATCCAGCACTTATTACCCTGGGGATAATTTATCCGCAGCACTCAACTTCATTATAGACCCTTGTCTTACCCTGCAAAGAGTGACTGATCTGTCTGGTGAAGTGCAGTCCCACTGTATGTAGTAGGTTGTTTAGGAATTTGTCTGGATACCCCCTCCTCCTAGAAAATAGATATTAGGGACTGGGAGCTAGTCCTGAAGCTCTGATAAAGGCCAGATTGGTGACAGTGTGCCTACAGTATCTCTCAGAACTAGAGGAGACAAGCTGGTTCAAAAAAATTTGAGCAAATATTTCTGCTTTATTCCTAGGTGACTAGCAAATCACTGCTGTGTTTCTGACTGATGGCTGAGTCTAGGAGCAAACTCACACAGGAGGCACAGTTACAGTTGCCCAGTTATTGCTGTTTAGTTGCCATTTTCTCTATAAAGCCTAGTTCGTTAGGAGCCATTGGAAACTGAGTTGGGGAAAAGTATGATTTCCTCACCTAGTCAAAGAGTATTTGTGAAAGGCCAAAAGTGGTATCAGCTGTAAGATGGGTTGAAAAAATAGAAAGAGAAGAGTTACATATATCCAAAGATAGGTAGATATATATTTGAAAGATCAAAAAAGAAAAGCACAAAAGAAGGTTTTAGTCAGTATCATGTACAAGATAAGCATCTACCTCCTGGCAGCCTAGAGAAAATGCTCCCTTCTGCCCCAGTAATGTACCTGCATTTACTGATTCCTCTGTTTATTTGTTTGTTTGTTTTTTTGGTTTGGTTTGTTTTTAACTAATTTCCTCATTTATGAATAGATGGCTTCTCATCTGAGATTTAAAAGAAATTGTTATCAATAACAAAACAAGTGAAATCTTTGGTAGCCAATCTGATTAGCTGAATGACTAAATGTTTTCTATTATGATAAGAATTATGTAAGCAAAGCTACAAGTGATTAAAAATGATGTTAGCATAAAGAGAGAAGGAACAAGAAATGTAGCCATTTTTTTGCAAGTTTTTAAAGGGCAGTTTGCCTATGAAATGTTGCATTTTTTGAGAGAACATTTCTTAACAAACATCTCTTCTTTTTTAAAGTTGTCTGTAAACTTTGTGGATTTTATTGAAATCCTGTGTTTATAATGCTAATGTTTTTAAAGAGATGGAGAAACAGTCACTGTATTGTATTCTAGAGATATGTAGTAATGCAAAAGAATTTTGTTTCCTAAAAGAGCTAGCAGAAGACAAAAATGCAGGAAATCTAGCAATTTTTTAGTAGAAGGGGTCTTTAATTGGAAGGAACTTCTATCAGCTGTAGTATTTCATGTGCAGTGTAATATAAATGCATTTACAGGTTACTATAGTTATAGTTTTGTGGTGTATCAGTAACATGATATCTGCTAAACAGCAGATAAAAGTTTCATGAACTGATTCTACTTCTGTGAACCTTTTCTAACATGAAAGATATTCTGCAAAATTAGCAAACTCTTCAGCTTCTCAGACTGAGCTCCTTGTTAATGATCACACCATCTTATTTCAGTATTGAAGACAACACAGAAGTACTCACTGTTACCTTTTTTTTCTTGAGAATTACCTTTCTTCTCTTGAGAATTTCTTCTATGATTTTTAATATGAGAATATCCATTTCTGATGAAAGATTTGATGTGCATCAACAATGTGGCTCATTTAAAAAACGGTGTATTAAGCCCACCATTCATAAAACCATAGCTTTAATAAAAAGTAGCAAAAACAGCCAAGGATTTTGCAGATTTTACAGAATACTTTTCAGCCTTGAAATAGCTTATAAAACCAGGCTCTAGTCAGGAAATACTTGAAGACATAATGAGTACTGTTTAATTGTCATGCAAATGAAGGAAAATCTCCTAGGTACATCTGAAATATGGGCAAAATTGATATTTGAATTTTGAATCATTATTGACAAGAGACTGAGATAAGACAGGTCAAGTTGTTGTTACTTTTGTTAAATTTGTTTCTGACCAGGCATATTAATTTGTTCACAGACAGCTGCAGATTTACCCTTGCAGAAACAGGAAAAAAAAAAGCCTTATCCAAACATGCCTTTAAAAAATCCCAAGCTATTTAATTTAAGTATTTTTAAAGGTATCTTTGGTGTTATATAGAAAATTGCTTCTTTTTCAGTGGACAAGCACTGTTCCTTTACATTTATATCACTTGCATGATCTTAGTGTCACAGTGACCTTATCCATATAAAAATCATTAGTGTCAAAATAGTCCTATAGTCTTCTCCAATTACCCTAATTACCCAATGTCAAAACATCCCTGTAACCCAGTCTAAACGTATTTGAATCCAACAAATTAGCACGTGTAAGACTTTTTTCTCATATTATTCAATTAAAAATGAACTCCCCTTCCTCAGTCCAAAGCAAATCATTACACATCCCTCCCAGGGGACCAATTCCTTTCTACTGGAACCACTATGAATGCCTCTTAATATGGTAAAAAATGTAATGTAAAAGGCAAGAAGTCTACATTAGAGTGTCAGGTGCTGCAATGACCAGGGAGTGGGAACAGTGGGGGCTCTCTGTGGGCAGACAGAGCCTGTCAGGAGCAGGGCAGGCATGGGGGCCTGGGACTGCCCCAGCCCTAGGCATCAGGTACCTCTCTGGGTATGGGCTGGTCTTAAGGTGGGAAGTCACCTATAATTTGGGTGAGCAGAGCCTATGGTGAAGATAGAATGTGGTAGGAGCTTTGGATTAGGTAGAGGCCAAGCAGCAAGGTTTTAGCTGTAAAGCAGGTCCCATGGGTGGAGAAAACCCCAGCTGGGTTGTCCCCTCTCCAGTGGTGCGTAGGGGCCTCTCTGGAGGGATACCAGGGAAGAGGGGCTGCTTATGGACTGTGCTTTCTCTCCACTGACCCTAAGCCCAGATATCCAAACCTTTATGAAGGGCATGGTCTCAGAACCTGTACATGGAGATCCAACATTATGTTTAAGTGCTAAAATTCAAAATACATCCTGAAAAAACCTGTATAATCTGTGAAGTGGTACTTCTGGTGGAAAATTCTAGCAACCAGATTTTTGGTCTGGGGAAGGTTACAGAAACCAACTTAAGGCAAGCCCAGGCCAAGCTTTTGTTTCCAGTTTTGCTGAACAGGAACTGTGTTGGTTGGTGGCTGCATAAGAGCCCTAGTAAACCACCTCTGCATTCTAGTTGATGTTGTGTAGCATTGTCCTTTGTATAGAACAGCTTATACAACTTTAAATTGCTATGAAATACACAGGCAATAGAGAGAATTAACCTCTGATTTGATCACATATGCTATGCTGAAGTTGCTTTGCTGTTTGTGAATGAAGACTTTTCCCTTGGAGAAGGAGAATTAAAAAAAGAAGCTAGCCCAATACAAAACCTAAGGGTCTCATCATCCCCTAAGTCATAAAAAGACTGAATGGAGAATCTGGGAGAAACTATAGAAAAATGCAGCTCTCTGAATAGAGTACTGTTTCAGACAGACTGTGGAAGCAATATGTGTCCTGAAGTCTTACAGCTAATCGCTCGGTATGTCTAGGGAACACTAGGCTTTGTAGGTTCCCACATCATATTGACTATTTTTTGCAAGACATCAGTAACCAGACTGTTAGCAACTCATGTTAATATATCTGACATGACAGCCAGCATGTAGATAAAGTTCCCCCATCCACAATCTCCTCAGGCGTGAGGAGCAAGCTATTACAAGAAATTAATAAATTATTTTCCATGTTGCTTTCCCTGTTTTCCATGCCACATAAACCGGGAAGTATAAGTAAACCTTGTGGGAGCATGGGTAGGCTGCCAGAGACAGAAGCTGCAGAGGGATATGTCTATGTGCGTGCCTGTGTACATGTGTACAAGTGAAGGAAGCAGGATGGGTGTTTTATAACTATTTCTCCACTGCACAACTAAGTATTGATCAAACACTCCTGATTGTAGGAGACCACATAGCTCACTGTAACTCTGTTATCATGGCACAGTGCCCAAGCTACTATGGCTTTTAGAGCCATACAACATTAAGTAAACATACCCACCTGCATCAACACTAATGTGGCAGTACAGTTCTCCACCAGTCAGGGCAGGGATGCCACAGATTACCAAGCTTGTAAGTGTCAGACACATTTTTCACTGTTTTCAAATTTCAGAAGACTAAACTGAATTAGCAAGTTGCAGGTAACTAACAGACATGTGGCTTGCGTTCAAATGTTCAGACCAGAAATGCCTTAATGAAATCAGTTTCTATTATATTACAAGGTCTGGTCAAAAATAGCTTTGGACCACAAGAACTGATCTCATGTTGACGAAAGATCAAATTTCATGCCTGGTGTTTGCAGTTATGAAACTAAAGGCACTTGCCAGCATCAGCTTTTCTGAGACAACAAGAAAACTCTGAAAAACATTTTCTCCTTATTGAAGAAAGAAAAAAAAGAAAGAAGTCTTCATTTCTCATTTCTTACTGTAACAGAAATTATATTTTTACTTTATTGTGTCAGGATTTTTTTATGAACTTTGGGAGAAACCTGTACTCTGAAAGCACTTGCAAAGTAATTTATTTTACTGTTATATCTGATTATAAGGGTGGACACTAAACCAAACTCAGTTACAGGATTTGGAGATGATTTTCCATTCATAGTTAATATCTTTGACTAACTTGAATGAATAAAATGATAGGAAGAATTTTACAGTCTTACAGTTTTCTTGGAAATTTCAATTACTAGCTGCTTGGTTCTGGGGCAGAAGGCTTGTCTGACTTCCTTTGACGTCTTTGTTCAGGATAGGCATTAGCTTATGAAATGATTAAAATTTTATACAGGATCTACTTATTAAGGGTATATGTGGGGGAAAAATGGCATCAGAAAGTCCTATCTGCCATCACAATAAATGTGTTAACTTTGAGTAATCTGTCCAGTTACTCACTGAGATTCTCTTTAAATAGTGGAGATTTTGTCACCTTGTTGCAATAGTTTTGTTTTTTGACATAATGTAGTTAGAGATATACATTTTACCAACATAAACTTCAGGGGAGCACATCAAATGGAGTGCTGACATGGATTTAATGGTGGAAAGGAACAATAAAACCTATTTTCCATTTTGCACCAGTTCTGTTTAATGGAGATGTGTTGCAGCTGGGCATTTAGCTAGCTCTCTCCCTGGCTCTTTTATAGCTGGTGGTGTAAGGGAATCTGATATGTTAGACTGGGAAGGGTCTGAGTGAGCTGTTGGTGGAGCTGAGGTGTAGGAAAGGGTCTAGACTATCAATGCCTGTTTGCCTAAATACTGTGTGGGGTATTGGCTCTCAGCTGGTGTTTTTCACAGTGCTGCTGCTGACAACAGACTGGGATTTCTCAGGTAGACTTTTAATGAGTTGTTTCTCTGTGAATGACAGGTTACCTCTGCTAAGGAGGCAGCTTCTTATGGTACCAACAATAGTGTGTAATGCTTGCTACCTAGACCGTCAAGGCAATATTAGATATGTTCTGGTTTGAACTAAGTGTTTGGGCTAGACATGAAATCTAGTAGAGAGACCATCCCTAATGAGGGCTCTTCTTGAGGTGACTTCAAAATAATTCTTTGCCTAATGGGAAAGGAGCACGAGCTCTCCCTCTGCTCACCAGAGCTGAAAGCAGCCTGGGTACTACAGTGCTGAATAGGAGTAGTTTCTGTTCCTTCCATACTTATTATGCCTTTTGTAGGTGTGGTCTATAATCTGTTGCACAACACCGATGAACTGTAATTTAGGAAACAGTTTAATTCGTCAGGGAGGGAATCCTGAGGGTCAAAATAGGTTTTGTGGTTTTATAGTGCAGGAGCCTTGAAAATTTACATCGATATCCTGCCTGAGAATTAAACTCTTCTCATGATGCCAGCCAGTGTCTTTCTGTCCCCTTACTGTGCAGAAGTCTCCCTGAGGGGAATGTCCATTTTGGTAGGCTCAGTCTCTTCTTTGCTTCTGTTACTACACAAACATTGAGTAGCTATTTGAGCAGTGACATCTCAGAGGGAGCAACTCACTTTGCAGTACCGCTGAAGTAGCCTCCATGCCCAGTCCAGTTCACATCTAGTGTCTTCAGAGTAAAGATCTGTGGGTTTATTTGTGAGGTAGTACTCTCAAATATGAGATTATGAACTGTGAAACTCCTAGAAGTGCTGCTGTGGAGTGGTTTGTGTACCCCTTTTGTGGCTGCAGTGGTGTCAGGGATCCTGGTAAACTGTGTTGTTGATCTATTTTAACCTGGTGGAGGGAGCTGTTGTAATCCTGCTTGTGGGACATGGAGGAGACGTGAATTCATTGGAAAGAACTGAGAAACATCCCATCTTCCCAGGCACTTCCAAACTAAGTGCTTCTGTCAAGCTGTTTTTGCCTAGAGGCAGTAGAAACCTGTAGCTGTTTGGCAGGAACAACTGAGGATTTCTCCAGAGGAAATTGAAATCCTTCAACCTTGACTTTTTGGTTTGAATTATTCTGAAGGTAAAACTCTGCTGCCTATGTAGTCCTCCCTCAGGGGGAACAGTGGGCGGGAGGAGAGGATTTATTAGATAGGTTGTGTCACTCAATTTGAGCAACCACCAGGAAAATCTTACATGGTGGTGAACTCTTACATGAACTGAATTTTAGGTTGGATTTGATGCCAGCTAGCAAGTCATAACATAAGCTTGGTGTTCAGAGCTCTGTGGTTACTCTCAGAAAAAGTAATTTTCCTGCAGTAGCTCCGTATATGATTCATTCCACAAGTTCATGGTTGGAGAACCAAATGTTACCCCCATTTCTGGGGATGGTGGGAAGGGGAGCATGTGAAGAATGTTGAAAAGTTGTTCTCTAAACCACATAAGAGAAACAGTGGAAAAAGGAAGAGTCACTTCTCAAGCCATTATATACCCTATGTATGTTTCTGTGAGTTCACTCAAAATTGCTGTGGACACACTGCCAATATTCTTAACTTACGGTACTGCTGTGTATCTAAGTTACACAGCCTTTGTTGAATACTGCAGAATCTTGCATCAGTGAATTTGCAGCACATCTCCCAAAAGGAATTCTGGGGAATTCTGCTGAATGCCAGCCCCACACACCCCTCAAGCCCTCCACCTTCTATTTTACTGTTGTAATAAAAGCTATTGGATATGTACATTAGACAGCATGAGGAAAATTTTTCCTTACTATAGCAATGAATCCTTATTCAAATGCAAGTTTTTGCAAAGTTGCAGCTTGGCAGAGCTTGACCTGTAGTATTTACAGAGGGGAACATAGTGATGGATCAGTGACATCTGCCATTTATTTTGTTTTGTGCGAGATACTGCTGTGTTTAGTGATGATAAACAACATTCCTCAGGGCCTCTTGATGTGCCCATATTATTCAGCTAGTAGTGAAGCTGTTCAGTTACAAGAGTGAATCTAAAATAATTAAACACCTTAGAAGATCATGTATGAAATGGTGCTTTCATTATAAGAAAAATTTCAAAATATTCTAAGGTATCTGCAGATGAAGCTTGCATCTTTTCCAAAAGGAAAAGACAGATAACACTTACCAGTCTGTGCTCACTTCAGGATTGGAAGAATAAACCCTACTGAAGGTTTTATTCCAAATAGGTCCTTGCAAGAGTTCATCAGCTCCTTTTTTTTGTCTTACATCCAACAGGCTTCTGAAACCGTGAAGAGTTTACCTGTTTGAGAAGAAAAACACCATAGTTAGCAACACTTAGTGACTCCTGTAAACTGGTTTGCTTTACTAGTTTAGAAAAACTAAGATTGTAACCTTGGAGCTTTTCAATTAATAGAATCTAAAAGGGATAAAACATAGGATAAAGTAATAAATTGTTTCTTAGCCTGCTGGGAAAATTCCTGAAGCTGAATATTTTCACACAAAGTCTATTACCTGCACTATAACACATCAATTGAAATGCTGTAATAGAGTTTAAGTAATTTTCAGTTTTCCTGGATAGGCTTACAGTTAATAAAAATTCCAGGTGCTGCCTGGATCTTAGAAATAACAAATTGCAAAATAAAGGCAAAGAGGATTTTATTATGAATTGTTAGAAGTTCAGCCAAATACATATGAAGATGTCTTTCTGTGCTGAATCTACGGATCAGAGAAGGTTTCAATCTCAGAGTGAAATGATGCATAATTTATTGTGTCCGGGTCTGGTTTTCTGCAAGTGTACTGTGTCTTGCTAGTGCTTTTCCCTTTTAAACACAGCAATTAGCCACTGGCTGGGCCAAAAAACCTTGGACTCTTATCTTACCTGGTAACTTTCAGGTCTTGGTCTCACAAGGAAGTGTCCTTGATTTACCATGCTGAAAAAGGGATGTTTGTTTAGCTTTTATTTGTCCCAATTAATATGGCCCATAAATGTACTGATCAATCTAGCTAATGATTTACTCTTTAGGGAGTCAAATGAGCTTAAAACATAAGCTGCAAATCTGTCTAACCTGTAACCTGTAGGTAGGTATATTTCTGTTGAGACAGTATGTGTGGGGAAGGTTATCAACTTACTAGAGGAAAATAATAATTAGAGGAAAAAATACTCTGGACTCAAGCATTTTAAGTACAGTTAATCTAAATTGTATAACTTGCAAGAAAAAGACATAGATGTGTATGCTGATGGTAGTTTACAATCACTTCTTACAGAGTCCAAAAACCAAAATTAAAAGACAAGATGAAATTAGTCAGTTACTTGGAAAAATAATTTCAAGTGTATTAAAACATTTTACTTGCACAAGTTATCTTTTTTATTGACAAATAGCCAAAAAATATTTAGATAGAATTGGGTCTTCCAAATATAACAGGTAGCTGTGGTGTATAAAACTCTTCTCCACTCACATGGGTAACACACACGGACTATTCCACTTCTCAGTTGTGTTTTTGCAGACGGTACAATGACAGTGTGGAAAAATTGTTTTGTACCCATCAGACACAGACATAACTGGGACTCCATTTCTCTGGTCCTCTGAGCCACAATAAAAGACCACAGAAATTTTCATTCAACCAGTTACCGTTAGTGTGTGAACTTGTCACTGTAGCTTTATTCACACAAAAGCAGTTGAGTCTCCTGTCTGTGTCAGAGAGAAGAATGTTTGCAGACATGCTTGGTTTTTCATAATGAATGCTTATCACCCTTAAATGTAGAAAGAAAATTTCAAGCAACCAGAGATCAGAAAAATCAAAATCAACTACTTCCTGAAGCCTGTATTTTGTCTGTGTATATTCTCTTAAGATATAGCTGGGCTGACAAAGGGACAGCTGGGCTGACAGAGGATCACTTGGTATTTTTGGAAACAGTTGACATTTTCTCACTTATTTCAGTATTGACCTAAGCTTTTAATTAAACTGTAAGTGTCACTTGCCGCTGTGGATCAAATATAGGTGAATTTTCCCGCTCCTGTCTAATGGAGGAAAAGTTGCTTTCTACTTTCTAGCTACAAGATTTCAGAAAAATACTAATAATTCTGTTTACTGAACTTTACCAAACACTCTTTGGGTAAAACAATAACCCCCATCCTTGTTGCCATATGTTCTTTACTGGGATTGAATCTCAGCATACTAAGTCAGTGAAATAATATAATTTGTTTCTATAAATCTGACTTTGTATGTTTTTCTTGTATTTAACATAAGAATCACAGTATGACCAATAGTAAGGCAAATTTCTTATGCACTACATTGGCAATGTGACCTTGACTCGGATACCCTTTAACTGAAATAATTTTATTTCTAAATTTTTCCAGGCTTAGAGTTTTTCTGAGGTACTCAAAAAGGCAGCTGTAATGGGGCGTATTGTTTGTATAAAGAAAAGAAACAATGCCCAATCCCTCAAAACTACCAACAAACTTCTGATTTCACATGTAAACTAATTCTGAACAGGTAGATAAGAATGAAGATATGTGCATAAATGGACTTGCATCAAAAGTCCCCATTTAACCAAAAACACCAGAAGTTTTCCCCTCTTGTGAAAGCGTTGAGTTTGTTGCTACAGAAGCTGTGACAGGTGTTGCAATATGGATCACTCCGAGGCAGTGGAGTTAATTTATGGGTGTTTGGAAACAAGTACAACTTTGGTAACTTTCTTTTGATGAATGGTGTCACTGTTGATGTGGAGACTCAAGAAACCACATTTCTGTTTACGCATTTCATGCTTTGTACTTAGATGACTGAAATAGGTATATCACTACTTGTTTTTAACCAAAATACATAGTTTTGTCTTATCTGATGGTTCAGACGGGGCTGACAAAATCAGCTCATGTTCTTGTAAGTGATTCTGTTTTTCTGGCTGCATATGGCTAGAGATCTGCTTTGAAGGTTGCTGTTGTACCCCCAGACACTTGTTCCTTTTGTTATCCAAGTAAAATCTATGGAAACGGTGAAAGCAGTTGAGTGGGAGCAAGTAGGCAGGGTATTCTGACATGGGGAAAAGATAAAATACTGTTTAGTTGTGAAAAACTTGTGTTGCGAATAAGGGTGGCATCTAGTAATGATAAGTACTAACATCTGGCATAGAACTTCAGTTTTGGATTTTTGTTCTTGAGTACTGCCTGATAAAGAAGAGAATCTGAAGCTGTCTGACTATAGTACTTTGAAAACTTCAAATTACTGTGTTGTCATAGCTTAGAGTGAAAGGGAAAATGAAGGCTTATTCTGCATATTCCCAATATTTCTGAATTGTCAACTTGGTTGGCAGCATATACCACCTCTGAGAGAAAACATCTGTGGCTGGAGTCAGTAGACCTTTAACTTCATTTGAAAGCACTTTCTCAAACTTGAAATTACTGGCCTAGGCTCTAGGAAAGAAACCTTTTTCCCACAATTGACTCATAGTTAACATATTTTGGCTTGGATACTGATTCTCAAGAGTGGGAAGATGATTTAATTTTATTACAGGGTTAATTACTTCTTATACAACCATTTTCAGTATATACATGTAAAAAATGAATACTTCCAAATTCACAAAAATTAGGCTATTAGGGAACTAAGCATTAAGCATGAACATATTCATAGATGGGCCACTCCTATTCTCATTCATACTGAAGAGTATGTAAATCCATCTGATAAATAAGATTCAGCTTTTAAAAATAAAAGTAGTTTGTGTTTTCAATTTTTCTAACTTCAGCTTCAAGTTATTAGTTCTTTGCCTTTACTGGAAGTTAAAGCAGATCTCTTGAATAAGAAAGTTATTTTTTTTGTTTATTACTTCCTGTAAAGTTTTCTTGCCTTGAAATATTTTCAAAATGGGTGAGTTCTGCTTTCTAATATATAAGCATTCAATAAGTTGTCCTATGGAAGGAAATGGGATTACTGCTGCTAACGACATTAAAAAGAGTTCAATACCCCCCACAAATATCTGAGTAAGGAAACAGCTGAGGTTGATGGGTAATCTTCATAGAAACAGAGATATAACTTTAAGCAAAAACTGGTTTTGGAACCATAAAAAAATTTTTCATGCTGGAAATTGTTGGGTTGTCTCATAAGTGTCCCTACAGCTTAACTTAGAGTGAGTTCTTGTAATGATCAGGTATTTGTTGATACAGTAAATTAATGTTCACATCTGAGTTATGGTCAATGGAATTTATAATTTCAATGGAACATCAAGTTGGCACTTGTCTGTTAATGTTTATTTTCTCTGTTTCTGTTTTAGACCAGTACTCATTACTGTTCATGTTCCACAACTTAATTTACCAGTTGCCACAAAGCCTTTAAAATCCAAAGTAGGTGCCGATATATTCGGCGTGATATATTAGCTAAAATTACAGCAAATTATGAATTGCTACAATTTATATAGACAAGAGTCTGAATCAAAATCTTGGATCTAAAACACACCAAACTTGAGGAGGATTTGGATTCAGTTCTAAACTCTGTGGTTTGGGTTTTTCTTTAATAACATGGTGTTACAAACATCTATTTCATGTTTCTAAACTCTCCCAGCTGTGTAGAGTATTTGCTTGAGCACATTGGACTTATTTTTGCACAGATGTAAATCAGGAGTAACTTTGCTAAAGTCAGTGAAACTGGTGCCAGTAGATGACGTGTAACGAAAGGTCTGTGCCGTTCGTACGATGTGTCTCTATGCTACTAATATAGAAATTACATGTATTTATTGCATCAACTTTGGGAAGAAACTGTCTGCAAGTCTTTGCATGTGCAAGAGCACAATGCAGATGTGCTAGCAAACACAAAACACAAATGGGTTGGAATGGCAGCTCTCTACAATGGACATCTGAGACCTTTTTTTTCAGGTAGTTCTCAGTACCATTCCTGCATCCTCCTTGCTGTCTTTCTCCCACCTCACTGGTTTCTTCCAGGCTCTGCTACAACCAATCCATTCTCTTCACATGTTTTATAGCCATGTCCTGCTGCATCCTGTCAGATCACTGGATTTGCCATTGTGCTGTTTGCCTCTCATCTTTAAGGCTATCGCTCATCAGCTATTTGGAACCAGCATTACACAAGCATTTGAGGTGAAGAGAATATAAGAGCTGGATCAAGTCTTGATTTTCACTCCAGTTTTTCCTATTGAGTTACATAAAGGTTTCAACTGAACTTGAGCTGTAAAGAAACCCAAGCTGCTCTTTAGGTTGGACAGGGCTTGCAAAAGTCCTGTGTTTTTGTGTCTGTCATTCCCTATCCCTCCATCTTCATTATTCTTGAATGCATATCCAATTTCGGATTAAACTGTGGCTGTTCATGTGGTATTTCTTGTCCTGGTCAGAGATAGGAACTCGGGTAAGCATTGGTGAAAAATCCTCTTGTTGAGTGTTCCCCTGTAGATTTCCTGACTTGCTTAATCTAACCTTTGTTTTTAGATTCACATTGCATGAAAATAAACTACCATTCCTTTACCTATAGCTTTATTTGGACGCAATTGCTATTTTTCTGTTTCATCAAAGGAGGTGACGTGACTTACCTGTGCTAGTGAAAGTGGTCTGACTCATATCATATTATGCCAGCAAGGAAAAGCTGCCTTACAGATTTTTATTTTCCAAAGATGACATGTGGTCTCTCCACAGCTGCAATCCCCCTGGAGGAAGATGGTCAGATTTCTCATTGGGGGTTGTTCATTCTTGCTTCTTCTCGCCAAGAACAATATAAACCAGGGTCAATCAAGGGTAAGATCCATGCAGTTACCAGTTCAGTAAGGCTTAACACGAAAATATAATCCACTAAGAGAGCAAGAGAGAAAACAATGAGTTCCATAAAATGTCGCATTGCATATTCTATCAGATAGAAGAAACCGGTACTTTGGGCAAATAATAAATTAGAGTGCAGGAAGATGATTAGATCTACAAGCTCTTCTTCAGCAAAGTACTGGGTCTTGGCTAAGAAACATACAAATCCTGACACTTTCTTTTAAGTTGCCACTCAAGTTTGTAACTTTGAGGCAGGCAAAGATGAGCAATAATAGACTGCCTCCCCTTGAGAATAGCAGTATTTCAAAGCTTGCAAACTGTGAATCCTTGAATGAACAGTGGAGATCTTATTTTTGTGTACAAAACTACATGATTAGGTAAAGCCTTTTGAGAGCATAGGTGAATTTTGTAACAGTTATTGGTTGTTCTTTCAACCTCTTAAAAGCAACTCGAACATACATCATAGAAAAACCAAGTCTGTTTTAGCACTGGTTTTTTGATATTCACAATACATCATGAATGATTTATCAGAGATGGATTGACGCCACAATATAAGAAGGATATAAAGGTGTTAGAAAATGTCCAAAGGAGGGCTGTGAAGATGGTGAAGGGCCTAGAGGGGAAGCCATGCAAGGAGCATCTGAAGTCACTTGGTCTGTTCAAGCCTGGAGAAGAGGAGATTTGAGGAGAGACCTCATAACAGTCTACAGCTTCCTCAGGAGGGGAAGAAGAGGGGCAGGCACTGATCTCCTCCCTGTGGTGACCAGTGACAGAACTTGAGGGAATGGCCTGAAATTGTGTTAGGGAGTTGTAGATTGGATATTTGAAAAAGGTTCTTCACCCAGAGGGTGGATGGGACAGGCTTCCCAGGGAAGTGGTCACAGCATCAGGCCTGCTGTGAGTTACAGAAGCGTTTGGACAACACTCTCAGGCACATGGTATGACTCTTGGGGATAGTCCTGTACAGGGCCAGGAGCTGGACTTGATGATCCTTGTGTGTTTCTTCTAACTCAGGACATTCTAGGATTCTATGATATTCAAGCTGACAATCCATTTAAGCTGTGCCAGAACACAACTTAATATAAAATGTTCAGCTTACACATTACATGTAAACAAAAGGAGAACAGAACTAGGAAAATCTCAAAGGTAAAAGTCAACCTACATGGTGATTAGGGGAACTTTTACAACCCCAAAACTTTAAAGCTAGACACCTTTATAGTTAGAGAACTGACAACTGAGGCAGGCCAAGTTTAAGGGTAAAGGCATAATCTTTGTTACTGAGAATCGAGTTTTCCCCAGACTTCCTACTCACTCTCTCTCTACTGCAATTTTATATATGCTTAACAGTAGATAACTTCTGGACTCCATCTCCCTTCTGTTGTCCACACCAGATCATCTGCTCCTTTATCTGGAGTTCAAGATGCATCTTAAAACCTGACATTTGTCTGTACTACTTCTGCAAGAATTGTTAGATATAGTCTTAAAATTTACTGATTAATTTAATTCATACTATTTTTTCTCTTTTTAAATAGTTTCTGTCACTTCCAGTGCTTCTCTTAATATTTTTTGTGTGTGATATTACTATTGCCAAAGAACAAGATCTTTGTTGGGTTCTTGTTCAGGGTTATGTCAGCTGTGCTGAGAGATCTCAGAATGTCTCTTGGTTGACATGATTTTTAGATTTAGAAATGGGAAGAAAGAAGAATGTTTAGTAATGGGAAGCAACAATTTATGAAGCTATGTATGCAACACATCTACCATATGAAAAAATACTGCATTTGTCTATTGTTTCTTTGGGTGTTCTGTGCACATGAAAACATGATATTATGTTTCACTTCCATCTCTACAAGGCTATTATGCTTTTGAGCTAGGGAGAAAGAAATTGTGTGATAAATGGAACTTGCTCTTTGGATTTGCCTTTTCTGAAAGGCTAGGGCTGGAACATTGTTGCAAGAGGCAAAACTTTGACTGGACTAACTTAAGCAATAAGAGTGAGCTGTTCTTTATCATATTAATTACAGTTGACTCATGTCATTTCACCTCCCAAAACCAATGATGGTTGGTTAAGATTATATCCAAACCAGTCATAAGTTACCAATGAATCAGTAACAGGGTATTTTGGGCTGATATACGAAAACATGTCTTGCTCCATATTTAGTTAACTTGGATCCTCTTGTGGTTCAACAATATTTTAGAGAAACAAAACATTTTCAACTTCAAGCAGAGTCCAGTTTCCTTAATAAAACTTTTAGTGCAAGGAGAGCAAAGAATTTAGTCAATTTACAGCTTCATTCCTTTAAGAGCAGCTAACAGACGTACATCTTGTCTACTCTGTGTCAAGACTTTCCACCGTCATTTATTTTGATTATCTAATAGCTGTTGCGATGTTAAAAGCATGGTATGCAGCAGATGAATCATGATATCAGCTCCTTGTCATGCTAATTGTTTCTACTTTTCCAACTGTGAGCAAAAAAGTTTGAGGTGTTAAGGTATGGAAACCTTGTTAAGAAACATATCCTTCTTGGTTGGAATATTTTCTATTTTTCTCAAGTAAGTTTGCAACTTGGTTGAAATATTGTTGTGGAGAAACATTACGGTACAGCTTTTAAAAAATTAGTGGTAAGAAAAAATGTCTAGACAAACCTTGAAAAATACACCTCTGCCTTAACAGTGTTGGTTTGCTATAGAAATATTAATGTATCATATCTATTCTGTGTTTTCATGGATATATTAACAGTGATGTCATTGTTTCTATATGTCTGACAGCTACATAAAGAAGTATCTGGAAACTGAGGTGCTCCTAAAGCTAAAAATCCCATAACTAAATAAAACACTATGCTAAGCTGACATAGAAAATACAAGTAATCAATGCTCAGCAATAAATAAGCCCAAGTGAACTAAAGTGAAAGTCAAGTTTGTGGCCTTATTTAGAGCCTGATTTTGTGACTTTGGCATTTATTTAATGTTTTATTCTTATTGCATTTATCATTCGTGGTTTAGGAAATGCTTTACAAAGTCTGTGATTCAGTCAGTTCATTGCAGGTAGAAAGAGTACAAATATTGCCTTGATTTTTAGGAAGACATGGCTATTTTGAAAAGGAACATTGCAGTTATATACCTCTTACAACTGAATGTATTATTGTCCTCCTCTGCTCTTCTAGGGTCAGAAGTGGAGGAGAACTGTGTGAGTACCTTGAATTCAGGACTTGCCCTAAAAGAGCTAAAAAAATCAATCAGTACCATGCTGTCGGGAGAACCAATAGTGTGCTGAGCCAAGACAGCTCAACCCATGCTTTTTCCTTGGAACATCATCCTAGATTGCATTAAAAATGACCTTCAGTGAAGATTTTTTTTAAATGGAAACAAAAAAGGTCATAATTTAGTTTACAAAACATCCTCAAATGTTTTTAACAGGAAAATCCACATACCAGTTTTGAAGGATTCATACCGTTTCTCTTGCTGGGTTCTTGCTTTGTTAATGAATTGGGCCTATTTCAGCCGTGACTAAATCTTATGTAGGAAAGAACATTTGGAAGGATGACATATGTGGTTAGAAAAACAGGAATGAGTTTCTGGAGTCCTGTGTTTAATTCCCAGCATTGCCACAGACTTCCTCTGTGACTTTGAACAAGCCACCACATCTCTGTGACTAAATTCACTGTCTGTAAACTGATGCTAGTAGAATTTCTCTCTTTTAATGGCAAGTTGTGAGGAGAACATATATTTGGGTAGCAACTGCAGCTGCAGAGGACTTAGATTTTTAACTTTCTAAAACATGTGAATCCAAAAGAATTATTTAAAGGTGTAACCAGTTTCTATGGGTTGTTTTGATAATGGGAAAATGCCACAGAGTATTTGGAGTTGTTTGCACCAGCAGTCTGTGGTACTTTGGCACCTCTTCTTGTCAGACGGCTTCACAGCACAACATACTTTCCTACCTGTGAACCTGAGTCCTAGCCAGTGATAATAAACCTATGACAGATGTGTCAGTCAGCTAATAATGCTGCTCTGAATACATTGTGGATGGACCTGTGATGTAGATTGCAGTAGTGATGGACATCAGGGAACTTTAATTAACAGAGAGACCTGGCCCTCAGGTGCTGTAAGAGGTGACTAGGGATACAAGCCTAGTGGATGACATCCAGCAGGTCAAGTGACGGACTGTGCAATGACGGAAGGATAACTTAGTCCAGGTATCAAAGGCAATCTGTTCTAGGTCTGACACAGGACAGATTTTTTATGTCCCCAAACCTACATCTTAAAGAGAAGAAGGCCTCTCCAGTACTAAATATGGGCACATCGAATTCGCATAAAACTTTTGCTCTCCTGTTTTCTGAACAGTTAAACAGTGAGTTACATTTACCAAGGTGTCTGAAAAATACCCTTGGTTGTCTATTCCAAGCCATATTCATGGCTGAATATATTTGCACTGAAATTTGTCATACTTATCCAGATTGTTTTTTAATGTGGTCAAGCACTGTCCACAGAGAGCATCAGTAGACTGTGGTGGGCAGCTTGTAATTCTCCTTAGGTTACTGGCCAGACTCTCCCTACAAAGAGGGATGGGGAATAACAATTGCCCTCAATCCGGTCATCTAGTGTTCTTCTTCCTCAGGGAACAACACAAAGGGAGATAAAAATGCATCTACTGTGGAATATATTCTTCCTCTCTGTGAGACAGTGGACAAGGAGAAAAGATTAAACTTTTTGTAAAATAGCTTCACTGTTTCTTTTCTTCCTCCCATGCCGGTGAAACTTGGGCTGGGTAATCTTTTAGGACATATTTAAAAGCCAGCTGGTGTGGAAGGCAAAGAACAGCAAGGAACATGTGTTCTGCTACAAAGAAAGAAAAGGCCACTTAAAATGTGACACAGAACTTGGAAAAATTCTGTTTTATTCTTGTAAATTGTCTGGTTTGGATCATGGTTTGTTGACCCCTTCTATCCACTACTAGATAAACACAGAAATTTTTTTTCAGATTCAAGGGTTTTTTGTTTTGAAAAAGTCCTCATAATAATTAGAATTAAATGGCTTCCTAATGGTTTTTTTCCTTGGAAAACAATGGTTTAAATTAAAGGAAAACTGTTTTTGCTCAACATACAAACAAACATACAAGAGTTCCATAAAACCCCAAATTTGGGAGGAAATAGAACTACCAGTGGTTTGAGAAAACCACTTACCAGTTCTTATGTCCCTATGGAAAGTGTTTTTTTCTCATTAGACTAGCTTGTTAAACCCTTATATATTCCAAATATGTACTGTTTAACTTTTTGCTTTTAGCATGATTCCTCTTTTTAAAGTATTTAAAGCTAGCAACATGTTGTTTTAAGATCAACAGTTTCACAAGAGCAAAATCTGCCTCCCAGACTCAGCTGCCTGCCTTCCTTCCCAAATACTTTGTTCTGAAGGAGCTGATGGCAGTGATAAATGTAAGAGAGTTAGAGCTCTGTAGTTATTGTCAGCAAGTTAGCTTTATGGCTTGGGGATTAGACCTTTGATGTCTTATCGAGTTTCTGCACTGCGTGAATCAGTTGCTTACTTGATTTAAATTCTAAAAAGAAATGCTCTGTTGTGATATTGTCTCATACTGTGTCTTCGTCATTTGAGATGCCCTCTGTGTTCTTTAGTTCCCTAGGAAGAGAAGGCAACAAGCCATATGGAGGGTGGCCAGTTGCTTGCCAATCGTGATAGGCATTAAACAGAGTTGCACAGAAACTCAGCCTGTTTAGCTGAACCTTTCTGTCCCCCACAAAGGGAGATTGTACCCTAGAAGTCTGCAACACAGCGTCCAGTACTGTTTAACTTTAGCTTTTGAGGGAGTCCCCCTATTCCGTTAATGAACTATTTCCTTTTCACTGAGGTAAGTGATTCTTATGAAGTTTTCTTTTTGACATACCCCCGTGCAGCTGGACTGGTGTGGAGAGCTGGTAGCTGCTTCAGTAGGTGGTGGAGGAAGATCAGAGGTGAGCTGGAAAGGAGGTCCCCCTTTCATGATTCCAGGGATAGGAATTTTACCCTGGAGATGACTGCTTCAGACCATCTAGAAGCTCGTATTCAGGGTTTTGCATGTCCTATGTGCTGGTTGAGGAGGTTTCTGGCCTTTGTTACAGAGGTTCAACCTAATGCTTCTTGTTTTGAGTTATAGATCATTGCCTTTAGTTTTACTGTTTTAAGCTACCTCAGACACTTTAAAGGGTGTGTGTTGAAATCCTTTAATCCTAAAATAAACCCCTCAAATATAGAAATGTTGATCTGATTTAGATTTTATTTGCATTTTAAAATAGTTTTTCAACATTTTGGAAGCCAAAATATTTTTCAAATAAGCAGTCTTTGAACTACATTGAAAAGTAAATATGTCTATTTTCCCAAATTGTAGCTGAGGTTATAAAAGACACCAACCAGACAGATTAGCTGTGTGTAAGGAAACTAGCTAACAGGATGGTTGTGCTAGTCCACTTGTATTCTGAAAGATGGGTCAGTACTTATGAAAAGCTTAAGTAAACTAGAGGATAATTCAATACATAGACAATGCATCCCACTGTTTCTCTGTTTATTTTCTCCCTGTGTGACTTCTGGCAACTGAGAAGAAGCACTATAAATGACAGCAATCCGCCAAAGAAAAGATTATGAATAACAATACCACAAGAATGAAGGGCATAAAGTTACCAGTGACTTGGGAAAAATGCAGAACACTGGACTCATGACACACTTAGCAACTAGTGGATTGCAGTACATGCAGAGCAGAATACCTTCAGATCAGAAACCCTTTCAATTTGAGTTTCAATTTAAATTTATGCAAGTTTGTCTTGTTTCTGGTAACCAAAAGTGTTTGACTCTGCTGAACCACTGTACTTTGCTGGTAATACTCCAAAACCAAGAGAAGTAATGTCACTGGACACTGACAGAATAAAATGGCTGAGATCTGTCTAGTTAGCAGTGGTGCACACCTTGTTGCTTTCAGGACTGTACTAAGACTGTCATGTTTTCCATCCCAATCTACAGTTCAATTTTCAGGCAATGCATAGCCTTAGTTTAGGTACCGTTTAACTTTTTTGATGCTGTAAAATGAAAGAAAACAGCTTTTTATGTTAACCTGGAGTTCAAAATTATTATAATAAATATCACATGAAGATTTTTTTTTTTAATCCCTGAAAAATCAGATAAACTGTTCTTTTGAAAGAAAAAAAAAATTGCAGTCTATTTGCCCTGTGGTGCACTTTTATTACTCCTGAATATCTACAGTATTAAATATGTTGGCTGTTTTCTTCTACAGTGACTACACTAGGCTCTGTTTGCAAAAATAAGCGGTTTCATGAAATATGGAGGAGCCCTCATCTTCGAGGGGAATGAATGTAGTCAGATAAAGGGTGTTTTAGTGTCACTGATGGTCTTTGTCATGTTTTGAAAATTAAGACTATTACTTTATTTTTAGTTATATGGGGTCAATGCCAACAAGTTGTTCATACATTTTTTCCAATGCTCAGACATTGCAGCTTCTGGTATGACTCATTTCAAGTGAGTACTTTGTGCTTGCAAAGACTATATTGTAGAAGCAGTCAAATGAATCAGTGAAAGGTTCTTCTGAAAGGGTAATTCACCAGGGCCGAGTGCTACTAAATAGGACCCAAACCTGCTCCTATTGCTGTCTGTGTATTTACCTCAGTAGGGATGGAACCAGATCCTAGAACTGAGCTACTCAAGGGAATAGCCCTTCAAGAGATAGAATGCACTACCTTTAAATTTCTTTTTAAGACGAAGGGAGAAAAAAACCAGTAGATTTTGACTGCTTGTTCTTTTAGCATTTTCTGGCATTCACATGTAATAAATTGATGTCCATCCTTTTGTTAGAGCAAGAAAGAACATGTGTCACAGTTTGCTTCAATCTCAGCTCAGTCCTTCCTAGTTTACATGGCTGAACAACTTAGAAGTTTTGCCTTTTTTAGTAATTTGTGAAGCAGCAGTAAAAAGAAATGATGGATGTGCTGGCATCCATTCCCCTCCATCCCTCCATCAATACAGCAAAGTAGAGGTCACTTAAAAAAACACCTGTTAAAGCAATAAACATTTAAAAAATAACATGCCAAAGCAAAACATATCAATCAAAGCACAACTCTGTTTAATAATTTTCTGTGCTGGTCATAACAAGAGGAGACTGTAGTTTTGGCAGTGAGGCTCCAAAAGCTCTGGAGCACTCTAGGGTACTAAGTAAAGCACAACACTGTTCTAATTGATAGGTAGGTAACTAGAAGCTGACTTTGAGTAGTGATCCATGAGTGATTAAAAAAAATAAAAAGTACCACTACATCAGGAACAACAAACTCAAACCCCACCTTCCCACTCAGTGAAACTGCATACTCTAGTTGTTGATTTCAACCATGCTTGTTAAAGTTTATAGAGAAAGAGGTCTGATATAGTAAGTTACACATGAAAAGTTACATAAAATGTAATGAGGCAAAGGTGGTGGTGGTGGATGTCTGTTCAAAGGTTTAACAGGGTCCTTTTCAATAAAACAGTGTCTCAGAAGGTATTTAAGGAAGCTTAACCTTAGTGGTGATGTCCTGTATGTTTGTAAAAAGAAGGAAGTCCCAATTTGAAGTAGGCAGGTCTGAGTTTGTCATGAAACAGTCATGAAGGACTGTTTTGCTTCAGTGGGACAGCACAAGATGAACTAATTTGTTAAAAATAGGTTAAATACAGCAGTTATACAGAGTTGTCATTTTGAAGGTATCTGCTGGTACCGTTGTAAATAACAGCAAGATTAAGGAGAACTTAGGTTTTCCATACCATTCAGTGCTAGGGTTGAATGCTTTCCCATGGCGTTGGGATGAGAGTGGAGTTTGTTCTGTAAATGTACCTTGAAATCAGAATATACGGGGTTTGAAGGGACTCATCAGGACCACTTTCTGCTTCATTCCTAGGGAAAAGAGTGATGAAATAACTATTGAAAAAATTAATGGTGTTTTAATGAAGCAGACTAACCAAGACAGACTAGCTGATTTGCGTGCCCTCTAAGGCAGACTATAACTTCTGGATATTTAAACATCATTGCCTTTGTTTGAAATACACATGGGAATATGACTTTGCATATTAGAGCCTACATGTGTGGATATACATATACACAGTGGTATGTATATATCTATCTATATATATATATCTATATACACACACATACGTATGTATTATTATTGTCTAACTCATTTTCCCATTGTAGATAAGCCTGGAGGGAACAAAATATTCCTAGCTTGGAGGTTTCTACATCTGCCTTTCAAGCCACTCTCAGACAGAAACAGCATGGCTACATAAATCGTTATAAATCAGCACATTTTTCAACAACAAAAAGCTCTTAGCATAGAGCCACTTCAGAACACACTGCTCCATAGTTTGTTCGCAGACCTCCCATACCAGCAGCAGGGAAGTCAGACTGTTGTATTCAACAACTCACAGTAACCAGATGCAGAATAAAGAAATTGCCTTTCAAAGCTATAGTCTTCACTAGGCTTTTCAGAGCCAAACAGTTATGTCTAATATCCATCTTTTCTCTTCTGATTATTTTTCAGGCCTTTTTGGCCTTCAGCACTCCAAGATGAAGTGTTAGTCTCCTGTTTTGCAAGCAGTCTTGAATTTCATTTTATATTCTGAAACAGTAGTTTTAACCTCATCAGAGAGACACTCTTCATATATAAGGGGTCCACAAAAAGTAACAAATTAAAAACCTGTTGTCACTGTGCTTAAATATCTAGCGTCAGTAGAGGGTATATAGGTTAAGGAAAATTGAAGGAGTCTATGAATTGAAGAAAGGTTGAAAACCTCTGAAGAACTGTCCAAATCCATGAACCTTAAGGTCCGTCTTCTTCCTAGTGTACAGACTTCAAACTGGTCCCACAGAAGAGGATGGAGTTTCTATCCACAGACAGAAAAAGCAGTTTCTTGGTCTTTAGCTTTAGTAAGAGAACTTAGATTAGGGCAAAGAAAAATAGGTTTAGCATAGTTATGAGTTATGCTTTGTGTGCAGCCTGTTTGTATTAAGGATATCTCTAAAGAACTGCAAGAATTAGAGACAAGCTGGCCTGTATTAAAAAAAAATAATATTAAAAAAAATAAATTGGGGAACACTACCCTGCCTTGCTCAGATTAATCAGACAGTAGCCTCTGACCAAAGACAATCCACAGCTGTGCATTATATTGTGAAATGTAGAATAGAACATTACTGCTTAAGGCTTTGAACCAGATTCAATAACTAATCTCTACCCCCTCAGCCTAAGTGCATCTGTTGTCAGCTTTTCTTCCAATGGGGAGAGACATCAACGCTCCCCATGACCAGACTGTAAGACTGGTCTTGACTCTTCTTCTTTCTTTGACTGGCGGTTTAGCCTGTAGAGGTATCCAGTTTTTGGCTCTCTAGCCAAGCACCCTTTTTCTTGCAGTACACTTTGATCTGCTTAGGTGGAAGAAGAGTTTCTCTGCGCTACACAGTGTGGGTTCACAGAGTTGTGCATTTCTAATGCACAAAAGTGCATATGTCTCAGGTTTATCTGAAGACCTTTTCTGTCCTAGCAATGATGTAGCTGCAGGATGTAGACCAGAGGGAATGGCACTGAATCCCTGCATAAAAGTGGATAATGTAAGGTAAAGAGGAGATATGTGTTATGCCATAGCAGTGAATAAACTTATATATGCATATTATCTTGGTAAATAGTTTAATATCACAGTAAGAAAACGATCGAATATCTACTCTTGAGGTATTGGAAAAACTTTCTCATTGACTGCAGCACATTGCTTGTGGTTGAAGAAATAAGCTGTCCACAGCCCAGATGTGGGAGCAGTGACAAAAACAAAGCTGAAAGATAAACCAAGCAGAAAACAGAGCAAAAATGGAGCATAAATGTTTTCCTCCACTTTAAGCAAGGTTTCAGATATCCACTACTTCATATTCTGAACTTCAGTAACAGAGGGATGAAAGATCACTGGGACCATTGGTGATACAGGGAGGCACGTTTCAACCAGTACTGAGTCTTTGAGGAGTGAGACGCTGAAGGAAAATACTGAGATTCTATGATACCTGAAACATATGAAAGTAAATAATATTTCATCAATGGTTATACCTGTCAAGTGGGTACACATATCTAATTATTTTGGTTTTATTAATGAGTTAAACTAAATAATCAAAATTTTTTCTGATATGGTCCCATTTTCATTCTTCTCAGAAATACTACATAAGCATATAAAGCACTGTCAAGTAGAGAATAGGAAGCCCTTTGGAAATTGTGTATTGTCAAGTATAGTGCTTGGGAAAGGCTAAAATAAATGTTATTAAAATGTAAAGCAGACGATAAGTTAAAGTAACTAGAGTTAAAGAGTCATTCCTCTTGATCTGTGGTATAATTTGTAGTTGAAACCAATTTTTTGAAACTGGACTAGACTGGTTTCTGTGTTATTAGGGCAATAACACATCTCTGTTAAAGCTGTTTGCTTTTTAATAGGATTTGACCATAATTGTCCAGTTTGTACTTCTAGTTCAAAATAGTTCCACCTCAGGTTGGTCGGCTATTGTTGGCTTAATTTCAGTTCCTATCAGCATTCAACAGAAATGCTTCTTTAACCTTGTCTTTCAGTGAATCACATGTTTGTACCATAACAGATTTGTTTGTTAAATGAATTCAAAGACAGAATTAGGTGAGCCAATATTGAAGGTGAGTCACTTTCTGGTCTGTACTGAACCATCTTTCTCTCTAAACTGTCCTATTTTGATCTAAGGGAATATTTTCACTGGAAACTACAGCTCTAAGATGTGACTCAGTATGATCCCAGTTTTCATGTCACTGACTCTGCTTGTTCCTGTTTAAACAAATAGCAAATCTCATAACAAATTTCATAGCCCTTGCTTGTTTCAGCATTAGTTTTGATGTATTTGTTGATTCCTTTGGTTATGTGATCAAGCAATACTGATTTGCACTTTTATCATCTTATACTGCTGTAGTAAAGGTGATAAGAAGTATTTTCCAAGTGTCAATCACGTACTTTCTATCTGGTTTTTTTTCTAAGTACATTTGCTAGTCTCTCTTGCATGTTAGCATTCCTCACAGCTGCTTGCCTTTTTGTCCTTCCTGCTCTTAAATCCTGCAGTTACATTAGGTTGATGGAAATTGTTTAAATGTATAACCCAAATTCTCCAGTGAGGTTTGGCTAACCAGCAAGTTATTCAAGTGGTTTTGTCTCCCGGGTATGTCTTCATCTTCTGCTTTTCCAGGTTGCTTGAATATCCTTGAACCCATAATTTGCCCTAATCTCCTCTAAGGCTTTGAAATAATAAAATACTTAAATAAAACTCTTTGGATAAATGCCCTTTAAAATATAGCTTTATCTGTGAACTATCATGCTCTCAAGGGAGTGGACTTTGTTCCTCAGACGATTAAGGGGATTTTCTGTCCACTGTGTTACTGTGGTTTGTCCATCGTGATCAGACATATCCATCTTAGCTCCTGCAGCAGCTCAAAACAGAACAGATGAGGAAACTCTGGGAGAAAAATGCTACAGAGACTAGACTGTTGTGGTATGTGATTTTTTTTCTGCTGCCTGAGTTTGGTTCCACAGTCTACTACATGATTTTCTGTGGGTCACAAAGCCTTCCTGTGCTTTTGAAAAAATAATTCTCTGCTCAACAGAGATGTTGCTGAGGATAAATTAAGGGTGGCAAAGTGTCTAGCTGCTACAGAGGGGTAATCATATACATACAGAAAGGCTTTACTCAGCTCCTGACTTCATAAAACAGAAAGAGGGAGATCACTTGACTTGCCATCACCAAATCCACTGGGGAAATCCAAGGCAAAGCAGAGGACGTCCAGGGGCCCCATGTGGTCCTTTTTTTGTTGAAAAGTCCTTTTTGTAGTCCTAGCTAGGCCTAAACCTGGAGTCCTGCAGATGCCTCTCAGGCAAGAATGAGAGGGTTGGAGGATCTCACCAGGGCTCCCACACTGCAGCTCATAAGGGCACCCACGCAGGCCCTGGAGACCAACATGATTTGTAGGTTGTTGAGAGTCATGGGTGCCTGTCTTTACTGTTGCTCATTTTGTAGGTAAAGGGAGATGACTTTAGTTTTTCTCCCTTCCCGTACTGCTCAGCTAATTATTAATTTCTGTCAGCAACAAGGATCTGCGAAATAACACCAAAATATGGGGAAAAGGAGCATCTATCCTTCACTTCTGGAACTCTGTAGCTAAATTCCTTAAAGAAAGATTCGGGGTTTGTGTGTAATTTGTGAGTAATTTGCTTCTGAAGCTAATTATTCTTAAAAATGAAAAATTACTCAAAAACACTGGGAAAAGGAAGCTTCCTTTTTTATCTTAGTATACCACTAAAATATAAAAATTCTGGTAAAAATCCAGAATGACTATTATTTTAAGGTGATACCTCTGAGATAATCTCTCCATTTGAGGCATGCTCTCCAGAAAGACATCTGTATTTTCTCATGTTAAGTGATAGGAAATGCAAATAGACCATGGTTTAAGTATGAAGAGTATGGAGATTTATAACTCTCATTATACATTTTTTGTGTGTAATAAAATTCAGGAAAACTATACGTAGCAATTTTTTTTACTATTTTTTTAGCCCAGTTGCTGCTCTTTGTCCTCTTTTTTTTTTTCCTTGAAATTTTCCACCTACTTGTCTTAGTTTCTTATCTGAAGTTCAAAATATTCTGTGTCTGAGGTTTATGATGATGAAGTAGCACCAATGAAAACAGTGTTTCAGCTGGATGAAGACCTTTTCTTGGGCGCCTTTTAAGGCTCAGGAGAATGATTACCTCTTGGTAGCTATATGCCATGCTTGTTCAGAAAAAGCAAAAGGATAGAGAAATTCATCTGAGGACTTGCTTGAGTTCACCTTTTTTTCCTAACCCCTGCTTTTCAAGAGCTCAGAAGATAAAGTACTATCTTTGCTTTTGTCTATCTTTGCATTTGGCTGGCACATAATGGCATAAGAACCAATTAGTTCTTCTGGCAGCATGTTTCAGAGTGAGGAGCTCCTACTTTTCACGGTGCCAAGGATGATACCAAACTCACAAGCCTTGTCTGCAGTCTTGGGGGTGGAGAAATGAACAGTTAGGCTGGGTTCAATGTGGCTTTGAGGCAGAACTAGAAAGAGGAGCATTGAAATTCACAATGAGAATATTTATGTTAAATCTTATTTGAGTCTTAGAACAGACTTTTCAGGTTTTTATTATAGAATAGTTAATACATATCTAATAAAGTAGACAAGTTTCCATTGCTCTCTCATTTTTGTTGTGAAGAATGTTTCTGCCATAACCATTTTTGTTGTTGTTTTGAGCTTAATACTTATTGAAGGAGATTCAGAGACTTCCTAATTGTGATACTGCATTTCTTGTATGTTATGGAAATGTTGCAGTAACTGCCATTTCAAAGCAGCAGCTGAACAACCTCAGATATAATGAATCAGCTAGTATTTGAATAGACTAAAAAGGCAGAACTTTCTTTTCAGTTTTGGGTAATATTTATGTTTTCCCTGGGGAAGGAAGTCACAGAACAGTTTTCACATTGGAATAGCATTCCTACAGCATTAATTTTTTATTTTTCTAGTTTTTGAGAGTGGACCAAGATAAAGACAGAGAATGCAGCCTGGACTGTGCAGGTTCCCCTCAGAAATCACTCTGTGCATCTGATGGAAGAACTTTTCTGTCCCGGTGTGAATTTCAACGAGCAAAATGCAAAGATCCTCAGCTGGAAATAGCCTATCGAGGCAATTGCAAAGGTGAGGAAATCAAAGTTTCTCTTGATCATAATGAAAAATAATAGACGCTAAATTTGTTTTTGGAAATATCTGTGTATTGAAGACTAGGAGTGTTGGACTTGAAGATTTTTCTTAAACAAGTAGGTTGAAATCCAACCTGTTATTTCTATAACACTACGTTATGTAAAGATAAATTAATCTCGAGTCTTCATCAAAATTATGACACCCACATCCATTTATATTATAGTAAGCCACTATTAAGGAAATTGCATGGTTAGGTCCTTGTTCTGAAGTACCATATTACCAGCAAGCTCAGAGAAACTCTTAAGATTGTTATCTTGCAAGGTGTCGGTATTTTGAGTTAGAGATAGTCAAATTAAGTCTTGCATTTCCAAACTACAATCCTTTAGAGGGGGGTGGTGGTGAGGAGGTTTCAATTAAAAGAAGGAGAAAAAAAAGCTTTGTAATGCATAGAGCTCTCATAGGCCATTCCTATATTTCTGTCATCCATTCTTTTACTTCTGATCTCTGTTTAGAGAAATTGTATGACATGCAAACCTACAAAATATCTGTTGTCAAATCATTTAACTTTTAGAGTAGTGTGGTGCTAGAGAATGCATTTCCTTACTGAAGTGTAAGGTGATTCCCACCACAATGATCTTCTTTCTAAAATGTAATAATAGCAGTGATCATAAAGACTTACTTTCCCTTTCTCTCTGTCTAAAGAGAGGGGCAGGGTGTGGACGTGGGGGCTGGGGGGAAGAAAACCCCAGAGACCACACCAATTCAACCTGTAGGAGGCAATTTTCCACATCATCTCTCTCCATTAGCTCCAGAAAACCTCTGAAGCATCAAGGCTGCTTCAAAGAGACATTCTGTCTCATCTTCTGCCTAGATGAAATAGTATCCTCATTCTTCAGCCCTTTCATAGTAAACCATTGTATTACCTGATGGATCTATTTACTTTGGTGAACAAGGATAACATAATGAAGCTACCTGAGCCAAAGCTTTTATTACACTCATGAATGACAGAGAGAATTATTGTGCACTTTGTATTTGTTCATTTTATACATTAGAGTATTATACATCTTTATGGAAATTAGTTTTGAGAGTTTTTCTTTATTTTTTTTATACCGTATTGAAAATATCATCTGCAAGAATTTTTTTCATAAAGATGTGAATTGCTCTACTAAATGTGTCCTCCGTGGTGCAGTCAAATTTTTCCGCAGTCAGTAAATACAATTTGGAGAACTGCTCTTTTGCTGTTTATTATTAATGAATAGAGTGCCAGTACAACTGCAGAACTTGAATTAGACAGTGCATTGTTAATAGCAAATACTCATTGTGTTCTCCTCAATCAAATATTTTTAATCTTACAATTAAATTAATACAAACATCACCCTAATGTTTAAATATTTTTCCTTTGCATGGTAATAGACACATATTTGCCAATAATATACTTGGTCAATATCAACAAGAGACTGGTTTTCTTTTAATTCTACATTTTCATGGTATTTTTTATTCAGTCAAAGCAGTCTTAAATTTCGAAGTGACCAATAACTTTATTTCTATCCACGGCTGCAATCATCAGAAGTATTTCAAGCTGTAAAAACAAGTTTTAGAGAAGAGAAAGATGATTTGTTGGCCAAGCTGCAGTTTCAGTTTTACCATTACTAGAGTTGCTTCTGATAGTCTCATCAAACATTCTGAAACAGCTAAATCCTCAGATTAAAACCTCTTTTGAGCCAGTTACTTTTGAGTGGTGAAATTTGTTGTTGCAGGTGATGCTTGATGAAAAAGCTGAGGGCTGTTTTAGTAGAGCTAACCAAAAAGTGATGATTTCATTTCAGAACAACTTTCAAGGTTTCAGAATTTGCTTGCATTCCATGTTGGAATGCAAACAGATTCTGCTGAAAGTGTTCATCTCTCCCCCTAAAAAAACAGACACCCACCCTAACTCCCCAATAAAACATTGATTTGGAAGGAGATTTCGAGGTTGCTGATACAGGAAAAAGGGAAAGAAACACACATTTGCATGAGTAATTTCTGAAGGGAGAAAAGAGATTATTCCTGGTATAGGTCTCATAACTTTAAATCTGTGTCTGATATTCATCCAGTATTGTTCAGAAAAGGCAGTCTTAAATCTGTGTCTGTCTCCTCCTTTCTTCTTTTGAGGTAAAAATCATAATTAAGCTCACAAAAATCTTCTCTGAAAATTAAATATTTCCAGGTTCCATTTTAATTAGTTGAAAATATGGTGTCTAACTCTTTGTTTGGTTCAGTCTATTCAAAAGAAACCTAAAGACCTTGACAGTTTATGTTGACAACCTTTTGGAATAATTTTGAGTCCATCATTTCTTGTTTATATATACAGAACTGTGGTTTGTTTTTATATCCATAAGGAAGTTTGAACAGGCACCAGACTGATGTGTGCTTTCTCTGTTTCTTTTTTGCCTAGAAAGCCAAATTTAGATTGACCCTTTCTCCTCTTTCTCACCTGTTCTCAACATTTTTCTCATCTGTTTGGTTTTGATCACTTAAACACCAAAATCACAAAGGGATAGTTTGCTTTATGTGTGCTTGCTTTCCCCTCTAATTCAAGTTTCATTCACAGTAAGAGTGCCCAGCCCAGGTAATTCTTCAACATTGCAAAGGAAACAATTTTAAGATCCTAGATCTTAAAAGATCACAATAAACTGGTAGCATTTAAACCATTTTTCCCCTTGCACTTCTGTTTTAGTTCCTGATATCTACAGCAGAGATCAAAACAGTTTAAACAAACCTGAAAATGCATGAACTGTGAAACCTTCCACTCAGTTCTGAAAAACTCACCTTTGACAAAAAAAACATCAAAATAGACTGTTCTGATAGTGTTTTTTTCTGAAGACATTAGTTTAGTAATTTTTTTTGAACTCCACTTCCAGGCAATGCTGGAATCCATTGGTAAGCTTGAAAATGCTATAAGAAGTTAAAATCTTATAAAATTTCTAGCCTGCTTTTGCAGTTTCTAAGGTCTCAAATAATCTGTGTACACTGTAGATGAATATACACATTTTTGGATACTTTTCCAAAAAAAATCTTAACTCTGAAGTTCTGGAGTTTTGCCACTTGCTCAACACAGACGTTTACTGTGCAACAAGATTATGAATCTAAAAAATAAATGTATGTTGACAGCTGAGAAATACTATTTGTGTTAGGTGGACTGTGAAAATATCACCTGTGATGGGGATCAACTACATGCACACACAAATGCTTCACAGTCCAAATCTGGACCAGCATAGCCAAGGAAACAAAACATACAAGAAGTGGAAAAGCAATATGATTGCTTTTAAACTGCTCATAAAAACACAGGCACTATGTCTAAGAAATTAATTAAACAGTGCAAGAACACAGTAGAAGCACCCACACATGTAAGGTGGTAGAGTGCTCACTGTTGCGCTTTGAGACCTGGCCAGGTAGCGCTTTCCTGAGGACTGTATCTGTCTGGCTCAGTAAAAAGATGGGTGAAGGACTGTTACCAGCAGACAGCATGCACAGAGGTGCCTTCTTTCAGGGACTTGTTCAGCCTGAGAACTGAGCCTAGGTACTCTTACTGGACTGTCCTGATGCATACCAGGGAGGATTTATTCCTATGAGTAATATAAACTCAGGGAAGAGTCCTTGAGCACTCATCCTTATTCCTACCACTACAGCTGGTGAGGATGGGACTGGAGAGCTCTGAATGTCACAAAGGGAAGGCTTTGTAACCTATAGAATAGATCCTTTGATATTCTTTGTTAGTGCATACAAAAAGTACGTCTTGAAGTTCCTTAGTCTTGAAAATAGGACCAACCATGCAGAAGTGTCATGTCTACAAAAAAACCCCAAATGATGCATTTGGTCGTTATGAGTAGGAAGTGTTGCCCATCGATATGTTCTTCTGTAGGGCCAGTAGCTGGGGGGATTTTACATGATTTGGAACATAGTATGGATTACTCCAAAAGGCTGTACTTGTATTGAAACTGGAACTGGCAGAACATCAGCCAAAATAATCTTCCCCAACAGGCAGGGGAAAGGCATTGTTAAGTGAAGATCTGCTTCTTTATTTTACAAAATAAGACTGAATATGTCACAAATTGCTATAGATAAGACTACTTGAAACAAGTAGTTTGGTCTTTTTCATAGTGCATTTGTACAAGGATTTGGGATTTTTTCTCCTCTTTTTCTTCGTTAACTGTTCAAAATAACTCTGTAAAATTTGCTTATATCACTATAGGAATTTTCTATTGTTATGAAAATTTTACATTATCTATACAAAAGAAAAAGAATGCTTCAACTGAAAATGACAATATAGGAGCTTTATGCAGTGATATTTAATTTCTGAGGGGTTTGGAATTTAGCCTGGCTGACACTCAGAGTATGTATTCAGTATTCGTGGAGGTGGCCCCAACAGTAACTTACTGCTTTGTGAGTACACTAAGGAAAGCCATCATACAGAGTAGTGTCATTGTTATTCTATAACTATGTAGATCCCCTTTCTGTATTGGAAACCCCAGATAGCTCATGTGTAATTTAATTCATTTATAGTATGTTAGAGAGCCTCACTGTTTAAAAATGCTGTACTTTTATGGGCTATCATAAACATAATGAAAGGTACTATCTACAGTCTCACAGTTCACATAAAGAACTGAAACACATCAAAATATGAGTGAGATTTCTCATAAAATAGGTATTTTACTATTTGTTTTCCTAAAAGAAAAAAATGCTCAGCATTTGTTTCTTTAAAGTAGGACCTTCAGAAATAGTGAGAAGTTTAACCCATTTGAATTATGGGTACAATGATTTGATGAATGGATTAAGAACATGCTCAAACAAATTGAAATTATCTGAATTAGGGTACCTTTCTGTCCTTGGACAAACATGCTGATACGATTTTCCCTTTGTGAAGAGAAAGGAGGCATTGCTGGGCGGTAGTTGTTTTGAGCTCACAAATTAAATTTGGTCCCATAATTCATGAATCCAAGCATAATTTGGGGAAACATTACTGTTGCCTTTTAGCTAAAGAACTGGGTTGTAAATTCTGGACATAGCTTCTGAGTACACACCTTATCTAGTATTCCCATGGAGTCTGCCATCCAGCTCAGGTTTACCTGTGAGCCAGACAGGTGTGAGCTTGGCATTTGCTTGCAGTACTTGAGAATGTCCCTTAGCTCAGTGTGTGGGCAGGGACATTGTCTTGGCCAGTGCACTTGCTGCCTGGAAGGCAGCCTTATGGGTTGTGTTTAGGAGGCAGAATATGCTCCCAGGATGTTTCGTCTGGAGAGAGAAAAATGTATATGAGTAGGTTTGGTTCTTTTTCTAGCTGAAATGACAGTTGGACTGGACCAAGGTGTCATTCTAAAACTTAATCCTGAACACACTGAGACCTTGCGCAGTCTGCAGATTGAAAACAGAACATGTCTTCGTATCTTCTCACCCCTCCTTTTTCTCCTCTCCCTTTTCTTTTTGTTCTCATAGTTTATGAAGAAAAAAAAAAAAGTCATGCAGTTTTTGTCATTATTTTGGAAAGAAAAATATTGAAAAGAGAATATATTGAGAAGTGGTACTGGCTTTTTTTTTTTTTTTTTTTTTTAATAAACCATATGGGGGAAAATTGATTATAGGGGAGATTTTTGTCTTAAAATGCTTTTATCTAGGAGCTGTCTCCTCCTTTTTCAGGCATATTTTCTCACTGTAGACACTGTGTTTAGTATGCATGAAGACTGCAAGTTTCCAGACTGTGATGCTGGCAATCGTGAGAGAAACACTTGTCAGCTCCAACATCATTTTGGTTTTGAGTCTTCATTTAAGTCATGTGTCAAGCTGTTACATACACATCAAGCTACTCTACTAAAATTGTTGAGAAACAAAATATCCAACAACTCAGTGAATAAAGTTAAAATTTATGTTTCTCTGAAAGCAAGTGGAATTTAAAATACTCAATTTTTCTGGATAATATTTCACCAAGCACAATTTGCTAAGTAAGACATATGAGAAGTAAGGACAGAAGTAAGGCATATAAGAACATTCTTAGACACAAAAAATGTAGCTTGTTAGAATCAAATATGCACTACTACAATTGTAAGAAAGGAATCTTTTTGTTTTGTTTTGTGAAATTTTCATTTCTGCTCATGTATTTAAGTTTCCATTTAAGTTTCAGATAACATAAAAAGGAACTTCTTAAAAGAAGTGAAGTAGAAAGTGCTAAAAAAACAATACTGCACTGAAGATTAGGAACCACCAACAGTTGCAAGCCTTCTCAGACTTTCAGTAAAAGAATTAGTAAACTGGCTCATATTAGACTTCTCTAATTAGACTTCTCTAATCTATTAACAAATCTCTGCTCTACTCTGCTCAGAAAGTCTAGTGTAGCCTTTGGGACGCAAAAAATCAGAAAGCTGTAACTTTAGTTTCTCTTGCAAGCATTTGATTCAGTTCTAGTCAGACTGTATCTCTCCAAATGTGACTGTCAGAAAACTGAGAGAAATAGTGTGCCACGAGGAAATCCAGCACAGCATTCCTTATTTTATCTTAGAGCTTCGCTATCTAAATTGCTGTGTGGCTGCAAAATGTGTGTGTGGGGGGGGGGGGGGGGGGGAAGAAAAAAAAAGAAAACAACAAAGAAACCTCACACTGCTTGGGTCTGTTAGATGCCAACAGAGGAGAGTTTAGCCTAAGATTGCTTTGCTGTTTTGTTCAAATCCAGAAAGCAGTAATAAAAATAAATAGTGAAGGAGTTGGCCAACCCTTGTCACGAAGCAGCAAGTCTTTGTTTTATGGCTCTGTCAGGCTAAATGTCTGTGCTGACATCCTTTCCAACCCAAGAGACTAATATCTCTGCATCTTTAAAACTGATACTTTCACCATTTATCTATCACTAGAGGCTACAACTATTTATCTGCTTTGTTTTTAAACGTGATCAGTTCTGCAGAATATACATTGACCTGGGAAATTATCATGTTGTGAGTAGTGTATGCCGTACAAACCAAATGGTGTCTTGTGTTCTGAATTAAACTTCTTTGTGCTAAATTAACTACAAATTAAGACCAT
Source organism: Corapipo altera (assembly GCF_003945725.1). Taxonomy (NCBI): domain Eukaryota; kingdom Metazoa; phylum Chordata; class Aves; order Passeriformes; family Pipridae; genus Corapipo; species Corapipo altera. The sequence goes on from NW_020884874.1 coordinate 35,271,597, forward strand.
TTGATTTATGTCACATCACTACAAGTTAGCAAAAGGGTATAGCAGTGGGAAAGAAGCACAAAAGTAGAAATGAATTCTGTTTCATTGTTAGGACAATTCTGTAAAGTCCTCAGGTGGACAGCTAACTTTAAACAGCTTGTTGCACTTCATGTTTCAAAGTTTAAGGACATGTAAGTGTATAAAGGTGTTCTGGCATAATCGAGGTGCAACAAGGGAAACCTACAGAGAAATAGGGAGGAGGTTTTGGATTATGTTTGTCTATACATGGTCTGCTTGTTCACGTCAATGTGACTTTAGAAAAACTTTCTCTTTAGAGTAAGAACTGAGTGCCTGTAGAAAGCTGTGAAGGGAACTTTTTCTTGAAATGAATAAGTTAACCAGTTTATATGTAATTTTTACAAAGTAGTAAATATTTCGTATCTGTTCAACAGAATATTTAATCTATAATAAAGTACTAAACTGTGGAATGCATTTTATGCATAAATACATAGCAAGGTCATGTCATACACTTTGCTCTTTGAAAGCAAACAAAGTTTGCTCCATGAATTGAGACTGAGAAAGGTACTTTTATTCTTACTGAGATACATAGCAAACCAAGAAATACCAGATGAACTAAATTGAAACTCTTGCAGGGGATTTATCTATTCTTTTGGCAAGCTGTTTACTTTCGCAGAGAGAATCTGGCTTAGATCTCCCTGTAGAGTCCCAAAATTGCTGTAAATTCAATAGTATCGAATGTCACTTTAGAGATGGTGCTTACGCTTTTGATGAGTTGGTGTCATTGTTTTAAAGATAAACTTCTACTTTGCAGTAATAAACTTCTCTCTATATGATATATTATTGAAGGATTAACCAGCAGAGTTGAATTTGATGGATGTTTTTTCCCCGAAGCTCAGTGGTTTTGGTGCTGTACTGTTGGAAATAGTACCAATAAAATGAGATTGGTTCCAAGTCAATCTGGTCCTATTTGTGAGGTTAATTCTGTTTCCAAAATTTCCTATTGACTTTAGTGCTATCTTGGGAAGATTCTGCAGTAATGTACCAGCATTCACTTCATTTCATAGGTGAAAGTCTTCCCTGTTGCATATAGAATCTTAGCACAAAATTAAGATGTCTTTATATTTTATTTGTGCTTTCTCTTCAGTGGTCTCCCCTGGAAGCCAAAATTGTCACCAGGGCAATTCAGAAAGACCTGCCCAAACAGCTATAACTCTGTACTCTCCTCAACTCTGTGTATTTCTGTCCACTCCCATACAACTATTTTTGTCTTCAGTTATATACCCCAAGATGTGTTTTTCTTATCAAACCTTTGACTGCCTTTGCAGTCCTAGTGCTAAGTCACAGAGGGTACAGTCAACACATTAACCAGCATACTGGGTTTCAGTGCATTGAGCTTTGTACCAACCAGTCTGATAGCTAATACCGTCCTGGAGAGCTGATTTAGGGTAAAATTCTTGCTCAGTTTCTATACCATAAGAGGGTTTTTTTTTGTTTGTTTTGGTTTTTGTTTTGGTTTGGTTTGGTTTTGTTTTTGTCCCCCCCTCCCCCCCCCTCCCCCATTCCCCACAAGGTTCTGGGATGTAAAAGCCCATTTACCTGGAGTTTAGAGGATAAAGTCTCACTGAGTTGCCGTAATTCCAAATTACAGCTGGACATACATTACATATCTTCAAAATTAGTTCTTCACATTGTATGACTATAAGCAAATAAGGCCTCATTTCAACCAGCTTTTAACAGGTCTTAGAACTTAATGGTCTTTTCACAAGGTCATGGACCAGATTCCAGCTTAAGCCTACTAGCTCCCTTATTTAATACTTTAGCTCGGGAGTGAAATAAAGTGGGAATTCTAGTAACAGATTCAAGGCCCTTATTTTTCCACTAGACAGTTCCAAAGATTTAAACAAAAACAGATTTAAAAAAAAATACGTTTATAGCATTCCACAGTGCTTGTCAACCTTCCAACACCTTGCAGCCTTGGAGTTCCCTCTACTCACAGGTTCTTACCAGAGGGACATTGCTCACCTCAAAAGAGTTTAGCCTGCTTTGCTCAAGGTCCATGATGAAAAATCAAAATCTGTGGGCTGATTAATCAGCACAGAGGTACCAGGTAAATCCTACCATTTTTCATTCTCAGTCTTCATTTTAAAATAATCAGGGTCCTTCCTGATCTGAATGATTCCTGTTCTAGATAAAGAGTGAAGTTGAATTCATGTGTGTGAGAGTTTCCTGGTATCCCCTTAGATGTATATATATATGTTTATTTATTTATTTAGATAAATCCCATTCTGACAAACCATATAAGCCTAGACTCATCCTACTAATTTGAGGTTCGTGTGAGTCATCTTCATTAGTTCGACTACTGCAAGGTGCACAGAGGGGCCTGTAGACAAGAGCTATCTGGGTGCACTCAAAAGACTTTGCACAAGTCCCAGATTTGGCTTTGCTGAATGATCACAAGCAATGGCCATGTGAAAGGTTTGTTTCCTTATGGATTAGGATCTTGCCCATGACTTATGTGTGTTAAGAGCTACAAGATTTCCCTACAACTGTCTCTTTTCTGATATTTTGATGTGAGCTTATGTTTCAGCTTTTCTCCCAGGCATGTCACAAATTTATTTTCTCATCCTTTTTCAGCTCTTATTTATACAACTGTCCAGTCCTTAAACATCTTGAATTCTTTTTCTTTGGAAAATTTGTCTGTAATTATACAGTAGATTTTGAATATATTGCAACCAGGACGCAGAGACAGATGTTCAGATGTTGTAATCTTAAAAATTTGTTATAAAAAATATTATAATTTCTTTTGTCTTCAGTGATTTATTTTATTTGGAAGGGATTTAGCTCCTCTGAATTAATAATTTAATTGGTCATTAATATTTTGAGTATCAATGTTTTTATATGTCTTCTTTTTATCTTAATCACCCTATTACGTTTCCTCTCTCAGGTTTGGGCCTCATTTCTGTGCTGTAATTATTCTCCTGTGGTAATATCTTGGTAAAATAAAAAATGGAACTGGAAATAATATTTTGACTTTACACAGTTTCAGATGGTTAACTTGATAAGAGATTTTCCTCATTTTTTTTTTTCGGCATACTGAAGTATAGTAATGCCCAACAGCTTTAAAATGTTTCCATGGTTATAAAATACAAAGTAAGACTTCAAATGTGAATTTTATATTCCAATAAATTTGGTAATTGTTGATTTTAAAGCATATTAGATCATCCACGAATAGGAGGCCTTTAGAGCATCGGGCTGTTTAGGAACAAGTTTGTGGACAGTTTTGGAGAACTTCTCTTTCTCCTTGGCATGTTTTCATGATAATTCAAATGTTGGAGATAATTTACAACCCTGCTGGTACTGTACCAGAGACCTTATGTGATGGAATTTATATCACTTTTCCTTTTAGACATTTAAACCACATGTCATTCTAGAAAAACGAGGACAGAGGTCCAACAAAGGAGTGATTTATTTTCAGTTAAAATACTAGCTACATTAAAACCACATGTTATTAAGTACTGTATAACCAAACCATGCTCAGAAGAAGGCTTACAACACCAAACCTTGCATAAAATGTTTCTTTTTTTTTACCCAAAAAACTTCGGCAGTGAACACATTAACAGACTTTACCTGAACTGCACAGTACATTTGCTGTACTTTTCCCCTGATGAAACAAGCTATTAAAGTACCAGAGTACAAGTTAATTCAGTTCCTCATTATTTTTCTTTCTCACATTTCTGGATGCTTGAAGTTTTCTGATCATTTTAGGTATCGTTGCATCTCTGTGAGCATCCCTCCTGAAAGAGCATTTACAATTAAGATTGCTGAAACTGAAATACAGTTTTTCATTTTTTCAAAATGAAACAACTTGTATTTTGGATGTATTACCAACATGAACTCTCTAATGCTCCTGTGAGAAGAGTAAAGTAATGTACAGACGTAATGCACATGAATCTGAGACCAGGAGGGAAATATGAAGATAAGAATTAAGGGGCCTCAATTTTGTTTTCAGAATGTAGATGCTGAGGACCAGTTTCTGTCCTCATTATGCTACACTTCCACACCACATTGCCTATGACTTGAAGGGATTTTTTAATGTTAATGTTACCAGGTGAGTTGTCAAAAGCTAGTAGATGACCAGTGAAAGATTTATCCTGTAAAAAACATCTCTGCTGTTCCAACAAGTTTCTGTGCTGGTTCTGTGAATATATGTCTGGATCATACTGGCACAGAGAGGGTGCTTGGGGGATGGGAATTTAGCTGGCTCAGCTGTGTGCTCCTGGGAATGCCAAAACCCTGTCAAGTGTTGTTGCCTCACTGTTCAGATTCTTTTCAATGTGCATCTTGCATAGACTAGAAAGCCTGTCCCTGTGCTTTCAAAGAACTTCATAAGCATTAACGAATCACCCCAATACTCCTGTCTCACAGATATTCACTGGGTAGTTTCTGTCAAACAGTCTTTAAACAAAACAAGGATCAGAAGCAGCAAATTTCTCTGCTTGTATGTTTGAGATCACTCTAATTTAGATGTTACAGTCACATCTTGAAATCATTAATACTACCTTAAGCTCACTTACTACTCTCATTTTTCCTGAAATTGCTTAGCTCAAGCAATTTTGCATCAGCAGTTCTGATTCTGCGTCAGCAACATACTAAAATTTGTAGTGTCTTTAAACATGAAAAAGGTACAAAAGCTTATGTTATGTGTCTGTTTCAGCCCTTGGCTGCCTAATTGAAATAAAGCACATGTAATAGACAATATCATTTATTAGACAATAGAAACCCCACTGAATTAAATCTGGCTGGTTTGCTAACTTGTCTTGGGTGGACACCAGTACCAGATAATGAAGGAGATGGTGCGAGAAATCACACAGTGGACAAAAAGGACCATGTGTTAGACTTGACTTGAGCCTTGTTTAAATCATAAACTGTTACATCAAATTTTAGCATATTATGAATTAATCATGTCCAAAATTATTGTTGAATCACCATCCCAAAAAGTCCCTGTGCTGTACAGTATAATTTTTTTTTTTTTTGCCACTTTGGTAGGGTCATCTGTAGTCATAGCTGAGGTTGCTGCCTAACTGTAGTATGGCCAGTCTTCGCGAACGAAGATTTGGGAAAGGTCTTCACCCTTCGAGCCTGCACAGTGGATTTTTTAGCAGTGTGTAAATTCTCAGTAGGAAATACAAGGAAACTATGCTCTTGCTACCTCCTTTGTCTTTCCTGAAGCACCAGAAAGCCAGTGCTGCCATCAACTCTGAAAGAATATTGTGCAATGGGTGCAGTGTGGCAGCTATTGCTGTGTTAAATTAAGAGGAGAAACCCTGTTTGGGCTTCTGCTCTTTGGCAGCATTTAGAACCGAAAGGTTATATCTCTAGACATCTTTCCATTTTGTTTCCCAGTTATGGATTATTGTCCAGAAATTATTGTCCTTTACTGGTTTTCTTCCCTAAAAACAATGCAAGTGTTGGTACATTTTCACTGATTAAAATTCTGTTTCTCTTTACATGAATCTCTTAGCCCTCTTCCTTTTTCAGAATATAGATGGTCAGCCATCTTTTCTTCATATTGCATCATTCAACTGACTTGTCTTTTTCTTTTCTTTAGATGTTTCCAGATGTGTGGCTGAGAGGAAGTATACCCAGGAACAAGCTCGTAAAGAATTTCAACAAGTGTTTATCCCAGAATGCAATGATGATGGCACATATAGTCAGGTTGAAAATTTTTCATTTAGTATCTTGCATGGCTGTAAAGTCAGAACATGTATGTTTGAAAAGGGTAAAGAAGAGACGAATGCAATGAAGAGAAATGTAATTTGTGCTAACACTGACATCAAAAAAAAATGAAGGAAAATCCATGTTTTGTGCAGAGTCCTTGTTCTTTTTTTCAGAGTTGGCCAGCAAAAGAGCCAAACATTACTATTGTTTGTGTAATACCTTCCCTGTTCTTCTAGGATGAGGCAACTGAGTCATTCTTGCAGCCCCCTGAATACACGTTAGATGGGAAAATACTTGGAATTTCTGATCTGTTCCTGATTTGAACCAGAAATCTTGCGATCAGAGTCCATGTCTTAGTGCTAAAGCATGAATCATACAAGATTCTTCCCTATTCTCAACTGAATTTCTTTCCAAGCACATGTTCTGAGACTAATTTACTTAGCTTAGATCATGGAATTCAGAAGGGACACAGTTAGAAGCTTAGCCTGTGATACATATTCCAGTTAAGATCACTTTCTGCCACCTCTGTACTGCATTTCGGTTGTGGATTTGTGCAGAAGACAGTGAGGAAAGTGATGTTGGCCCTTAGGAAATATAATGCAATTGATTTCTAAGTGGAATTCCAAGAGTTTCCTTTCTGACAGCTTGAGACATGAATAATGCTGGCAGAAGCACTCTGTCATGCTCCTTCAGTGGGTGGAACAATATGTTCTTTATGTGGAAAAAACCTCAAGATTGCTTGTTTCAGGAACAGTTTTTGTGTCCCTTGAGAAACTTCCTTGTGAGGTCTTTATAACACCTGCACCTCACTGATTTAAGATAGGGCGTAAACAACCACATATTTCAATAGTTTTCTCTTCAATTTGATTCTGAAGGACCTACCACACTTTGCTTGAAATATGTTGTATGCTAAAAAATCATAGGTGGGACTGAGATTAGGTCCAATTTGGTTTCCTGTTTTAGGTTTTGTCAGTATAGTTTGCTGGATTAGTCTTTTGTACTCACATGTATGATTGCTGTGGGATATCTGACGAGCTGCACATGGTTCATGTTGTTTCTGACAGGTTCAGTGCCATAGTTACACTGGATACTGCTGGTGTGTCACTGCCAATGGTCGTCCTATCAGTGGTACTGCTGTGGCCCACAAAACTCCCCGCTGCCCAGGTAAATCTTGTTTGGCTGGCCAGGATATGACAGTGTGTCATGAATAGCAGATTTTATCTGTAGTGTCTTACTAGACTTAAGGAAAAGAATTCTTCATTGGAAGAGTGGTTAAGCACAGAAACAGGTGCTGGTGAATGGCCCATCTCTAGTGGCAAAATTCAGCTGGATGAGGCTCTGAGAAAGTTGGTCTGGCTTTTCATGTAGACCTGCATGAAATCTAAGGTCACCGTCACCCTAAACCTCGCTATGATTTGTACCATATTTATGTGTCCATATATGAAATCATGCAACTGACTTATGGATACAGTACTTTACGTTGAAACTCTCTTGCACATAAACTCATTGCAAAAAAATTTCAGAGGAATTTGCCTTTTTCAGATATTTAGAGTACAGGAAAAAAAACCCGTGCCAACAAAAAATACAGAGTGGGAATATGTGTTTGTAGCACAGCCCAGTGAAAGAACTCCTACAACAGGTTCCATAAATGACCAAATCCAGAGGAGAAATTAGGACAATAAGAAAAAAAGCATTAAGAACATAATGAAATCAGTCTTATGAATGCATAATGAAAGCACTACCTTGCATGCTGCCTTTTGTCTTTCCTCAGGGCAGACAGGTTCAGTCTTTTAGGGATTTGTTTCTGACCCTATTTCATTAAAATTGAAAATAAATATAAATCCCAAGAGTATGAACAGTTGCCAGAATTGCTGTTGACCTCTCTTGAGATTGACAGAATTGAACAAAAATAGCTCTACAAATATTTGCTCTCTATCTATTGCATTACTGTTTGTGCTGCAGCACCATTCTCTGTCAGAAGGCCAGAGAAATAGCTTTAAAAAGTCAATCCTGTAATGAGAATGACAGTGAAAAAGAGAGTGGATTAGGGCCTTTGAGGGAATTCATTTGGCCTGATCTACTTCAATCATTCATTGAGGTTTTTAATAAATAGATGGAGGAAGGTAGAGACCATTGAGAAAGTTTCAATAAAGTTTATAAAATGTTAATTTCACTTTTAAGGTCTTTCTTGTTTAAATGACTTACTGAATCTTCCATGCATTTTGCCTGAAAGAATACTCTTCAGAATATTCCTTTTGATCCAGTCTGAAAAGTCACTGTGGAATTTTGTCCACAAAAAGTCAAATTTGTCACAAAAAGTCCGTTGTGAAAAATAATATAAAATATTCAGAAACCTTAAAACAGAGGTAAATGCACATTCATTTTAGTGTAATTATTGCTTATGACTGGTTTGCATCTTCAGAAGACACATGGATATGTCTTCTTTAGTTGTGGGTGCCCCAGTCCTGGAAATGTTCAAGACCAGGTTGGATGGGGCTCCAAGAAACCTGCTGTAATGGAAGGCATCCCTGCCCATGGCAGGGAGGCTGGAAAGAAATAAGCTTTAAAGTCTCTTCCAAACTATTCTATAAATCTTTGATTCTATAGCTAGAGTAATGCTTTTGTGCTTCAATGTAATTTTGAGTAGAGGTGCTTTTACATGCCCATAGCCAGGGCTTTCTGAAAGCAGGCCTTCAGTACTTTCTCTGCAGAATCCATTTGTAGCTTCCTTCCTTCCTGTCCTTTCACTGACATCAGTGAAAAAAGGTCTATGCTGATGCTGAAAGTTCAATAAATACTTGTTTTTCAGATGTTTCATAACACATGCCGCTATTTTTGGCTCAAAATGTTGTCGTGTTACTATACTTTCACTTTTTCTATTTTTACCTGATATTATTGAGGAGAAGCTGCAGTGTAGTTCCAATCTAATTAATAGATTAATATGAGAATTATTCTATCTCTACATTTTACAGAAATGCTAAGGTGAAGGTCATAGTAGCACTCAAACTGAATTTAGTAGCTCAGAGATAAATAAACTACTTCAGGGCCCAGGTGAGTATGCAGAGTCTGATTTTGCTCCATGGAAGACTGTGGGTAATTTTTCAGTTGTTATGACACCCTGTGGGATTACCTCTGCACATTTCCTCCCCTTCTTGTATCAGTGTTTTACTGTTCACTACTTCTCCTTTGTCCCTCAGGAAAGAAGTCCAGCTACAGCAGAGTTTGGAAGTAAGACTTGAAATGCTAGGGGATTTTGCAGTGGTATTGGCTAAGAAATCAGTTTTGATAGATCTGGAAAAACCTTCTCATTCAACAGAAAAGACAGCTACAGATTTTCTCAGAAAGAACCTTATTATGGTATAATAAGGCAAAACTTTGTTCTTATATTGCAGAATGAAAGTTCTGATACACAATTGCACCCTTCTCCCATTTCCCTCTATATATTCAAAATTGCCATCTGTTTAGGATAAGGAATTTTCAGGTTTTTTTTCCCGAAGAATGTTGATGTTTTCCAGATCACCACTGATTCCCGTTCCTGTATTTAGTACGACTACGCACAGGAATTACGATCAAAACTTCAGTGGTTCAACTGAAGTTAAGTAGATGTACTCCTGTTTTAACTAGTATTTTAGGAATGCCATTTCTTCTAATACTGTTGTCCCTAGTCAGTCCAACACACTGCATCATTTCTAGCCTCAATGAAGAAATTACCTAGCTATTTTTGATGTTGCAGGCAGACCTCCTGCAATGGTGGCATCCTGACACCAGCATGTTTCTGCATTTTCACATGCTTCCATGTATTCTGTAGGCTTGTTGCTATAGTTATTTTAAAAACTTTTATGCAAATATTTCAATTTACATGCACCATACCTTTTTCTCCCAGGATCACTTTTGCCACCTCTACCCTTAAGAGGAGAATGTGTATAGACATTCAAGAGGTGTTTGTAATTATCTTCTCATTGGTAATGTGCTACCATGGAATGTGGGAAAATTCCTTGTTTTAATGAAAATGTTGAGTTAATTTTCGGTTCTGTGTTAGTTCTTCAGTAACTTCAGATAAGGTTCAAATATACATCCAATCAACTGTGCTATTCCTAAATTATGGGATAATTTTTGCCTTTCGTTTTCTCTCAGTGGAACTACCTTTGACTTTGGTGAATACCCAGAAATAAGAAAGAAGATCATGGCAGCCTGTAAGAGTTTGGATTTTAATAGAGGAAATACGCAGCAGAATTTAGGTTGGGCAGTTAAGACTTTGGTTTACTAGTTCCATCTCTTATCCATGCTTCACATTTATAGTGTGATACCAGATATGTGGAACAGTCTCTACATTTCTCTAACTGCTAATATTGGTTAGCTGCATAATGTGATGGTTCCTAAAGTTTGCTCAAGTCTGAAAAGTATCGTATATTTTTTGTGCATCAACAATAGCTGTACGAGCCATTTTTTGCTCATTGGTTTGTTTTGGTTGCTCTTATTTAAGCTGTCTTTTCTGCTAGAGAAAAATATGTGGAAGGATGAAAGTCGTAAGCAGCATTGAAAAATACAGGACTCTTCAACTGTTTTATGTGAACCTTTGCTTTAATTACATCTTTACCTGAAAGAGGCTCTTCTTCCATACTTTCCAGTTTTTCCCACACCAACACTTGGTACTGCTAAGACGCACATGATAAATCCCAGAATGCCATTCTGCTCCATGGAAATAATCTTCACTATTGCAGGAGCAATGGGGAGAAGGAGAGTAAATCAAACACATTCCCATGACAGCATTTAAAAGAAAGCTCCTTAAAAATGATGAATGTCCCCTAGTACTTTCACTAAAGAACACCAGACATAAAAAAAGACATTTTTACAGCTCTCCATCTCTGTTATCAGCACTTCAGGGAACTACAGAAATTCCATAGTCACTGAGTCCTGGGAAATGGGGCAGAAGTTGAGAAGCAGGTGTTAAATTATCATTGGAAAATACAGTGTTTGCCTATTGTTGGGGTTTTATGCCTTATTAACTATTTTGAGCTTCTGCCAGTGAGATTGCAGAGGTATTGAGACGTTTATTTCCCTGTAAAGAAGTTTTGCTGCCTTTTGATTATGACATAATCATGTTTTATGGCCTGAATTTCCCTTTAGAAATTCAGAACTCTTCCAGCCTGTATAGTTTTATGATCAGATAATGTGATGAAAACAAATATATTTGGGAAGGGAATGAACTTTTAAAATATACATTATATTGTTTTTGTCAACTGGAGAAAAATATCCATCCTTGGATCATTCTTTCCCCGTACACAGTACTTTGTCTATACATACACATTCACATTCAGATACACCTATAGGTGAGATAAAGGATAGCTTGGGAAGTTTACTTATCTTGATATCTTCATTCAATTATTACATATCAAATATTCCTTGGTAGGAGATCAGAAATCATTATCTAAACTAGAGAATAATAGACTTTCACCTTCTCTTTTAAAGCCCAGTCTTGTATGCTCAGAACAACTGAAAATAGATATGCTAAAATCACAAACCACAAAACTCATATCATGTTCCCTGGAAGGGAGTTGTGCCTCAGAAGCTGTTAGAGCAAAACTAGGTGGAACTGTGAGGTTTGCAATAAACTAAGGCATGAATATATCTTCTTTTTAAAAAGGAAATTAAATTAATCATGGTCATAAATGGATAGATGGCTAAGCAAATTACAAGCTAGAATGGTACTAAATTCTTCATTAAAGTAATACTGCTGAATCTAATACCTCTCCTTGCCCTCTCCCATTCCATAGCATATTTATTTATGTGGTGATTTGGTTGCTTACAATGTACTGAAAACTTGGAAGCCAATTGCATAGCCAAACTTTTAGATAAGTTAGAAATTGCCTTTGTTTCTTGCCTTGCAGCAAATGTGAGGATTTATCAAGAGTATTGAAGATATAATTTCCTAAAAACTTGCAAATGCAACTTCCTATCACCACTGAAGCTAGAAGTATTTCTGCCATAAATATATTCAGAAAATGGTTAAAAAAAAGATAAAAATGCAATAGCTCCTCCTTACCTTGATTTTGGAGACAACAAGAACTGTTTATGCTGCATAAATTGAAAATTTCAGGTGAAACTATGTGAAGGGCACATGTTTTCCTTTGTAGGAAATTCTGTGAATATTTTTGTTAAATTCCTAAGACTGTTAAAAAATGTTAGCCCAGTAAACCTAATTTGCTTAGCTTTAGTCTAATTTTTTAATGAAATGAGATTCACTATGATAAAGTTAGTCTTTGTAAATGCCACTCTCTTCCCCAGTTATTAATTTTCCATGAAAATTTAGGGTAAAAAATGAGAGCCCAGAAAAAAGAACTTAATTCTCCCTGGCTGTACATGAATATTGCATAGTCATTCTCACCATTTCACATAAAGAGGGAGAAACCTGAATGTATCTGGAAAGATTTTTCTCCTTTTGGTTTAAGATGTGGAATATTATGTATGTTTCACCAATATGTTAAATTACTTAGGCATGAACTGAATTTAGAGTTCAACTTACACTAGTAGTGCTGAATGTACATAGAAAGACAACGCTGGTGCCAAACTGGGGCTTTACTTAACATGCTGTTTTTTGTGCAGGGGGCTATTAGTGGCATTCATCACACATATTCCCCCCTGCTGAGACCTCATTTCTAGTCAACAAACTAAAAAGTAGTTTAAATGCTTTAGTGTGGGTGAGAATCAGGCCTAAAATCTCTGGATTTACAAGAAAATTATAATTATAAGCCTGTGAATCAAAATGAAATTCAGATACTACAGAGTTAATTGTCGCTGGATGAAATTTGAGGAAAGATTGGATCACTGGTATTTAGTGCAATTAGAAAAACCTGTAATTTTGTATGTAGTACTTCCGAAAACTGGAACATCTTATTTGAATTCAAGCTGAGCCTTTTATCAAATGCAAGCCAAGCACCAAAAAACTCAGATCTACTGGCTTCAGCATAAATGGAAAAATCTGCCTCTTCTTCAGAGTAAATAATATGGATTAGTATTACAATCTCTTCTGAGCAAACTATCCCAAACACCTTTGGATATAATTCCTACAAGACAACAATTTTATTTTTCCTACCTGACTTGATACTGATGCATCCCTAAGTATATTGAATTTCTGGTGACCCAAAGGTAATATAATACAAATACACTATTGACACAAAAGGAAACATGTCTAAAAAAGAATATTTTTGATATGGTGAATCCTTCAGAAGGTAATACCAGCTTGGCTGCATTGCCAATATTCTTTTATAGAGGCTTTAAAATCATCAGAACAGGTTTGTGACTTTAGGCATCTACCCTCTGGCAGATTCTTTGTCTAAATTTCCTGCTGAAGTAACCGTTGGTTCAGCATGGTAGGCAAAGCCTGTGATTTAGTGGGTTCTCTTATTTAAATTGTCCTTTTAAAACAGATTTATTGTGCTACAAGGTTTGAGATTTTTTTTACTTTGTTTTAAACACAGTGAACATAATTATTTCAAAGGGAATAAATTAGGAAAATTAGGGCAACTAAATTATTTCACATACAAGCATGTACTAGATGTGTGTTGGGGTTTTTTATTGTTTCATTAAAGCAGGTGTATGTAAGAAGAGATTATGTGTTAAGAATTTATAGACTTCACGCTTTTTAAATTTGATTACTCCACATGGGCTCTTCAGAGAGAAAAATACCACTTTTAAAAGTGATTTTTAATGTAACAGAGACAAATAAATTGTTAAAAAGTGTCTAGGAGTTAGAATCATAAAAACAGGTGTAATAATGACACATAACCCAGAAATAAGGAAGTATTTCCGTTTTAAAACCTAAAGCCTCCTGAAAAAAGCTACTAAGAAAACTAGTAGATTCTCCATTTTTTGATGACCTGAAAACAAGACTGGTTGGAGTCCAGGCTGGTAGAATAGGCTGTTAAAACCCATCTCTTCTAATCTTCTGGACTTCCTTCTCACATCTGCTGTCTCTTTTCCTAAGGGCCACAGCTCTGGGGATGTGTCTGAAAACAGTTCAGGTTCAAACTCAGACTAAGATGCTGTGTTTGTGCCGCCCCAGCAAACACACGTACTTACCCACATCAGCATAGGATTTCCACAAGGCTTTGTTTGAGTTGTTTAAGGCGGAAAGGGGCAGTTTTTAATCTGAGCCAGGACTGGGCTAGAGGCTGAAGAAGCCCCTCAGAGCAGCTGAGGTGTGTGATCAAGACTTTGAGGGAGCGTGAGGGGGTGGTTCTGGGGTGATGCTTCTTACTACAGAACCTGCCCTTGCTGGGGCAGTGGGGAAGGGACATGGTGACTCTGCAGCATGTGAGCATGTTCTGCACTTGTCTGTGTAGTGTTTAACGTTATCTCTTTCTCAAGTCCTGTGGTGGCCAGGAAGTAGAGTCTGGCAGGGTACGGATCGTACACAAATGTAGAAGTCAGGCAAAGCTAAAACCTCTGGTGCGCAAGGGAAGAGTTTGCTAATATTTATTGATTATAATATACAAAAATGAATCATTAGAACTGAACTGTGTTTCTTAAATAACATATTAAAAGAAAAAGTAATATTTTTCGACTAATTCCCTTTTCCAATTGCAGGTTCAGTGAGTGAGAAGCTGCCACAACGAGAAGGTGCAGGCAAAACAGGTAAATATCTTAGTTGGCTGTTAAACAAAAACTAAAATAGCTTTTGGGTAAACTCCTGTGATTTTACATAGATCTAAATTATCAATACATATTTGGGATGTATTATAGCTGCATATATAATATATATATGCATACATGTTATTAATTTTACTTTTGCATTGTAGAAATTTAGTAAACTTATGAGTATAAACATATATATGTGTGCATGTATTTATATATATACATAGACACTATATTTTTCTAGTTTCAGTCCTATGGAATTTTCACTTCTGTACTGTTTGGAAGGTAACTTTCCTTCCCATAGCTATACTCTGAAATATTTTCCCATACTGTTTTCTTGTTCTGGAGGAGAGATTATTCTGTCTGTTTGATAAAGATATCATTCTGCAGTATCAAAATCTTGGGAAACGGAGTCCTCAGTGTATTTCCATATCAATTGGTGCTTGAGTCATCTTGGACCCAGCACTTTGTTCTATATTGCGATTAATTCATCTGATGTCTTGTCTTTATGACCAGATAATTGTTGTTGTTAGATACAGACCATGGTGTATATCTTGTTGGAAGGACAAAATCTAATGTGCATCCAACATAGCTGGTAGATTTAAATGAGAGAACTGTCTATGCTTCAAACAAAATTAAAGCTTACACTCTCCAAACACTTGAAACAATTTTAAATACTGAATAGTTCTGTCAGTTACACTGCATAAATTAATTTTAAAGAAGCTACTCATTTTTGTTCTAATGTTAATGTCTATCTGTTTGGTACAGTGTAAACATAATTCAAGTATCTTTTTACAGGAACTTTTGCAGTATTGCAATATATCCAATATTTAAATAAACTATAGTGCTGTTAGGTTAAAAAAATGAGTACTTCTTTAAAAGCTAATAATTACAAAATGCTGGAAAATTGTTCCTTCATGTATTTCCAGACACACTGTGAGTTCCACTACCCTTAGGTTACCTATTTACTTTAGATCAGAACTTTCATTTTGAGCTTTGACCTGAATGAACTATTCCATATATAAAGCTTCTCTGGAATCCTTTATTTTTGTTTGTGGCCATGACAGCTGAGTTGCTGAACCCTGAATGAACAGTCACAGAACAAGGAAATGAACAGAATTTATCAAATCTCCCTTCTCACCACATCTGTTTGTGTCTCAAGTGACACGACTGCATTTTACTCATGCCCTGTTTTTATTGTCCAGCACAAGCCTGCAGCACAAGGGGCCTCTGATAGGGTTCCCAGGTGGTCCCTGGTGCTTCTCAAATGCTGCTGTCTTCCTCTCTCCACCCTTCTTCCACTGCCTTATGGTTTAAATAAAGTCATGTTGTCAGAAACATCTCAAACTCTTTAGAGACTGTCACAGAGTAGAGACCAGAATCATCTGTCTACCTGTGCTTCAGCTTCACAATCAGTGTAGTAAAACATATTTTGTAGCTCAGCTTGCAAGGGTATAAATAACCATGAAACTCTCTGCTTATCTTTCCTCTGCATGTTCCAGTGAACTAACCAGGGATGCCTGTGTGGGAGTACCTGCCCATATTGTAGCCCAGCAAACTTAGGCAGGTTCACAGTGTTCTCACTGCTCCCAAAGACATGCTCCAGACCTCCAAGGTGTGGTCTGGAGAACTCTACTCAAGAGGCGGAATACACTTAACGTGACAGTCTCATGCACCAAGATGTCTCATAGATATGGACCTGGTGAGCCACATCTGTTACAGTTGTGCACCTTGCTTTCTCTGGGTATTCCAATACTGAAAGAAAATTTCCAGCTACAGATATTAGATCTCAGGAGCTTTCTTTGCGTGTTTGTAAATTTAAACATTAAACTGAACAGAAATGAAACTTAAAAGCTAATTCCTCAAGTATCTCCACTGGCCCCACAATTCTCTCCTCTCTCCAAGGAAAATATTCAAACTCTGAAAAGCATAGGTGTCAGAGTTGGGATCACATCCCTCTTTTCTGATTCTTTGCTGACTGCAGGACTATGTTCTTGGTAACTGAACGCCGACAGCAAACAGAATTTAATCAGGTTTCTGTTTGAATATATGCATATATGGATTGGTATGCTTGTGCAAGCCAGGAAGGCCTATGTAATTAGTCTGTGAGATCTCTGGTTCATATAAATCATGAAATATCTGTTGAGTTAAAAAAAAATAAAAATTGATAAACTGTTTTAAATGCTCCTTGAACAAAGTTCAGGAGGCCAATTTTGATTGGCCTGATAATAGTTGAAGTTGCACATTATGTCTGAATTTCAGGTAATAACATAAGACCAAATGTGTCACAAACTGAAATTGTGTACCAAAAGGCGATCTGAAAAATGTCACTTAAGTGCAGGTCTGAGTTTCTGGCTTGGCTCTTGGTAATATCTGCCTACCCTAAATTACCCTTTGGAATTCTGGGTTTTCTGAATCACATACTGATTGATGATTTAAATATATGTCTTGATTTTCAGTACACTAGGATACTCGATGGCCTCTCTGAAATTAATCAATGGTCTTATTCCACCACCCAGAGGACACCACAAAAATGCCAGCAAAACTACTGAGAAGTGTCAGTCTTTTATGGTATTGGAGCAAAGAACCCTGCCATTGTGTGGACATGAAGAATGAGCACTCTTAAATGTTTTTATGCCTTGGTTAAATCATTT
Organism: Corapipo altera; assembly: GCF_003945725.1. Classification (NCBI taxonomy): domain Eukaryota; kingdom Metazoa; phylum Chordata; class Aves; order Passeriformes; family Pipridae; genus Corapipo; species Corapipo altera. The sequence goes on from NW_020884874.1 coordinate 35,288,603, forward strand.
TACACTGAAAATAAGTTCTTGCTGCTGATGCTTTGGTTTTGTGAGAAACATGGAGGTTACTATTCCTTGGATGGAAATTCAGTTTTACCTGCTATCAATATTTACTTGGTATCTATATTTGCTGTGTAGTAGGCTGTGACCTCTAGAGGTGAAGGTCGGAGTGCCCCTAAATCCTCTGAATGATTTGCATAAGGACAACACAGATTTAAGAGAACAGAAATGCAGACAACAAAGAGAACAGTAGGCTCTTTTGAATGGCAGTAGCAAGAAGAAATGGAAAGAGATAGTGTGTTAGCCTTAAAACTGCTGCTCTCTTTTACCCTGTTAAGGCTATATGGCAGAAGAAGCTTCTCAGTTGCCTTTGATTCTACCTTCTATGAAAATGTCAGGAAAACAACCTCCTAACTATTTTGGTCCAAGATCCAATTGTGAACTTGCAAGAAATAGTAATAAAATCTTTGCATTTGCTGTTTACCTTAGTCTTGGAGTTAGCTTCATGCTACAGGAAACAGTAATGAGTGGAAAATCTCTACTAGCATGGGCTCCTGAGTCATATTGACCCAATATTGTCAATAATTTTAAATAGCAATAACATAATAAGGTAAAGATGGATCTTGGTACTGTTCTTCCTAGCAAATGTTAATTTAAATAATTTTTTGTTGATTTTTTTTTTCCAGCACTATGTCCACTGTGTTTTACTGACCTTAAGATTTCTCACATCTTCTTGTCATTTTTGTAATTTTTTCCTCCCTCTTTTCTTGCAGTAATTGTTGGTAGTGGATGGATGGAGAAGGATGACCAGAGGATAACGGTTTTGCAAACAATAGTCTGGTTATATAATCTGTGAACCTTACTTATAAAATCTGCGAATCCTGCTTATAGAATCTGCTTGACTCTTAAAATAGATCCTTCTGTGCTAAAAAGCCCTTTTATTTTAAGGCATCCAGTGGTCTGCAGCCACTCATTCTCCCCAGACTGTTTTTGCTTTCACAGGTTTTACTTCTTCTATACATTTATCTAATTACTTCTTTATAAATGGTGATTTATTACTAAAATCTATAAGTATCAATGTGCAGTATTAGAAATGAAGAATTACAGTCCAGAGAGCAACTTGATCACATCATGCATCATGAAAGACCCTGCAATAAATTCATCAACCACAACCTAAAAACCCATCCATTTGTAAAATGTAGTCTATATATGTAATAAATCTATGCTGTGTAGTGCCTATAAAAAATGTTTAAATTATTGTTTATTTATTGGCCGGGGCTATGTGCAAATCATTATTTTCAATCATGTATGTACACTTATTTAGCTTACTCTCATAATTGTAGTCTCCTTGCAAATCTTTTCCATTCTGAATTCAGATGATGCCTCAGCTCCTGCACTGGAGACTCAGCCTCAAGGTGATGAAGAAGGTGAGCAAACTTAACAGTGTGGTACTAAACTATGTAATTAGGGACCATATTCCACAACATCGAATGCTACCTTAAGAGTATTTACAATTGCTGGGGTTGTTGCAAGAAATTGCAAGCATCTGTACCTTTTTCAGGAACAGCAAAGACAACAAGCACAATAGAATCTTTACTTACAAGCAGTGAATTCTGTGAGATTGATTTGAGATGACACTTTTGCTGTGGAGACCAGCATCAGCAAATTTAGTTGTCACTACTGAGGGCAGATAGAGGTTTTAAACTTGAGCCAAAGTGCAGGTTAAAATTGTATGTTCAAATAAAGAAATTAAAGGGTAAATTCTACTCTCAACATATTGCCTAGTAGTATTACTGTTAAGGTTGATGTTTTGTCAGGCTTACTTGCCTATTCAGAATTTTGGTGCTCAGTAAATGTAAAGCTCAAGGCCTAAATGCAATAATAGTTTTATGTTATGGCTGCCTTACCACGCTCTGAAAATCTTGCAGAATCTGAATTTATTATATATTTTGGGTCTACACTCGGAGATTTTTATTCTAATTAACATAATTTTAGTCTAAAAGTGGTTTTTTTTCAACCTTTTGTACAAATAGGATAAGGAAGGGACTATTCATGCCTTTGTATGTATAAAAGTTTTGACTGTCCTAATACAAACCAGTGTACCTTTTCTTTTAGACCTATGTGTCTATAAAACTAGCCACTTATTCAGTTGCTAGTAACCTTTAAAAAATGTTAACATTTATAAGTTATTTTCTATTGCCTTTTTTTTCTAGATATAGCTTCTCGTTATCCTACACTGTGGACTGAACAAGTAAAGAGTAGACAAAACAAAACCAATAAAAGCTCAGGTAAGAAACTTATGTTACCCTTACTTTGTAAAGCTCCTGTGAAGACGTACATGAAGCCATTTTAATAACAATTATGCTTCCACTCTCATTGTAGGATAGTGACTTAATGATTTGCATGATGATGACTTAGTAAGCATTATAACTTCTTTTTAGAGAGGAGTGTTTTTGTCCAGACTTTATTTGCCTAAAATGATACTAGTCCACTAAAGTCTCTGGCTTACATCTATTTGCACCTGTTAGTGGGTTTGACATTTAATTTTTGCATCCTCTTTAGTTCCCTGCCTCTTTGTTATCTCCTTTTTTTTGGGTGATGTGTAGTAAGAAGGTGTTTGTAAAATGACAGTGTGGGTTACATTTGTTTGGCGGTAAATCTTAGGAGGCAAACTGGAAAAAAGCAAACTCCATCAGAAACCGGTTGCCAGCAAACAGGATTTGGAAAGGCAGTGTTATCAGCTTTTTCCTACATCAGCCACCTGTTATTTACAGATGGATCACCAGCTTAGAGTGAATTACTGATGTTGCTTTTTAAAAATAATTGTTGAATTCTGGTTTTACTTATTTTCACCACTCTTCATAATTGAGCTTTGTAGACCTGGACTAGGAAAGTCAGGTGAACATCCTAAGATTGAAGTCTCTATAATATTCAGATACATTCAGTACTTTGGTGGATTATAAATTTTGATGCCTTCATCACTGTTTCTTCCTTTCAGTGGGATAAACTTTAGAGAATCTTCCTCGTTTCTTTTTCTCTGGAAAAATATTGAATTTGAAAAGAAACATTAATGATGCAGGCTAATATTCAATAAATCACTCAAAACCATGCTTGAAATCCAGTAGAAATTGAAGTTATACTTTACACTAAGTACTGTGCTTAAGTATTTTACTGAATTGAGGCCTGAAAGGATTTAAGAAAAGACAAACAGTCATCATAAGAAAGAAAGCAAGGCATATCCTTACTAAGACGTTTACAGATTCCTTTATAAACACTATTTTTAACATGAGAGCAATAATTATTAATACTTGATCCTCTCTTTGATTCTTCAGAAGATACTTAAAAGAAGGTACTTAAACACAGTGTAGACAACAGTTTGAAGCAAATACTTTTCATGCTGGAGATTTATTCTGTCATTTCTTTAGCCAGAGTAAGCAAGAACAGAATTCTTTTGGGATTTCTGTTGTGTAAAATTCATGCATAGAAATTAGTCACTTTTAGGAGTGTTTAATTTTTACAGTACTAGAGACTTGATCTAAAGCAAGGCTTCTTGAGTTTGCACTGCAGCTGCTGGAAGCCAAATCTTCAAAACACACACACACGCACACACACAAAATAAAAGATGGGTTTATTTCTGGGAATTTGTTACCTCCAGTCCATCTAAAGACATATTCACAAAAGAAGACAAACCAGAAGCATAGTTTATCTGTCTTATGACTGCTAGCCCATGGTGCATTAGCATCAAAAGCATGGTGTTGGACTTGCTAACAGGACTTGCTCACAACTGTAGTGCCATACCTAGATTAGCAGAAGTAAATCGAGACACTATGTAGCCAAACTTGCTGTAATTTGTAGGTGTACCTGATGTACCAGAAGGGACTACTGCACTCTCTGCTGTATCTTCTCTTGTATGTGTAAAATGACACCATCAATCTAGGTGCTAAAAACGTTGTTTTCAACAGTTGTGGTAGACAGTATCTCTCTTCCAGACTCCCAGGTATAATGTGTGTCAGTGACTGTATATTTACTAGTAGGTTTTGCTGGCTGGACAGCACTGATATTCAGTAAACATGTTTTTAAGGTCTTCAAAAAACCAAGATTTTTCCTTTATTACCTCTCAGAGTTGTGCCAAGGGTTTTGGGAACATCCACAGGGAATGAACTCCGAACTGTTATGTGTACATAACAGGAAAGACTTTGTCACTGAATCCAGTGGATTGTAAACTAACTACCTTCCCACTTCCAAGCTTCGATATAAAGGATAAATATAGATGTCTTCTTTATTCAGTTTGCTTAGCAAACTCTGATTCAGGCTTGGTCATACAAACACCAGAAAGCTTATTGAAAAGTATTTGTCTGAGTAAAATGAGCAGAATTTCTCTGCATAGGAACTGTGTTTATAAGACAAAAAAATGAAGCCAAATTTAGTTATAATAGGCTAAATTTTGTTTTGTTGTTTTGTAGTATCCCAAGTGCTTTCAAAGAAATTCTTGAGCTGCAACTAACACTATCACCTAGCCCTGCCTATAGAACATAACTTTAACTAAAAAAGCAAACCCTAACAATTTCGAACAGACTACAAATATCCTACTTAAAAACTGTCTCTTTTAGTCTGTATTGCTTTTTTTTTTCTCTAGTTTTTACCTGAATATATGATCTAGTATGTCATGATCAATATACCATGGTCACAAAGAAACTTCTCTTGACCTGAGAAAGTTTTTTGTGAGCTAAATATCACAGATGAATACATTAAATTTATTGTACCCATCCTGAAGCGGTTTGCTTTTGCTACACTACAAATGACCTGCCAGTTACAAGTAGCCAGTAAAATCAGTGTAAGCTTTCAGGCTTTCAAAAACAGAAAGTAATGGCTCAGGAAATTCTAATTTATATTAGTTATCCAGTGCATTCATTTGATTAAATCAACCTAAATTAATTTAACATGGAGTAATGGCATTTGCAAGACTTATATATGCAAGTCAAGGAATTAGTGTATTATATATCCATTTTTATAATGACTTCCTAGTGTGTATTCTTTTTGTTGGCTCAGAGAAATAAACCTTTGCTGCTCACTAAAGGCACTTGTGGAGTGGTATTTAATCTATTAGTTTTTGAGGACAAAATGTCACTCCTGGTAAAAACCCCATCAACTTTGGGTCATGGTACAATAACTCTATTTAGAGTGGTTTATCTCCATTTTTGCTCTTTTTGTACATTGAAGATGATTTTCAGAATACTTTTTCTTTCCATAATTAGGAAAAAGTATTCACCTCATTGCTAAAATAATGTAGTTTTTGCTGAGATTATGTTTTATACATATGCATTAGTACCTTTGCAAATATTTTGTGAATATCCCTGCACTCCTCATTTCTTTCTCCATTTCACAGAAAATATTGTGGATTGGTCACATCAGATTGACACAAACAAGAATTATAGGAACAGCTCATAAATAAACAGAAAACATTGAATGCAGGAGTATATGGGTTCCCATTAAGACACCAAAATGTAGCAGCCTACACGCTGCTGTCTGTATGTGTATTCCGTGTCTAAACTCCTGTTGTAGTTTGTGGAGATGTAACCAGTGTGGTCAGTGTAGCCTAGAGAGCCACCCACCAGGTTGTAAAGCCAACAGCATTGTAAAGCTAACTAGATAACTGGACCTCTCTAAGTATGGTGATTAGTTTAGCTCCCTAGTCAATATAAAGGTGTCTATGCTTTAGATGAACTTATTCCCACACTGGTATAATTTGAAAATCCAGGTGCTATTCTTTCAGAGTTTTAGTATTTTGTAAAGACCAGAGGACAGAAGGTTTTTTGCCTTGAAGAAACTGGATATTTTGGACTATGTTCTTAGCAATTGCCAGTTACTGTGGCTTCAGAGCTCAGTGCAACTTGAATGGGTATGGAGAAGACAGTGCAGATACTTTCCCATTACCTAACAGGGAAAGTGCTGTTCCCTCAGGAGAGCTCAGGTTGGACTGTAAAACTCTTAGGTTTTCCTTGCTACGTCTTCTCTATCAGCAGTAAATATACCCGTGGGATTCTTGGGAACTAAATGTGACTTTTTCAGAAGATGTATGCCATTTTTTGAGTTTGAACATAGGCAAAGAAAATGTAGTTTAATCCTTCTCACAATTCCCAGTGAAGCTTCAGATTAATTTTCTTAGCTTGAATTTAAGAGCCATTATTTTCTGTCTGTTGTGGAAGCACTTCCATGAAAATAAACAGGGTGAGTTTAACTGTTAATATTTCTAATGTTCAAAAAGATTCTTAAAGTGCGAGTAATTTCTAAGCAGAATCTGTACACCAAAGAACAAATCATACCTAGCATAAAATTTCATTAATTTTGCAAATACAGGGTACAAAAAGTCATCTGTAATCTGAAATATACTTACATAGGTCCTTAAGGACTTTAGAGATTCTGGTGATAATGTAATCCAAGATAAAGAAACAAGGTTGAATAATGTATTATTGGCTAAGACAAGGTACAGTTTCACCTATTTATTAATAAGTTCTATTCTTTTATTGTTAACACTTTAGTATTCTGTTTCCTTAAAAATTTAATAGTATGTCATTCTTAGCCCTAATGATTCATATGTTCATTGATCATATATTTATTGATTGTATATTTAATGAGCATTATAAAGTGATTGTAAAATTGGTATTTGGTTTGTGGATAATCTAGTATGAGCAGCAAAATAGAAGAGAGGAAGAAATTGTTGAGTTTCTTCGTAGTTTACTGTACTTGATTGGATCCATGTGTTAAATTTTAAATACATTAAATGAGTGGGGAGAAATTGAATGTCCATGTGAGTCAAGGGCAGAACTCCCAGACCATGTTTGAACCAGTCATACTCTGACTATATGCTACTAGTTCACCTGATAGATCACATTTCATCTGGATCAGGCATAGACACGTGATGCAGTGTTTGTGCAAGTTTCATGCTTTCTGGTATCTTTATGCTTATGTGCTTTAAACATGTGCTAGAGGGCAAGCCATACATGATCCAACACAAAATAAGGTCAACTCGGAGGAAAACCTGGTCTACCATTAAGACTTCTGAGGCAAGGTCAGGTTGTAAAAATTCTGAACACACCTATGCAAAGAGCAGTGGATTCAGAATTCAGTGTCTCCTCAAACCATGGCTTTAGTGACTTCACAGATGCCCAGATTTCAGCCACTGCATCTGGATATTCTGGTCATGTAAAATCATCATCATTTTTACTTCAGCTGTGCACACGTGAAAGGAACACTTAGATTTTTGTTTAATTTTCTGATACAATGGATTGTTTGTTGCTGCCTTTTTAATACAAACTATCAGTTTCAGGGCTTTAAAAATCTGTTACAAGGTTTTATCAATTAGTCCCAGTGAGCTTGATCCAACAGGAGTTTCATTCTCAAAATACCACCTCGGAAAACACTGACATGCACATACATTAATATAGTATGGACTGCCTACAAATGCAAACAAAAACAGTTGGTATAATGTCTACTGTGAATACCTTCTTAATAGACTAAAATTGTGAAATTTAAAGTGATACTGTAAATAACAATTATGTCTATATGTATACCAAATAGTTACTTGGGTTTATTTGTCTATATAGTCTGAATCTGTTGGTAAAACCTGCAAGTGAGACTGACTAATATGACAGAATGACATTCTGAGAGTTGAATGCTGTTTTTTTGCTTTGTCATCTGACAGCTTTAAAGCATTTGTACATAAGAGTTTTTCTCACATGGAAACTATGTTGGTTGTCAATGAGGTTTCTGTCTTGGTATCTTGCTATGTTTTGTTTCTCAGAGGCAATTGTTCCAGTGGGATCCCCATGCACTGATCATTCCCTGAAAGTTACCTTCTTATAAAGGACCAAGAAAAACCTTGTTCCATAATCCAAACTGAACCTGAACCTGACTAACTTCCTCCTGCTATGCCTATGCTGACAGAAGTCAGTCTTGGAGTTAAAAAAATCTTCATGAAAAAAACCCAAACCAACATTTTCTTTCAAAGGAAATAAATGTAAGAGTTTGTGTGTCTGCCCAATTACATCAATTCTAATAGCCATTCCTTTCTGGGCATAGGAAAATTAATAACTTAGAGATAGAACACTGAGTAACAGCCCAGTGACTTTGTATTTATTCTCATTAATTGTTGCATTTTCCAGATGTTGCTTTTAGTATTGACTGAAGATAAACTACATGCAGTTGAAGTTGTGTGAGCTAGCAAGAAAAAAAATAAGATCCAATTGTGTGTTTCCACTTAAGTATTTATTACAAAATAGTTAGAAGTGTTCTTAAAGTATTTTGAATCAGGCTTATTTTGCAATGTGAAGATTTGAGATATGAAACTAGCTATAACAGAAGGAAATCAAAATGGATATCATAATTAAGTGAGAAAAGAACACAGGCAAGAGGGGGAAGAAAATATTTTAAAAGCTTGTTGCCTCTTCATTTCAGCAGGGTTTCCTAGGAAGTCGTGTGTTGGCCTGCAGAACCCTGGCTAATCTTCCGTTCTCAAATTTGATTGTATTCAGCATAAAAGGAGGGACAGGCAAGGACAAGTCCTACTTTCTCTTGCATTACGCATATATTGGACACTCAGAAATTGAGTTAAAATTAGTATATAAAATATATTTGCATAGGAGAAGAACCTGAGTAGAAGTGGTCCATTAGTTGCAAACCACTGATTTACCTAGGAAAACTAGAATTTTTTCCCTGTTATTACCTCATTTTAGCCGTAAAGACAGTGTTTCCTTCCAGCAATTAGTGAAGTGTGAGCCACACTCAAACATGGGATTTGCATTCCCAAACTTGTATTGTAAGGGCAGCCACTAGCTGTAGCTGGAGAAGTAGAAGTATGGTAATAAGCTGTTGAAATATATCCATCTCATGCCTTCATAGGGCCTAGTGTATTTGATATCATCATGATCTAAAAGTTACAACAGACTACTGTAAATCTGTGATATTCTGACATGGAGGTTTAATAATCCAGAACACCTGAAATGGAATTGACTTGAGCTCTAAAAACCTCAATTCCAGTCATGAAAGGAAAGAAGTATTGATTTTAAATGTCTTCAAACATATCAAATGGTTATTAAGTTCACACACGGGTTCTGTCAATGGGAACTCAGTCCATTACAGATGGGCAGTCAGTCTCTACCAAATTTTAGATGAGTTCAAGTCCATGTATTATTGCTGTGAACTTCATAACTTGGACTCATCTGCAGGTCAACTCTCTACACAAGAAAAGGCACTAGCATTTTTCCATGACATCTACAGCAAGTCTGAATGTTTTGTGATAACCACAGATCTGGCTTTTAGGCCTTGTAAAATCTGCAGGTGCTGAAAGACGTCAGCTGCTGACAAAACATTTGTTTTTTAGCCTGTTGCCTCAGCAACCTGTACATGGAAGTCAAAGAGAAAAGCATTATGAGGGAGTTTAGTAAGAAAAACTGATAAAGAGGAAGACTGGAAGCTTCCAGAACAACAGTCTTACGTCCTTCTCAGACTCTATGGGTTGGCTCTGCTTGCTAATTCACTAGATGTTCACTGTAGAGTTCATGAATGAGCTCAACTATTTGGACTGAATGATAATTTCTGATTTGTATTTTACTCTTAAACCAGTACTGTTAAGAAACTGTTGGGGAGGGAGATGTGTAAGGCACTGTCACAACTTATATCTGCTACAGTCTTATTTTTAAATATTTTGAAGAGTAGGAGGTAGTTCACTTTCTTCTCTTTCATTTGTTGTTGTTTTCCTGGCAAGTACCACAATAGTTTCAGAGTAGAATTATTTTTGAATATTGGTGGCAGGATACCCCTTGGCAGCTGAAAAACTCAAGGCTTTGAAACTACTAATTCACACCATTAAGGCCAATCAGTAAATGGTTGACTTCGTTCGTAATAGAGAACTTTGTCTTACTTTTCAGCAGCAATTTTTGATAATATCCTGTTCTTGATTTAGGTATTACGCAAAGAGAGAACATTACTCTTCACCTTCTTCACCTGTGAACAAAGTTACTCGTCATACTCTGGTTCTCTTCCTTTTCCTTGCCTTGCTTTGCTTTGTCTGTCCTAAATTGGTAAAAGAAAATTACTGTTTTCTTTCAGTTCTTTCAGCCTCTTCCAAGAAGGTAAAACTTTCCAGACCTCCTGACCTCCTCACAATGCTTGTATATTATGATTCATTCTTAATTTGTAGATTGCTAGATCATGCTTATTATAGAACTGTCCTATCTTTAATAATCCTTTTCACAAGAATTTCCATTTATCTTCATTTACTTTGACATATTAGTTCAAAACTTTTAGAAAGATCAAGCAGTGACATTTCCAGGTTTTTCCTTCCACTGCAGGGGAAGATCCTCCCATCCTAAACCATTAAAAAATAGAGTTCTGTTTTACATCCAATTGATGTTCTTTATGCTCAGGATGTTCCAGGGTTTTATTAGACCCCCACTGTGGGGAAGAAAAAAAAAATCTGTTTTATGCAAGGTTGATAATTTCTATTTTACTGCGTGTGTTAAAATTTGATGCCAAAAGATAGTAATCTTTCCTAACCATTTTTAATTATATCACATTATTTCCTGCAGCAAGTAAATGACATAAAAGTCCTCCTTGAAGTTCTTCTTTCGTTTTCAGACATTCACTCCCCCACCTACCCACAGCTTTCTATGGTTTGCCAGACATCAGATTGCGTAATCAGAAAAGCATAAATAAACTCCATAAATCCTAAGACTGATGTCAGCCTAACTGTCTATATTTTAATGACAGATGTAAAAAAAAAAAATCACATAAATCATGTCAATGCACAGAAATATATTAGACTGGATCATATCTAATGCCATATTCTTTCTGGGAAATACATAAAACTTTCAGTCAAGACAGTCTGGATCTGGCTATGGCTATACTATGATTGTTGGGTGGTATATAGAAGACAGATCTTCCAACAAGGTAAACAGTAAGAGCTGCCGGACCTTCTGTCATCATCCCAAAGAACTGATAGTTAGGAGAAAATGTCTGTGTTCCATGCAGAGATGCAGTTTTCTCTTCTGTAAGTGAAATAACTGATTGTGCACCCTTCCAATAATTAAGCAAGTAGTGTTTGAAAAAGAAGCCAAAACCAGTTATGTGAACTGTGGAATTCTACTGCTTGATCTGCACAAAAAATCTCTGACTGCTGTTAATGGAAATACAGACTGTGAAAGGGCCAGTAGTTACGTAACGTATTGCTTCGTAGATCAGCTTATGGCTGGTCACAGTGACTTAAATTTGGAGGGAATTTTACTTGAATGATTTATCATGTATGACTTTCAACATTCTTATTTGCCAAATAATGTATCTCTGAACAGAATTCCTGAAGAGACTGACAGCTCATGCTACAGTTCATGCATTGCTTAATTATTTTCAAAAAAATTCTTGTCTTTTTTCTTAAATCTTAAAAAAATTTCCACGTCATGCAGAAACTTACAAGACTTCATCATTAATTTTAGTGTTTTCCACTTGGTACAAAAGTAAGAGAAATTCAATTCCTACAGGCACTTACTTTTGTGCAATGAGTGTGCATTGGCCACCTGTCTGCAACGAAGCTATTGCATCAGTCCAAGTCTTTACAGCAGTATCTGCTTTTATGAACTGCCAAGGTCCTAGGTTAATGCTGTCTTCCACGGATCCTTTACCCTTGCCTGCCTTTAATTCAATACAGTGGGTTTTTTGTTTATTTCCGACATAGAGTCTCCTTTCCATGAAAAGCCACACTAAAAGTCATAATCAGAGCAAGGGAACTCGCTCTAGTCAAATTACATTGCTCAAGTACATAAACCCACTTTGAGATTTTTCATCTGCAAGGTCTGTTTATACCTCAAGTACTGTACCATTACTGGCTTGCTTTTCATTTTCACCGCACTCTGTCCATCATGCTCTGTCGTGTCTCAAATCGGATCGTTACAGATAAATGCTAGATGCTACCTTTTCCCTGCACTCTGTACTGCCTGGGAATAACTGTTTAGGAGTAACATTGTTGTATTGTTACACTGCATAGTATTGTTGCCATAATTCTATGTTACTGTAGAAGAAGCAGTGATTTAAAAGACAGATTGCTGTTTTTCATTCAGCTATTTTTAATACCTGTTTTAGTTTAAAAACAGTAGGTCAAGTGTCTGCATTCAACCACAAATAAAATTATGTTTAAATAAGATTAAGACTTTAAATTAAATTTCAGATCTTAAATTCTCTTGGTGTATTGCAAAACACAAGAAAAAAGAGAGGACTAAGCTTAATATACCGAACTAGTTGATAATGCAGCCTTCCATGGAACCATGAGATTTAATAGGGAACTTTTTAAAAAAAGTTAAGCATGTTCACTTAAAAAAAAAAGTATCTTCAAGACAAAAATTCAAAGAATGAAAGAGTAGTTCCTAAAGCTTAGTGGTCTTGTTTCAAAACTCAAAATCTTGATTGTTCATTGTAATGTCTTGTTGGATCAGTAATTTTGAAACTTCATTAGTTCCTTCTTTTTCGAGGGCTGGGGTCCTTAACCTGACAGTACATGCAGAACATAAAGGGTCCCCTTTTTATAAACTCGGAGATAGTTCAGCCAGTTTGTAGGCATCTTGGATTTTGTGATTCTCTGTGAAGTTCAACACAGAGAAACAGCTTGTTGTGGGGTTTTGTTTTGTTCTCATTTAAAAAATCACCTTTTTATCAAAACCAAACACTTTGAATGAAAAAGTCTTTCCATTTAAAGACTTGGTTTTCTGGCAAAGATATTCACAAGGAAATTTTTCAATCAACTATATTATAGACATAACAAACTGCGGAAAAATTTGTATTTTTACCGCTTAAACTGTATTACCTTGTCCCATTGTTTTCCAGTGAGATCTTAGTGTTATTTAAACTTACCACTTCTTCAGTGAATAAAGACAACCTATGAAAGGACTTTTATTTCCTCTATTTGAATTAATGCTTAGGTGCAGTCTTTGTTGCACTAAAATGCATTATAAATACATAGATTCCTCAAATGTGAGTGACCTGTACTGCCCTTGAAATTTTTCCAGTGCACCTGATTAGACCAGGGCAGCAAACTGGTTGAGGTTAGGTCAGGAAGCAGAGGAGTAAAAAGTCAAATTAATGCCTCTAATGCCCTCGAAAGTTGAGATACAGTTTTAGCAAGAAAGATAGAAAATAGTTCAGAATTGCGTTATCTGTTCAGGTTGAAACTATAGGAAGGGTTGTCTTCCTCAGTCACTTGGCCAAATTTTCACATCTGTATTGACGTGAATTCTAAAAGATATAACAGCTGACAAAGACTGATCCTGATGGTCATGTTTACTTGCCGTTTAGTTAATTCATCCACATACTCTATTACCATGGAGACTCTCAACAGACTCAGGGGTGTGATTAGCTGCAGAAGCTCATGACCAACACATTATCATGTGCAGTTTACCCTTCTTTCAGGGCAGCACTCTGCCCAGTTATTCTGCCTAGAAAGAAGGTAGGGACCCTTTCTGTTTATTTACTTGCCTAACTGCTTTGGGAAGCAGACCTGTAAGTAAATTCTGATCTTGTTTCCTCTCTGACTTTCCCAGAACTCCTAACACGTAGCTAAAGTCAAACTATCAGAAGGTAATGAGAAAATTGTTAATCTTGTTGCTCTCCTGTTTGGCTGAATAAAGGTCCTTCAGCTTAAGTGACTTACAAATTCAGTGTTCTAGCAATTTCTAATCAGGTTTAAAAAGCAAGCTAAGATCATTTTTAGGACATGATTTTTAGTTCCTATGAGCTGACACAACAGAGAACCAGCAAAGCCAAAAATAACGGTATAAATGTGGTTTGAAAGGTCAGTTCTCTTCATTTCCCTACCAACCTCTCTAGTACAAAACAGTGACTTCTAACATAGTAACACATCCTGTAGTTCATCCCTTTAACTAAACAATCCATTATAATAATAGCAAATGACTGTAGGAGAAGATGGTTTAGTTTCAGCAGACATGAAACCTCATTTTATTCAGAGCAGTGCAAATAGGATAACTCTGCTGCAGTTAGAAGAGCAATACCACTGGAAGTCTTATGAGGAGAGATGCGAATCCGGCCTGGAGGGTTTCTTTTAATTTTCATTTAATTTTCCCTTAAATGGGAACATTAGTGGTACAGCACCGATGATTGTGCCATTACCTCTCTTGGAAGCACACTCATTTTTTAAGGTAGTAGTTATGTAGTTAGTACGTAGTTAGTAGGAATCAGTGATAATAGGACAGTCCACATCAATCCAGCTCCTATTGCATAGCTGGAATACTTTGATGAATGTGCTGTCAGCACAAGGGCTTCTCTACTCCACTTGTATTGCCAGCTGAAAAGCGGAACAAAGTATTTTCTCTTTATTAGTTTATATACAACTTAATTGTCTCCAGATGATGTGTTTTGCACATTGAAACATATTTATATTCAGAAACATTGAATATTCATGAATACCTTCACACATGTCTGAGAATATGTCAGATAGCTAGTCACAGTGTTAGCTGTAAGGATGTCAATACACTTGTCAAAATGAGCCTGTTTGACTGCAATTTGTGACTGTAGAGCATCCCCCATACACAGAAAGGCTAGAGGAAAAATGCCTTACTTCAGATCTTTTTATTCCCCATATAATTGAGTAAGAAAGTTTGTGAGTCAGAACACTATATTTAAACTTAGTTTACCTTTTTTTTAATACATGCTTTTATTGAAGCCTTGTGCAATGTTATTATAGTCTCTGTTATTCATCCTTAATGTTGGTTGCACATACAGTCCATATTCTGTTTCCAGTCATTTCTTTGCAGTCTTTCTCTTCTGTCAATAGCTGATCTTGACTGTATATTTCTCAGTTTTTTTCCTAGATATCATTCTTCAATCTCAAATGCTGATGGACTTTTGTCTGTAGTGCCGATTTCTCATCTCTCTTTTCTTACACCTTCTCTTTTTAATTATAGCAGCCAGAGTCATAAAGTGGAAGCT
>NW_020884874.1:35303588-35515559 GCF_003945725.1 Corapipo altera
AGGAGCACCCAGTTGAACAGTGCAATGAATAGGAGAGAGAGTTTGATTCCTAGATTGAGTAAGCTAGGAAAGGTGTCATGTCTTATCTCTGTGGGATTTCAGAGGCAATTTCAGGGGTAATTTGTCCAGTTGTGGCATCCATACTGCAGGATACTGAAGGATACCAAAATGCAGGAGCAACTTGGTGTTTGGTCCTAAAGATAGTGGAGTACATTTTCAGTATTAATTCAGTGCTTTTCTAACTAAGTAGGTTTCCTTACTCAAGGCTATAAGTTTTCTTTGTGGAAATTCATTTGAGTTTTTAAAATAAAACTTAATACAAGTGTCATAACACCAATATTGTCGATCTGATTGAGCAGTGCTCAGTCCCTTTTTTGGTCTGTATTTTGTGCCAATATTATTTCCTCAAGATGTCATTGTGGAGACTTAAGCAACCTGCAGATTATTGTATATGAAAGTACCTGACGTCAGCTAGTGGAGGCAGACAGTGTGGTTTCATTGCTTGCATTCAGGGAAGCTAGCCAGGAACTCCAGGGCTCAAACCCCGGCTCTGCTTCTGAGAGGGCTGTTGCAGTCTGAACAGATCAATGCAAGCAGAACAAAAAGCTTCATCAGAGAGGTAGTTGACATAGTGTCTAGTAGAGGACTATAGAATACAATGATGAGCTTTACAGACTTTTATAGTACAGGAGGTGGAACTGAAGAAAAAGGTGTTGCTCTGACCAGTTGAAATAGTTGCATTTTTCTAAATGAAAAGGCACAACCTAAACCCTTTTTATCAGTTTCAGTTTTGCATGTAGACTTTTTGTCTTTTGTTTTGTTCATTGGTCTCTGTGTTTTAGTCATGGAAATCCTGACACTGGATTAACACTCCTTTTCCTTGCAACTGTTTGACAACTTCAAAGATTCCTCCCCTTCATTCTGCAAACTGTACTTACCATTGTGTGATTGTAAAGTACCTATGTAGAACACAAACAAAAAGAGGATACCCATTACTTTGGTGCAAGGGAGAACATGTGTCTTCTCTTCTGTGTTATTTTTATCAAAATGAACACACATGTATGAGGCAAAATTATTGGTATTTCAAGGGTACTTGTTATGGGACTGTACTGCAGTTATTCTCAAATGTGACCCAAGGCAAGCAGGTTTGTAAATACAAAGGCTTTCCCACTCTTCTTTAGCCTGCATTTGCTCCTTATGACTGTTGAAAACAAGTACAACTAAAGGCCCTTGTGGACTTCATTAATTATGCCAGTGGTTGATTGGTTTGTCACAGCAGGGTTTATAACAATAGGCAGATTTAATCGGCAACAGCTCTGGTTGCAATAGCTTCACAACCTCCTGGGAGCGTCGTGCACTGAGCTTCCTTTTGCATTATTTTCAAGTCATCAAACAACATTTAGTCTTCCCAAATTAAAAACCCAAAGCATACAATGTATTATATATAGAAACAATAACAGAACTCTCTTCACATAAACGATAATAAGAAGGTTTCCATATTAGGCGACTGAATGCCAACATTACCCTTTCCTGTGATGCTCATTTTCTGGTGAAGTTAAATACTGAGAATCTGTTTTATTTGAATGGTATTGACAAAACCAATATTTTGAATTTTCTCCCTTAGTTGTAGAGAGCTTCAAAATAAATAAGACCCGAGGTAGATGTGCATGTCTGTGTGGGGAGACAAGCTAGGAGCAGGTCTGAAAGGCAAACAAGTTAAGCAAACACCTTGAAAAATAAAACTTTCTGAAACCTGTTCTTTACTCACACAATAGATTGTTGAGAAGTATTGGTGCAAGGCCTATTCCATTCATATGGGTCATTTGTGTGACATGTTAAACAATTAAAACTAATAATCTTCTAAAAACTTAAAGAAATCATGCCTTGTAAAGGATTAAGGATCGCTAGTCACACTTTAAAACTCTCATTTTACTAATTCAAAAGTCTGAGTTTGCTACCATCCTTCATCTAAGAAGCCTTTACAATTGTTCTGAATGTTCTTGGGACTGAGTTTTCTGCTGGTGATCCCTACTGGATCCCTACTTTGATCTGGAATTTTAATGATAGTGGGTCTTCATTCTTCAAAAGCATAGGGATGTTTCACTATCACACCATATTTAGCATTATCTACACTTCCGAGAACTGCTTCCTTTTGAAAACAGAGATGAAAATGGAGTGGAATTGGCATTTTTATTTTTAGTTCAGATTGCACTTGTTTTTCTCCAAAGTTTGAAGGTAAAGCCAAGCCGATGATTTGGCTTTGTTCTTGAAAGCAAAGCATCGGCTGAGCTGTTTAACCATGGCCATATGAGAAGAGAGCAACGTAAAGCTATATTAAAAGTTGTTGGAGCCAAAAGAATTAGTATTAGAATATTTTCACTGGTTTTTACTCTTCTTTGGCTCATCCACTTTATTGAAAACTAAACTTTGCCAAAATCAGTAAACACGCTTCTGTCTGATTCCTTTGCCTCTCCTGTTATGAATACTGACATCCTATACGCTTCATAAATAGTGTGCTTCAGATATAATGTGCTAGGGAGCAAAGACCTGTACAACACTTAATCAAAGATGAGCCTTTGGATTTGTGCAGGGTTAATCAGTGCTGTTCTCTTTTGGCTAGGCTTCATGTTCATATAGTTGAATCTCAATACTGAGGACAAGAGTTAATGCATTCTGGGAGCAGTGTGACTCAACAGATGATAGTACTTTACCGAATCTGCTTGTTGCTCTGTTAAAAGACTTTTCATAGCACAACAAAATTCTTGTAATTAGAGACAGAAGCAACAATACGCATACTCATTTTCCACCTGCTTCTTGCCTTCTCTTTGACAAGAAATACAAGATCAAGCCAGTATAAAAGCGGCCAATTTTGATTCATCTGTAATAAATTAGCTTTTAAGTGTGTAACTATGTTCTTAGTATTACTACAATTTTTTAATGTTGAGATTGTTTAAACCATTTAGGTTTTAAGGATGAGAGGCAGTGATGGTAGCATAAACTTTTGCATTAAGGCTATCAAAGTAACAGTCCTTGAAACACTGAGGAAAAGAGGAGGATTTCTGTTTCTGCAGCCTGTTAATCTCTGTATTCCTGCTCAGCATCAGAGGGCCAAATCCTTACCATTCTGTAATGCCCATCCAGTCTGCTGTGAACTAGACAGAGCTGCATACAATACTGACCATTTTGTAAGACACTCTGAGACACGTGAAGGAGAACTACCTAAATGCAAAATAACATCTTCTTATTTTTTTGAACATATCTGCACATTTTTTTAACTATGCACCTCAGATCACATTCCCATAAAACAGTCAGAAGTCCTCCTGGCTCCTGCTGTCTTCTGCAGCTGTAGTCAGGGTTCTTTCTGTAAGGTGGTTGGAAAAGAGTTGATACTTAGAAAATCAAGTGTATGTGGAGTACAGCCACCTCACGCAGGAGTTAAGCAAAAAGGCTGGAAAACTCATGGTGCCAACACCATTAGCAGTATGGGCTAGTGGCAGGAACAAGACAGAGGCTACAACCAGAGATGCCACTGTACACCTCTGAAAGGAAAATTACTTGGGTCCCTAGGGTCAAGTATTCAAAGTCATATCCATGCACTGATGTAAATATTTCAGTTTCCCAGATGGTGAAGAGAGACATCTTCTGTTTCACTTTGGGGAAGTGCCGCATTGATAAACATCCCTGTAAACTGGCTGGGTTATTTAAGTGTCAAAGCATGAATTTAGGTACCTGTTGGCCCATTTTGTTTTTTTTTTTAATTTTTAGTAGAGCTATTCAAACAAATACTCTCAGCTAACCTGGCAAAAACTTTCATTTTCACAGCTCTGTGGAAAAAGTGAACCAGCTTTCTTTTCATTTCAAATCTTTCTTAAAAAATGAGAGATTTTTCCACTGGCAGGAGACTAACATTTGCTGGTCAACATACTCATAAAGCAAGAATGGTAGATTTGCGCAGTTTTGTTTAGTGAATGAGCTTTCAGGTTGCTATAACAAGCTGGTCAGCTAGCCACTGTGTTTGGGAAAAGTCAGTGATTTTCATTTGCTGTAATTTTAGGTGGTGGCTTTTTCGTTTGGTTGATTTTGCAGTTTGAACACAATGGTGCTGCTCTGCTCTGGCAGAGTGAAGGCAGCCATATGTGGCAATAATAGGTACTGATATTTCTTCTTATGTAGGAAAATCAGATTTCATCCCATTTGACAAATAATTGCTTTCAGATGTGTCCTAACAGGATGGGACAGTCTTTTGCACAGTATTCCTGCTGACTTTAGGGAAGTCAAGTTAACAAAGTCAAGCAAGAGCACCCACAGGTGATAATCCATTCTCTTACCATTAATTGAACAAAAGGGGGATAAGGGACCTCATCTGCTCAGAAGACCAGGTTTTTCACTCCCCTTGTGAAGCCTGATGTCATGTGATTGACCAGTTGTCTTTAAATGATTTTTATTTTGTGTAAAGGTTGTATTTAAAGAGCCATTGTAGAGGGTAAGGTGTAAACAGTCCTTGGATCATGTTTGGCACTTTGCAAAGGCTCGCTGTCACTTTCACACACTGCTGTTAATGATTAACAAAAATATGCTGCTCTCAGTTCACTCCTCTCTCACATTTCATAGACAGTATTATAAAACTTTTGACTTGGGATGTTCAGGATACAAATTTTGTCTCTAATGCAAAATTTACCTTTGAAAAAACATAGATCTATGATCTAATATATACTAACTTAATGTTTCTCTGTTACTTATCTACAGTAGTATTAAATGCTAATATTGTAACATTTTGAATCAGATTGTATCATATTTGTAAATGAAGACTAATTTTTCTGTGAGTTTTCATCAAGTCAGTGAACAGATCTCACACTACTGTTTTATTCAATTTAAATAAGAATGGCAAAATATGGAATTATATTTTTTTAAAAGAAGTAGCTAGTTTGATCCCTTAATCTGTTGAATGACCATATGAGAACTCAGTGAGGAGAAAAAGGATCATAAATTAATAACTGAGCAATTTAAATAAATTATAATTCTGAGAGAAGAAAAATTTGAATACTTGCATAATATTTCTCATCTCTTTAACCAAGAAGTTGGGCTAAAATAAGCATATATGCAGCAAAGAAACAACAAAACAATGCTGAAATAGCATTTTTTTTGTGGCAAAACAGTTGGTTTTTTTTTTTACAGTATTGTGATTACAGTGTTTCTCTCAGTATTCCTAGTATTTCAAATTCTAAGAAAACAAAGAATTACAGAGGTATGTGCAAAACTTTCCCTAAACCAGAAACTTGAAATTCCATTAATTGGATTCAAATTAAAGAGCAAGTCATCCCATTCCATTTCAGACCTCTGTCTTACAGCCCCCCAAAATTTCTCCTGTTTTTAGAACCAGAATTTATTTATTACAGAAATCTTGATTTGACATAGGGCTACTTGGTTGCTCAAACCCAGGGTAAAAGTTGAGAAAATCTTGGTATATGCTGGTAGATTAAATTGACTGTGATAATGTTCTTTTCAGGTAAAGCTAAATGGGAACTGGTGGTCTCTGTGTTTTGGATCTTTTTTCGACAGGCTGAGTGCATTTCCAGATGGTTTTCCTTGTGTCCTGCAATATCTTTGCATATGAAACCACGTAGATAAATGAGAGCATCTGTCTGTGTTTTTTCCTGCTTTGGTCAGTGGAGTAAAGTACATAAATTAATTATTAAGGCTGTGTTGAAGTTCTGAGCTTTTTGTTTAGCCACAATCATCTACCCAAGCTCCAAAAGTCCAAAATAGCGTACAGCTATACATCGAGAACTCTCTGAAAATGCACATAAGGGGCCTGCAATATTTGGTTCCCACAAGTTTTTTTCACAAACAAGAAAAAATATGGGTAGGAATGTTGCCAGCTTTCCCCAGTCCTTGAGAACCCTCATGCTGATGTGTATCTGAACCTAATGTAAATCAAAACACATGGCGCCAGATGCGTATTAGTACTGTAATTTAGTCCTAGGTTTTGGTTGCCATTTAGATGTTGGGTCTAAGGTTGAGTGTTTATTAATATTACCTATATGCTTACAAGCAGGACTTGGTCCATGAAGAAGTATTAGGTTTAACTGGAAATATATATGCACTTGAATATATTCAGCTGAGACGACGTATTGTCCATTGAATTTAGTGGATGTTTTTCCATGGATTTCTACTGAGGGAGGACTGGGCCACATAAATACTCCTTGTTTGATTCAGGTTAATGAATGGTCTTTATAAGAAGCTAGTAGCATGAGCAAATTACTTCTTGCATTTTTTTGTAACATTGAGCTGCACTTGATTCCTGTCAGAGCCAAGCTTACTTGAAACTGCCAAGAGGGGGCAGGCAGACAAATTCTTGTAAGAACAAGTCTTAAGAAAGATTGGTGTGAGGTGTCCATACCCTGGCCATAAGGTGTGACAAAATAACTTTGTGTACACAAAGGAAGTTAGTATCTTAAGCAGCATTATACCACCTCATCTGTCTCTTCAGAGAAGGAATCTGTCATGCTAGAGAACATCTCAAAACCTGGAAAACCTGAAAGAATATGAAGCCATGGAATTACACTTCTCCTTCAGTAGAACAAAATAGTTTAGGGATTTTTTGTCATTTTTATTAGCTGTGCTTATAGCAGGAACAGACATGATGGATTCTGGGTGATGAAATTGGTCAGCTGCAGCTAAAGAACCTTCTAGTTTACCTTGAAGGTGCATGTTTTTTGGAGTTAGGAATAATGGGACCACTTCTCTAATGGACCATTTTGCCATTCAGTCAACATAAACTCCTCTGCAGGGAGAACATACCTTGTATAGAAATTATCCCTCTTCCCACTACCTTTCTAAAGGGAACGTTTTGGTCATATTTGGAAATACAATTTGGCTTAATCTAAGTGGAAATCCATACAATGAAACTTGAAGACTATGAAAACTAGTTAAAAATGTAAAAACATATTGTGATCAGTTTCCTTGGGGCATACTAACTTTACTGGTTCAAGGAGGGTTCATCCTAAGCAAATTAATCAAACTCTCATTCTCATGAGATGTGATTTCTTGGAGGGTTTTATGGCTGTCAATAGGATGACTGTTTAGCCATACTAATTTTGATGGTATTGAAATTAACTAACACAAAGCTTCTGTAAATCAGTATTTGAAGTGTTCTAAAGGGGTGCTTAAGTTAGGCTGCATTAATTAGGACAGAGAGATAACATTCTGACTAGTAGAAATTGTCATACAATTTAAGTCTCTGTATAGTGAAATTTGGACATCATTATATTCTGTCTGTGTATCCTTCTAGAAATGTGGTAGAACTGCAACATTAACTGTCTGTAATGTTACACTCCATTCCTCTAGAACACACTTATCATTTTTCGAAGTATTTTTGTTCACAGGTTTGTCATTACCTGATTTCTTTAGAAGACACTGAGCTTCAAGCCTTAATAAAAGATCCATTTACCCTGAAAAACAGGCTTTCTATATTGTTCTTTCATGGCCTATTTATCGTAATGAGAAAAAGAGGGAGAAGGAACCAACTGAAAACAGAATTTCTTGGAAAGAATTCTGTTTGTCATATACACATTGTAGGGTTAAGGAAATTGGAAGGAAATGTTTGTATAATGGCAGGAAATGTTAAAGTACCATACAGATGCCTTTGTAATTTTCTGCAGATTTGACAAGTTGTTTCTGCAGAACACACTGAAATTTAGACATAAATACAGCGATTTATATTTACACAAAAAACGCCAACTCAAATCATTTGTAATCATGGAAGTCCGCATTTTGGGAAAAGTTGTGATAAGACACAGCAGAAAAACTGCCAGAATTTCTGAAACAAGGGGCCAAAACATCTCCTGTTACAAGACTAACAAGGTGATTATCATAACTTACATAACACAGTACTTGGTGTTTTAGATGTGCAACAGAAAAATACAGTTTCATACATTATTCAGGATGACTTTTCCAGAAAAGTCACTGCATTTCTCCTCTAGGATATTCCCTAGTAAACATTAATTAACAGTTTAGGTAGTCCATCAGAGATGAATAAATGGAGCCTTTCATAAATAAGGATCTGTGGTGTTATTTCTACTGAGATATTTTTCTGTTCGTGTAAATGAACTCGATTCATTGAAAGGCAGACTGTCTTCTTAGGAATAACTGACAAAAAGAACTGACTGCAGATTTTACACAAAATATGAAACTTATCCACAGAGTTTGTCATTAGCTGAAGATGCAGACAGAAGATGCAGCATTTCAGCTGGTTGTTTGTAATGGACTATAAAGGAATCTTGAACCAGAACACCAAAAAAAGCATTTAGTAATTAACCTTTAAAGTAAAAAGGGAAGAAACAGAATAGCACTGTGATATAGAAAGAGTAACATACATTATATCTTAAGTAGTTTTTTAAACTCACTCTTAGTTGTGAGCAAGAATTTTATTTTTTCATTGAAAAATGGTGGTACAAAGGCTCTTGGTGTAAAACAGGGCAAAAGGATATACTTCATTACATGATTGAAATGTCTGTGTTGAATCACCAATGCTTATGAACTTAAATAAAATATAGTTTTGGGTAGAAACTGCAGAAATGCTTATTAACCTGAAATAAATTATCCCAACTGAGCTACAGTATGGCTGACTAACATGGTAGGCTATGCAGAAAGGACTTTTCAGCCATTTCTAATTATTTTTTTCACTAAGATGCTTGGAAACCATTTTTTATTTTCCAGCAAGACAAAACCGAAGGAACTAAGTGAAATAACAATAGTGTAAGCACATTCCTTGAGAAGAAGAAACTGGAGTGTCAGTGCTTTTCTGTTCCCAGAGGGAGTGTTATTGTAGTAATACATGGCATAGAAAGTTGATGTATTTTAATAAGTCAGGTACTTATGCTACTTTTATTGTGGCATAGATCTTTCTCCATACTGTTCACTTTATGAACTTCTGGCATCCATCTGTTATGGTTCCAGTTCATAGTTGACATCAGATTGTTTGGACAAACTGTCAGGCATTTTCTAAGTTAATGACATTTATCACTGGTTCTCCTGGGAAATGAACATTTGTTGACCGTGACTCCTCTGACATTACAAAGACAATTATTTGCAGCGATATGGTAGTTCTTGTGATAAGGGCTCTTAGCATCACAGGACTACAATTGCATCTTTCCACTACTCCTGTTGTAAATAATTGAACAAAAAGTTTGAAAGGGAATGAATGGTTCCCTCAGAGAGGAAATTACACAGAGAATGAATATTCTGGCTCTGGCAGGTAGGATTATAGATAAGCAGTTTAGAGCAGTTTTCTTTGAGGTAGGAACAGTGTTCTAGTGGGGAAAACAAACAAAGAAGTAGTAATGGTGGCACAAATGGTCATGTGAAAAGTGTACAAAACCATTAGACTTCAGAAATTGCTCTCTTGGGCAGTCACAAGGCACATTGCCTGGTAGCTGATCTGAAGCTAATTAGCCATTGTAGAAGGGAGAAAAATGATAAGCTATTCTGCACTTTTGCTGGATAAAGTGAATGAACTGGGTTCAGCAGATTTGTAATAAGACTTAGTTATTTGGTTCATAGAGAACTGAAAAGCATGGTGTCCATCACATTAATTTATTTTTTTCTAATTTTTCAAAAATAATCTATGTTTTATCTGACAACTAATTTAAGCCTAATGAGAAGTTCCTTTTTATGTTACAATTTTCCATCTGCCGGGAAGGCTAAGAAATTCAAAGTTCCAAGAAGGTGAAAGTCCTTCCTTTTTATCTTTAAACTTTCCTTGGATTATTGTCACTGTCTGCTCTGTTTCCAGTCTCACTTGAAATGTTAAGTTCAAGCAGTCTTCTGACTGTCCCTCCTAAAGCCATAAGTCACATTTGCAGCCGTCCTGTGACATGTTTCCCATAGTGCTTCTTTTCTGTACTTGTGAGATTTAAAAACAGGCATAAGGGAGAAAAAGGACCGGAACAAACCTGACCTAGCGCAAAAGATACAAATTTCTAGCTTGAACCGCAGCTTGTGGAAAACCTTACCTCAGCAAGTCCATCAGTAAAGACCATTTATGTAAGTCTATTACACTAGCTCCTAAATCGCCAGAACTCGGGAGACTGGACTGGCCCATGAGTCAGCATTGCAGTCCTCTGCTGCTTGTTTCAATAAGTAGAAATTAGAGCTTTACAGAAATTAGGGAGTGTATCTTATGCTCACAACTGAAACAGTCCATATCTGCTCCTGAGCAGGGAATTTTCCATCACACCCCCTCCCTTCTGCTACATTTTATCTGCCTGGATGACCTGACTATGTAGTCTTTATACACCAGTGTATTTTCTAAACAAAGCTGGAAGCATGAAAATGTATTCCACCTCTGGGTTTGGGAGAGATAATAATATTTGCACATCTGTGAGATTGTGTTGCTGGTTACAAGGATGTAAAACAAAAGAAGGTCATAGTAGCTAATGGTATGGTCTCAAGGTTTATCAGTATGAAAGAGAAATTAATTTAGCAGAGTTTAAAGACAATTAATGATTTCTTCCCTCTCACTGCAGTTACTTCACCCAGGTTGCTCCTTTTTACTTGATCATATACAAAATGCTAAAAGTGAACAGCTAAGTTAAGTGATGTGTTTTCCAGGGCTGTCATACTTTGTTACTTGATAATCATCATAATCCAGACAATGAAAGAAAGATTTATTTTGGCTACTCTGAGACGAAGTTGATGACGGATTTCTAATTTGTGAAGCCATAGCTATTTCTGTGAAGGTTTCAATGTGTAAATAATTATTTATTTACCTTTTTTAAAGGAGCATTTCTGTCCCCACTACACTGATTCTCTAAGTACTGTTTATTATCTAAACACTGGCACTTTGAGTGCAATTCAATCTCTGTTTATGTCAGTGGATTGAACAAGAAAAAATACGCAAAATCAATCAACTTATCTAAATGTCCTGTTCAAATACTATGTGAAAAAAAAGAGGAAAAGAAGTCAGCCAAACATGTCTATCTGTGCCTTATAATCAAGTTAGCATATGCTAAATATGCTTAGTTTTTAAACCTTTTACATGGATTGGAACAAAACATACTGTTTTGTAAACCAGGACATTGTATAGATGGAATTATGTGCCATTTAAAATATGAACATGTCTAACTTCCTACTACCTTTTCCCCTGCAGCAGAAGTTTTACTGATTCTGGACATCTGAATTTACAAAAAGCTAGCAAGGAGCAGTACTATTCTGGACATAACTTGTGAATTTCTGTCAGCTGATGCCTACAATTTGCAAAGCATTTTCTGAACCCTGTGGATAAAAGTAAATGAGATTATACTAAAGCTGAAATTTGTTAAAATGTACTAGAAAATTCAGTCAGGATTCAACTTGTTCTTCTGTGGGTTGAACTGTGAAAAGTCAAGAAGCAAATCCTTTAACCGACATGAAAGAAAAGCAAATATTACCCACAGATTGCTTTTATTATTGTAACATTAAAATTACTTTTCTTTATCTGAAGAGAATATTTTATTGATTGAAATTCTAGTAACTTCAGATTTTCCTATGAGGAATTTGTGTGTTTGTAGAGTGCTTAACATTCTTGGTTTTCAAATACTTCAATTTTTTTTCCCCACTGGATAGTTTGGGAATTATACAGAAGCTGTATTATTAACCATCTAAATTTCATATGGTAAGAGACTGACTCTAAAATCCCTGGAGAAACAATGACTTGACTAAATAGCCTGTCTCATTTATTATCTCTACGTGGTCACAGAGTAGTGACCAAAAGTCCTCAGCAGAGGTGTTATTTTACTGATGTTATTTTACTGGTGTAAACTGACAGGTATTCTCAGGCCCTGTGGTTTCTACTCTTTCACTGCTGCCTCATAGTTTCATATAAAGGCTGGGAATGTGTAGATACATAAGTTTTTTGCACCTTCAGAAAGAGCTAGGACATATTGATATTATGAGATAAAAATGTATTACTTTTTCTTGTGGGTCTTTTCTCTCCAGAGCAAATGATACACTGCCAGTACCAGAAACACCAGTAAAGAATGTGGAAGAATTTTCACTGTGTTAAGACGTTGTTCCAAAACTGGAAAGAAAGAGCAGAATATAAAAATCTAAATGAATATCTAGATGAACAATCCGTTTAAGAAATCCTAAGATGTTGGATTTTTACTGTTCCCTCTGAAAAGAATCAGTACTTAAGGGACTGTGGAGTGGAGGAGGATTTTTTAAGGTCACAGAGAAAGTATTTGTTTATCCATAGATCAAGTATAGGAAAAGGGGTGTTCAAAATATTATTAGGACTATAATATGGAATAGCTACATGAAAAGGAAACTAAAGCTTCTAACAGTATACATACAGCCTAGACCAACGTAGCTGGTATTTGAGCTGTAGCACGCCTCTTCAAGCACAATCCCTATATGCAATCAAAGATATAAAAACTGTTTGATAAATCTAGTAGGCTCTTCCAGTCTAGCTTCTTCAGTACTTTTTCTTTTCTGTCCAAAAGCATCATCATGTGATCAAGAACTTCAATCAGCCCTGGAGGAAGCTAAACAGCCCCAGAAAGACAATGTGTTCATTCCAGAGTGTGCTCAGGGTGGCCTCTACAAACCAGTGCAGTGCCATCCTTCCACAGGCTACTGCTGGTGTGTTCTGGTGGATACGGGACGTCCCATCCCTGGTACATCAACAAGGTAAGAGACTACACATTCATTCTCAAAAGTTGCAATGAGAAGAAGCCTTAGTGTCTATGTACTTACATGCAGATTTCTATTGCTGGTGGAATTATGTCATATAGGTTTTTTCCACTATAAAGTGAAATATTTTAAGAGATATCAAAAGTTAAGGCCAGATGGCCATGGACCCTTTCGCGGCAATGTCACAGGCAATTTTCTGTCCTAGTCATCTTCTTTACTTCTATTTTGTGCTGGGAAACCAAGACTTGGAGCAGATAATGAATAATCCCAGAGGAAATCTCACACTTAGCCTGAGTATAAAAGAACCAAGTAAGATAGTCTATGACAGAAACTACTTCCAGCCTCTGAAATGTTCAGTTACTTTTCCAGCAACCTCTTCAACTATTTCATATGACAGGCTTTGATGGAACAACTGCTCAGGAACCCATAGAGAGGAAATACCATTTTAGTGTGTTATTAATAGAAACTTGGAGTTCAGTCATCTCAGTTGAGCCAGATACATGATAAAGTGTTGTAAGCCACATAGAGCAGATGTAGGCAAGGCACATATCAGGTTCCAGAGGATGTTATTTAGGTTGGTTATTGTGGTTTGGCCCTTGTAGAAATGCTATTGATACTCATACAAAACTAGCAGGCAATATGGGTATCTTGATGTGATCATAACTCTTTTCAAGCTTAAGCAAAATCATTTTTTATCATTTATATAAGGTTTGTGAAAGAAACACACATTATAAGCCACTTGCTGTAAAATATTATATTACTGGGGAGAGTTTTTTCACATATTCTTCAAGTGCTGATTTACTGCTAGCTGTTTATACCACAGTCTAGACCATGACAATTACAATACCATCTGAAGTGGACTCAGTGAGCCTAGATGTCTTTTCCAACCTTAAGCATTCTATAACGCTGTGAGTTAAGTTACAGTTGATCTACTGTTTCTGGCAAGCTGAAGCCCATAAACTGTCAAAACAAAATAGTCCAAATTTGCTCCTGAAACTGCAGGATGAGTACACATATTGTGTTTGGACCTAGAGATGTTCACTAGAGATTCCAGAGGCTCTCTTTTATGCTCCTGCTCTGTTCTCCATCCCTACGTTTGTTCACTGTTTCTTCCTTTTAGTGCTAATCCTTCTTTGAATTATAGTTTAAATAATTTTATTTCCTATTCCCTAATTTGAGTCCAAATCATCTTCTTGTGCTCATCAAGCAATGAGGGTTCCACTTTGGTTTTGGTTTTACTGGGTTTTGTTTATTGGTGGGCTTTTCTTGTCATTGGTTTTATTTTGTTTTGTTTTTCTTTTATTTTTTTTTTGTAGTTCTTATTAGTATAATTTTATTATAGAGTCACGGAATAGCTGAGATAGGCAGGGACCCCTGATGATCCTCTGGTCCAACCCTTCTACTCAAGGCAAGGTCATGTGGAGTAGATTGCTCAGGATTATGTCCAGTTAGTTCTGAGTATCTCTAAGTATGGAGAATCCACAGCCTCTCTGGGCAGCCTGTTTTAGTGTTTGATCATCATTATGGTTAAAAAAAAAATTTTTTCTTACAATTACACAAAATTTCCTCTATTTCATTTTATGCCCATTGCCTCAATTCTTGACACTGGACATCACCAAGAAGAGTCTGACTACGTTTTCTTTATTTTCCTCCCTTTGGGTATTTATAGAAAATAATAAGATCCTCCCTGAGCCTTCTCTTCTCCAGGGTGATCAGTGTCAGTACCCTTTCCTTATTATGTCAAATGTTTCAGTCCCTTGACCATATTAATGGCCCTTTGCTAGACTCACTTCCAGTATATCCACATCTCCCTTGTTTGGAGAGCTCAGAGCTGCACACAACTTTTCAGATATGTCTCCTTCTCTCAGTGTGAATGAGAGGGATCACCTCCCTTGACCTAATGGCAGTACTCTTTCTAATGCAGCCGTGGAGGCTGTTGGCCTTCTTTGCTGCAAAGGCACATTGCTGCCTCATGCACAGTTTAGCGTCCATCAGAAATACCAGGTTCTTGCTTCAAATTTGCTTTCCAGCTGATTTGTCCTATCCCATACTGATGCAGGGGACTAATCTTCTCCAGGTGCAAGAATTTTGCATTTGCCTTTTTTTGAAGTTCATGAGATTCCTGCCAGCTCATTTCTGCAGCCTGTTGAAGTCCCTCTAAATGGTAGCACAATCGTCTTACGTATCAGTCACTAGTCCCAACTATGTATCATCTGCAAATTGCTAAAGTTGTTCTGTCTCCCAGCATCCTGGTCATTAATGAAGAGGTTAAAGAATATTGCCTCTATGAGCTTTGGGGAACTCCACTGGCGACTGGTTTCCAGCTGAAATTTTGCTGCTGATCCCAACTATTTGAGGCTGGCTGTTCGGCTAGTTTTCAACACACATCCCTGTTCATTTATCTAGCACATACTTCATCAGTTTATCTATGAGAATGTGATCAGACACAATGTCAAAAGCCTCGCTAAGATTAAGATAAATAATATCTCCCCTTCTCATTTTATCCACTGAGCAAGTTAGAGAATTGTAGAAAGCTGCAGTGCTGGCCAAGCATGATTTCCTCTTCATAGTTCTGCACTGGCTGATCTCAATCACTACTTTCTTCTCCTTCATATGTTTTGAAATAGCTTGTAGGAAGATTTGCTTCATCACCTTCTCTGGAACTGACATAAGCCTGGTTGGTTTATCATTTGGCTCTTCCTTGCCCTTGTGGAAGGCAGAAGTGACATTTGCTTTCTTCCAATCTCCTTAAACAGTCAGTAGAACTTTTCAGATATAATTGAGACTGCCCCACAATGACATCAGCTGGCTCCCTCACCAATGGTGGGTGCATCCCATCAGGTCCCATGTGTATGTCCAGTTTGTTCAAATAACCCCTTCTCGACCCAGGGTAAATCCTCCTTGCTCTAGACTTTACTATTGGTCTCAGTGACATGGAATTCCTGAAGACTGGTCTTAAAAATAAAGACCAAGGAGAAGGTGGTATTAAGTACTTCTCTATGTCCTTTGTTACAAGCTCTCCTGTCCCACCCGGCAGCAGGTCCACACTTACTTAGTCTTCTTTTTGCTGCTGATACACATGTAAGAAGTCCTTCTCGTTGCCCTTCATGCTCCTTACTAGATTTGCCTCCAAAGGGCTTTAGCTTTCCTAACCCCATCGCTGAATAGTTGAAGAGTGTCTGTATCACCTCCTGCGTCACCTGACCCAATTTCTACCCGTTGTATCCTTCCTTTTTAAATCTACATTTTGTTAGGTGCTCTTTGTTCATCTGCGCAGGTTTCCTGTCACATCCTGCACATCGGTATAATCTGTTTGTGAAACTGGAGGTGGACATCCTTGAAAATCAAACAGCTCACTTTCCTATTCATATGTGTAGTGTGAATGCACTATGTGCCATGTGACTCCTCCTGTCATATAGGCTGGAATTCTAGGTCTTCCCAACCCCTTGATGAATCCCCTATGGACTTTGAATCAGTCTCTCTCTTCTCTTTTTTTCCTGTTTGGTCTGCTGGCCTCCTGTATTTCTCAACTACACAGTCACTCAGCTGTGGGAGAAGAGGCAGTAGGAGTGTTTTCACTGTGCTGCATGCCTCCAAAGCTGGAAGGCTGGAAAATTGGATTCAATCATTCCATGCATATAGTTCAGACACAAAAGTGTTCTCCTTGATGACTTATACTAAAAAGATCAGCTGCTGTGGTCTTGGCCATTCCTAATTTGTTCATCTTTATTGGACTTATGGGCAGTTTTCAATAAAGCTCTGAGGAAGTAATATTTAATAATATCCCCTGAGGGGACATTTCTGAGCACAGATGGGTAAGTAGAGTATTCAGTTTTAGGAATTTCATACTAAATAAAGAATGACTGGTGTATTTAGGAATCTACAGTCTTGGTAAACAAGCAGGTGGAATTACTGCCAGGAGTTTAAGAGGAATGTCTAGACCTCATTTCTGAGAAATATTTAGGTGGGCTGGAATCCCATAAATTATTTCTTTTTTATTTTTCTGTATTGATAAAATTAAATTTTTTTTCTCTGGCAGAGAGAGGTAAGGGGGATCAGAATATGATAAGGATTATACAGGTGTCTTTTTGCAATTCTTTTTTATAGAATGGAAAGAGTGAACATGTAAGTCTTTTCTAGTTTAAAGAACCAGGAGCTTGTGCAAAATTGGGTGTACTATCTTTCAGTTTTCCACTGCAAAATAGAAATTAAAAGGTGTTAAAATGGTACTGCAGGAACTGATAGCATAAACACTCCTGGTAACAATATGGATGCATAGTATACTGGAATCTCTCTTCTGCGACTATTGATTAAATCACTAAGGGACACAATAAAAGACAAATCTGGGAAGCTATTGCCAGAACAGTTTAGCATTTTGCATGTTGTTTCTTTTGAAAGTATTCATGAGGATATTTGTCAAATCATAAGGCTCTGAATAGCACAATAAATAAAGTTAGTCACGTTAAATAAGACCCCCAAAATGAAGAGAAGTTATTAATACTCATTCAACTTCTAATACACTGTCATCTGAAAAAAAGACAAATAATTATTTTTCAGAAAAAATAATCTCATCCTAGAGTTAAAATAAAGATATGTCAATGAAGAACGACTCTAGGACATTTAAAACAGTAAATCTCAAAAGAAATAGGTGAAGTTGTGGTATAAGTCTGGATTTTATAAAAACCTAGGGAATACATCCATTTAATTAAAAGGAGGTAATGCATTTAAAGGGTAAAAACGACTATCCTCCCGAAAGGCTTATCAGTATGATCCTCACCAGCTGGCTCTGAATGCCTCTTGGGTATCATAGTATGATTCTCAGCCTTTTTTGTTCAGTGGGGGCCATGAGGCTGTGTTCTCATATGGGACTTTTTAGCAATTAGGACCATATGAAAAGTAATCCCCAATCCACTTGCACGAGATTCTCTAAACTTAAAAAAAGATTGTAAATCATCTGTTTCATGAGGCTACCTACACTGTAGAATCCCTGTGAAAGCCTCCATCCTGTACTACTTTTACACATCAGTAAATCTCAGTGCTTCCCAGCAGACTGATCAGAGGTACAAAACACCCTTCGTAAGTCCTTGCCAATACCAGATACACATTCACTTGTAGGGATTCTTTCCCCTTTAAAATTCAAAAGAGCAACTTGGGATGTCTTTTGACTACATTATTTTTAACCTGACAGTGCTCCATTCTGACATGCTATCCCTTTCCCATTCTTTCTCCATGAAAACTGGGGCAAGTCTGTTTTTCTTATCTGTTTTTACTATGGCTGTTACTGCATGGTAAATTTCTAGTGACTCATTTTCTTTCTTCAGTTGCTTTAAAGAGTTAAACGTAGATCTTTGACATTTAAGCATTTAACACCTATTGGGCTTTAATACATTTAGTTCGTATATTATGAACTACACGTGTATTTAACAAAAATATAAGCCAAAAGAGTAGAAGAGTAGAGGCCAAAAAATAAAATGTAGGCACAGAGTAGAAACACTAATGGAAGAGGATGGGGGGAATGTAGTCAGGTATCAGATTAATCGGGGACCAGGCTGTTTGCCAGATACTGCATTAGTGAGTATTGCTCACTAATTTCCCTTTCACTGTTTCCTTGGCTGATTGAAGTGGTCATCCATCAGGTATCTGAATTCAACCCATGCTATTAAAGCACCTTCTATGCCTGCCATTCTTGAGGTAAAAAAAAGAGTCTCTAGCTCTCCCATGTCCCTAAAAACAGCACTGTACCTTCTTGCAGCAGATAGAATTTGATGAACCAGTGGTCAGTTTCATCAGATGATGTAGAAATATATTAAGCCCTCAACGGAAAAATAATATTTTTTTTTTTATGCTGCCTGATAATTAAGATCAAAATATTTAGGTATTGCTCTTGGGAGCAGTCTGGCCTGGACCCAGGACATAGCTACCATTTAATGTTTTTAGAAAGAATATTATGTTCTAAAAAGTTTGGATTAGTATATTTTAATTAGACATTTTAGTGTGCCACTCAGTAAATGTCATTTTGATAGACTTAGAATAGTATAATTTTGGTTATATAAAACATGAAAGAATCTAGAATCAGTGAACAGGCTTGTATGTGCACACACATGTACGTGGACGCAATTCATATTAGTAAGTGTGTTTATTTCAGAATTGAAACTTTGTCTGAAATGCTGCATGCTAAGTTCTGCAATTTCCAGCCCCAATAGGAGAATATGACAGTAAAATTTTTCAGAAAGAGATTCTGTCGATCTGACTTAAAAACTGCGATGCAATGACAATGAGACATAAAAAAAAGGTGAGATTCAGCATCAGATGCACCCATGTCCCCGGGTCTTACATAAAAGATATTCCAAGTGGTGTTGCATAAGTCAGCGTTTATTGGAAGTACAAATAACACAGTTTCTTGTTACCAGTTCAATGAACAAAGTGACTTTAAGTAAACTAAGCATAGAGGAATCAGAATATTTCAGTAGCAGGTGGAGATTCAGTGTTTTTCACCATTCATTTGAGCAGTTGCAGGCCAATTCCCTTCTGGTAGAAATCCTATCAATTCTTCACTCTTGTTCAAAAAGTTAACTGTTTATGGCTAGTCCTTCTTACTTAATTTTTTTTTTTTTTGAGAGGATACAGTAACACATGGTTTTAGAGCTGCCGCAGTATCTAAGTAGAGTACTTGCCTTGCTGTGATTTTGAAATTGCTTTTCTGGTGTTTCACAGCATGAATACTGTTTGTCATATTGTTTATGTCTTTTTGGTTTTGTAGGTGGGGGGGAGACCCTTACCTTTTTTTGATTTTTTTGTTTTCTTTGGTGTATTTTTCAAAATAATTTTTATTATAAATTAATTTGTAACAGTTCTTTAGTTTTCTGCCCTGTAGAATGACCTTTGGAATAGATAATATTTTTTTACTTTGACATCAACCCTGGGAGAACAAAGATATGGTGGTTTCTTTTAGGTAAGTGAAAAATAGGTAGATAAGTTTGCATCACCCTTCTGAGTGAAAAGCAGGATAATTCCCTGAATATAAGAAGGTACGAGTTTTGTTTGGACTACAAAGTTGGAAATAAATTCCTCCTGAATCAAATTAACCTTGGCCGGTTTTATTCTCTCCCTGTTTGTTCCTTAGGTATGAACAACCTAAATGTGATAATGGTGCCAGAGCTCACCCAACAAAAACAAAGGATTTGTACAGAGGACGCCAGCTTCAAGGTCAGTGAAATCGATTTAGGTTTGTGCACTCAATACTTTGTTTATTCACTGTAGCAAATTAAAAAACAATTTCTTATCCTATATCAAAACAATGTATCTTTTAGATATCACTATATTGATTTGCCACTGACTGAAGTCTTTAACTTTGGAGCAAAGTGTGTCAATATGGGTCTTGGGATGTTGTCGGAGAAAGTAAGGCTCATTTTTCTCTAGTTTACTGGCAGTCACATTTACTTTCTGGAATTATTTCTTGCTGTTGTCATATTAGGGAAATCAGCAAATACATCTAGAATAACTTGGACCACAATTCATAATCCTTTTTCTAGCAAAATTCATGGGAAATTGGCCTCTGTCTTCAAATCAGTCAAAAAGATGTATCATCTTCCTTACTTTTTTCTAAGAGTATCCTTGTTAGTTTACCTTGGAATAATATATTTTTATTCTTCTCTGTTGTAGAAAAGAACCTTTTTGTTTATTAGCATTTTTATAAATGTTACACTTTTTATAAGCACGGAGTTCAGCAATATATGTGCCACATAAATCCTCAGACATGTGAAACTTAGTGGCAAATGCATATTTGGTGACAGTCAGAGTGATGATGTTTATCCATCATTTTGCCAGTCGGTACTTGCTTACTGAAGTTACTTACTGCTGTTGTAACTTCATGGAAGTTAGCAGGAATTTCAGTAATAATTTGAGAAAATATTTTGGACCTTGTTGTAGCCTTTCAATACTTAAAGAGGGCTTATAGGTAAGATGAAACCAAACTTCTTAGCAGGCCCTCTCGTGATAGGAAAAGGGGTAATGGTTTTAAACCAAAAGAGAGTGATTCAGATTAGATATAAGGATGAAATATTTTATGATGGGGGTCGTGAAACATTGCCCAGAGAAATGTTGGATGCCCTGTCCCTGGAGACATTCATGATCAGGCTGGAGCATCTCGATCTAGTTGAAGATGACCTGCTTCTTGTAGGGGGGTTGGACAAGATGACCTTCAAGGGTCCTTTCCAACCTAAATTATTTTATGCTATTTTACAATCCTTACTCCATGGAAACCAATGGAAAGTTAACCATCTTTGACAATTTATTTCACACAGCACTTGCATAGTTACAGGCTTGGATAATTACTTTATTTTATGTGTTTTTTTCTGAATGAAAAGAACTTGACTCAGAAGAGACTATAGCAGAGCAGAAGCTGAAGAAACAAGTTTTGTAGTAAAAGATATCACTTTCTGAACAGTCCTACCTTTTGCTAAAAATTTTGAAGAGCATTTGCTAGATGGAATCTTAGAGAGAGGATGGACAGGTGAAGGTTTTTAAGATTTCACATTTCTATTTCTTATCTAAATTGGTAATGCTTTTATACAGTACAGTAATAAATATTTATCCAAAATAAGATACAGTGCCAACTTTTTAGTAGAAATGAACCAGTGTTACTCAAAGTTTCTATTGTAAACAGTCTTGCAAAAGCATATTTGCATCGTCTATATTTAAATATAACATATAATTTCTTGGTGGTACCAGGACTGAATAAAGAATAAAGTAGGTTAATTGCATGCTTATTTTTATGGAATAATACATTTTTGAAAGGATGGGTTTGCTTGTTTTGAAGACTATAGCCACAAAAAATGTAGCCCTGGGTGAAACCACTGTGACTGCCTGCTGTGTAAAATGAGGAAGATTTTAAAATTAATTACTTTACTGCTATGAATGATCCTAAGTGGGATAAACCCCACCAGAAGATTCTCAAATGGGTTAAATTGGCATAGTTCATGAGCTACGCTGGTTTATACTACCTGAAAGTTTGAACCCATTACATATTAAGACAAATGCTTTTAGTAATATTGTGCAAATAAATCAAGATACAATTTTTGGCAAGCACTGATATCTTGTTAAGGTAAAATTGTGGAAGGTAAGGGCACCTTGGAGTCTACAGTAAAATTCCCACTGATTTAAACTGAGCTAAGAATATGTCTTCAAATCCTAAGGCTAACCTAATATAAAGCATCTGAAACTGAAGGCTAATCTGATGTTTGTAAGGACGATCCAAGCCACCTGTATCTCTTAGTTTGGGCTGGAAGTTACACAATAATAATTCTTCCCATTAGATTTCTAGTTGTTTTTTTAAAGCCAAAGCATTTTTCTGAGGTTACTTGTGTTTATGATCCTTCTCAGAAACTAGTTATTGCAAGATAATGAAAATGAACTCAAAAAGGAGTCTAGAGAGCGTCACATACTGGGGAAATGGAAGGGGTTTTTACTTTTCTCATAGTCAGAGTTTTCAAATACTTGTATTTTGACCTTTTGTTCTCCTCTGTCTTATACAGTAAAATGGGAGCCCTGTCATGAAGTGACATATTCTGTAAAGAGTCTTGAATTTTTTTTCCTCATGCTTTAGGATTACTTGTTTCAGTAACCAGCTTTATACACAAGCTGATCAAGAGCATTTAGAAAGGTATAGCATAAGGGTACTAAACATATAGTATGATGGAATGAGATGTAGATGCTGCTGTATTTTCCTAAAATCAGGAGTGGTGATAGGTCAAATTCAGCCAAGCTTAAGAAATATCACTTGCTGAAACTGTAATTTTTCAGGCTGGGTCTGTGGGTGAAGGTATTCTCAAGCATTATATGTATTCACTACTTTTTAATAATCAGTAAAATATTTTTAAACTCATATCCTCAAGAAGTGTATATCTATTGGTAAATTACATATATATACTACTGTAATAATAAATTAAGTACATTGTAAAACATTTGCAAATACAGAAGTTAAAAAAAGGATGAAATAACCATAACTTTATTTTTTTTAATGTAATCTATTAATAGTGCAAAAAATGTTTTCTTCCTGCGCTTCAGCTGTGCCTCTCCTGGGGTACATGCACCCCAGCTTGGATACAGTGGGTAGGCTACCTGTTCATAAAGCTAGTCTGGCCTCTGCTGGAAGAAATCTGGATAAAGGGACTTTGATATGTAGGAGAGCAAGACATGCTAGCATACTGAGACAGTGTTAGACTACTCAGATAATTTACCTCATGGACAAATCTTCTTATTTAAAAAGTATGCATTGAATGCAAGAAGTCGCTGTTTTAGGCTCCTCTATGTGTGAGGGCTGGATAAACTTTGAATAATCCTTTATATGGTTTAAGATTTTTGTATTCTTATTTAACCTGGGAATTTATCTGTTTTTCCTGTAACATAATTTTCATTACCCAGACCTGAAATTCAAAAAGTAATTGAAAAATTTTTTCAAGTATTATGGGAAATGTCATTTTGCTCACAAAATATTTTTTAATTAGAAGTACCCTTATCTTTTGTGAAGGAAAGAAAACCAAAACCCAATAAAAAATGAGTAAGTGGCTCAAAAGTTTCAGTGGGGGACACAATGCCAAGCTGGCATTTCAGACTTTCAGACTTTACTGTGTTGCTATAGTTTTGTGGCTTTGAATCATATTGCTAATTTTGTTTACATTTCATTTTGGTTTGTTTAAGTTTCTCCTTTTCTTTAACACAATATGTTTTTCTTTAAGTCCCTACAGTTGTGATAGTTCCTTTCATATAAAGGGATAATTTGGCAGGGGAAACAATAGTCTGGAAATGACAGTGCCTCATTCACTGTAACAGTAATACAATCTACTGACTTGGTTGTCAATCTACTAAAACCCTGAAAGTCTCCCTTTTCTATTTTCTCTAAATAGCATAGCTCTTCACTGTTGAATATTTAGTTTTCCTTAATGTTGATCTCATTTACCAAGCTGGAACCCGGTAGAATGCATCCGTTGCATTAAAAGTTACTGTAGATTTCTACTGCTGAAATAAAATCAGCATTTCACTCCTTTTTTGTCCTTTCTGGCAATTCCTTATTTCAGATGCTTCTCA
Organism: Corapipo altera; assembly: GCF_003945725.1. Taxonomy (NCBI): domain Eukaryota; kingdom Metazoa; phylum Chordata; class Aves; order Passeriformes; family Pipridae; genus Corapipo; species Corapipo altera. The sequence goes on from NW_020884874.1 coordinate 35,327,346, forward strand.
TTACAATTTTTGATTCTAGAGCATTTCTCAAAACAAGATGTAGTATTTTGGGGTTTTGATAGCACTGAGTTAATAAGCATCTGAAAGGATTCAATTTTTACTGTCTAGGGTTTAGTCAATGGCAGAAGAAGGATCCAAATTAGTTTACACAGCCTTTATGAGGACAGATTTTGAATCTTATATTTGGACAAGAGTATAGACCATGCCCCCTCCTCCCCACAACACAAAACTAAAACCCAGTGCTTTGCATGAAGGGCCTAAACTCTGCTAATCGTTCTGTTGGTACTGTGATGGTCTACAGTTTAGGACAAGCTTAGAACATTAAAAAACATTACTAAGTTGAAATGTCTTAATGCAGGTCCCCTGCATAGTCAATCAACTTAATAACAAAAAAAACCAAAAAAACAACTCTTAAACCCCTTCCTTTAATGTGAACTGCAGATTGTTTTCTACTTTCATAGCCTAATAATGAGTCAGCTACTGTTTGTCCTAGGGGCTTTTGTAAGCTTAGTTTAACCTTGTCATTCAAGCAGTTAATATTTTCTGCTGCAAATCATGCATGAGAGCTCTTTAATTCATCTGTTTATTTCATATTTGTGTTACTTAAGAGAAACAAATGTATTCTAACTGCCCAATTTTCTTCCTATTGTAATGGCTTTATTTATTGTTTCTGATTGGGTAATCCTGCACTGACTCTGAACAGTTTATGTTTCATGGAGCAAAACTCATGATTTAAGGTATGGGTGAATTATGTATGGATAAATACTGTTTACTTTTGGTTGTTGGCAGTGCATCTTCTTTTTCCAAAGTTAAAGACAAATAGTTGGAAACACTCAAACCGCGATGATGCAAGACCCACAGCCAAACAACCATCATGTGAAGTATTTCACTTAAAGGCACCTTTAAAGAAAAAGAAAGTGATAGAAGCTTAACTGCTTTTACTTTTGAGGTACATTCTGTTTTATAGTGGTTCCAGTTTTGACCATTAGCGTGTCAGATTTCATAAGGTGCCAGACCATTTCTCAGCTAAAATGCTAAGGTACCTCCACTGCCCTGCCTCATCTTGCTTTCTCTGTTTCCTCTGTGTAGTCTGGTACCAGCACCAAGTAGAAACTAATCTTACCTACTTCACATTTCTTAAACATTTGAATGACTAAAAACTTTGTGCTTTTTTAAAGGTATCGGTTAAGGTATAACGCAGATTATATACACATTCCTGCCTTCCCATGAGCTTCAAATTGTTAGGTCAATTGGCATGTAACTGTCTCCGCTGAGCTGTGATTTAAAAGGATTATATTTTTATGATGTAACCAGCTTTCTGGCTGCATGAGCTAATATTCAAAATACCCCTTTCTGCTATTGAATCTTAAAGCTCCAGGTTGTCAACCAATAATTTCAAGTTTGCAGCTGTTTTGAATGAGTCTATAACCATCATCCTGAGCCCTGTGCTGCTTTATGTACCAAAAGGTTCTTGGCAGAAATACTCTTTATGGAGCAGACTTGCCTAGTGAAGTGTTAAACTACGACCAGAAAATGAAGAAAAGCTGGTGTGAACTTTCATGGCAGGGATGGCAGAACTGAACAGCTGCATGACAAGTTAATGGAGGGGACCTGCCTGGAGCATGGTGAGGTCTGCAGAGAGGACGTGAGGCTCAACAGCAAGGTGCAACTCCCAGAGCTAGAAGTTAGCAATGGAAGCTGAATGAAGCCCCCATAATCCAAGAGGGATTGGTGACCTGCTATGCCAATTAGACACCCATAATTCTGTGGGCCCAGAAAGGATGCACCTGACAGTAATGAGAGACCTGGCAAGAGAGCTTGTAAAGTCCTTTTGAATCATTTACTTGCAGTTGTGGTTAACTGGAGAAGTCCCAGTTGAGTGGTAATTTGGAAATGTAACACCCATCTTCAAGAACAGTCGGAAGGATGATCTGGGGAGCTACAGGCCTGTCAGCCTAACTTTTGCAACAGGGAAGGTCATGGAGCAGATTTTCATGAGTGCCATCACACAGCACATGCAGGACAACTAGGAGGCCAGGCCCAGCCAGTGTGTGTTTATGAAAGCACACAGTGCTTGAGCAACCTGATCTCCTTCTATGAGAAGGTGACCTGCTTAGTAGATGAGGGAAAGGCTATGATTGTTGAGTATTTAGACTTCAATAAAGCCTTTGACACCATCTTCCACAGAATTCTCCTGGATAAATTGAGGCTTTTCATGGCTTGGACAGGTGCAGTCTTCACTAGGTTAAAAGCTCTCTGGATGACTGGGCCCAGAGAGTAGTAGACAATGAAACTAAATCCAGTTGGTGACCAGTCACTAGTGTGTTCCCCAGGGCTCAATATTGGGGTCAGTCCTGTTTAACATCTCTATCTATGATTTGGATGAGAGGATCGAGTACATCCTCAGTAAGTTCCCAGATGCCACCAAATTAGGTGCGAGTGCTGATCTGATGAAGCATAGGAAGGCTCTGCAGAGGGATCTAGACATGCTGGATCCATGGGCTGTGGACAACTGCATGAGATTCAAAAAGGCAAAGTGCCAGGTGCTGCACTTGTGTCGCAACAACCCTGTGCATCGATATAAGCTTGGGGAAGAGTGGCTTGAGACCTGCTCAGCAGAAAGGGACTTGGGGGTGCTGTTTGACAGCTGGCTGGGTATGAGCCAACAGTGTGCCCAGATGGCCAAGAAGGCCAATGACATCTTGGCCTGTATGAAGAATAATGTGGCCAGCAGGACTAGAGAAATGATAGTCCCATTGTACTCAGCACTAGTGAGACAACACCTCAAGTCCTATGTGCGGTTCTGGTCCCCTCACAATAAGAAAGACTTTGAGGTGCTAGAGTGTGTCCAGAGAAGAGGAACAAAGTTGGTGAAGGGTCTGGAGCACAAGTCTTGTGAGGAGCAGCTGAGGGAGCTGGGGATGTTTAGCCTGAAGAAGAGGAGTCTCAGGGAAGACCTCATTGCTCTCTACAACTACCGGAAAGGAAGCTCTAGTGAGGTGGAGGTTAGTCTCTTCTGTCATGTCTCAAGCAAGAGGATGAGAGGAAATGGCCTGATGTTGCATCTGGGGAATTTCACATTAAATGTTTGAAAAAATTTTGCACTGAAAGACTGTTTTGGCATTGGAGTAAGCTGCCCAGGGAGGTGGTGGAGTCACTGTCTCTGGAAGTGTTAAGAAGTGTCTGGATGTAGAACTTGGGCATATAGTTTGTGGATGGTTAGGTTGGTGATAAGTTGATGGTTGGACTAGATGGTTTTGAAGGTCTCTTTCGACTTCGATGATGCTGTGGTTCTGTGCAGAGGGGTGCTGGAGGGCCAGGAATGCTCCTTCTCAGTTCTATGGTGCTGGAGGAGGAAGGGAAATTACTGCTTCCCCTCCTAAAACAGTTGCTATCTCCTCTAGTGTACATAGTGGTGGCCTGAGGAGGGGGTCGGGCAGAGGCAGTACTCCTCACCACTACATAGCTCTATGGGTCAAGCCTCCATACAAAGAGGGAGATTTGCAGCAGTAAGTACTGAGCCACTAGTATGGCTTCAGAGCAGTTGAAACTCAAAAGAGGACTCTGTCTCTTAAACCTACAAGAGTTTCCTTGGGCTTTTGGATTTAGTAACTTCAATATTATTACCCTATTGTCTGGCTGTATGAGCATATTTTAGTTTCCTGGTGGGCAGTTTTGCTCCAGAGGGCCTGCTCCAGTTCTGAAAGTTATTTTTCAAGGCTATGTGGATCATATTTATTTCCTTCACACCCTCTTCTGTCCATCTCCCCATCCTGATTTAACAACTAATGGTCTGGCCACTGTTGCTTTATTTTTGCCTCAGTTTGTAGTAATTTCTTATCAAAATGATTAAACCCCCCCCCCAAACCTAAGCAGAAATATTAATATCTGAAACAAGAAAAAATCTCAAGCATACAACCTAAGAGCTGCTGTATCTTTCAGTCATGTGTGAATTTGTCTATAAAAATTACAGTAAAAGCATCTGTGCTTCTAGTAAAATGCCAGTGAAAGACACAGCTGTTTCATAGCTAGCAAGAGAAAAGCTTGCTAATTAAAGGTGATGCTACTGGCTCAGCAGCAGCATTTCATTCATCACTCTAGTTTGTATTAACCAAAAACTTAATGTTTATTTTAAAGGGCTGTATTAGGACTAATAAATACTGATGTAATTTGCTTCTCAGCATTTGACTATGCCAAAGAATATAAATTCTGTTTCTCATGATGCCTTTAGGCATCACTCACCTCCCTGGTTACTGTCCTCCTTTTCCAGACAAAGGCATTTTTAAAGACAGCAGCCCTGCCTGTTGTGCTGCTCTTTTCCATTGGGTCCATTACTGTCAGCGTGAGCAGTGGGGCACCTCCCAGAGAACATGCCCAGAAAGGGAGAACATTCTCCTGTGCCTGGCTGGCTTCCCAGGAACTTGTCACACAAGAGTCGTACCGTGGCTGTGTCTGCTCCAGCGTTTTTGAAACGAGTTTCTTATTGTGTTTTATGCCTTCTTGGCCAGAGAGTGAATAAGTGAGAGGATGCTTTCCCCCATCTAAGCCCTTCCTAAGTCTGAGTGTATGTCAGAAAGTTCCACTGACCCTCATAAAGGTGCTTTGCTTCACTTGTCAATGATGTAAACATGTAGAGAAATGCTGCCCTCTACACTATATGATTTTGCCACTGATTCTGATAAAGATGGACCCTTTTCTTCCATCTTTACCAGGAAAATTATTATTTTAGATGGATATATACATACATACATTATATATATATATATAAAGATACGTATGCATAAAAATATTTGATTTCCCATCAACAAGAAGCAATAAACTGTGAAAGATTTTTTACCATAAAGCTTTGGTGAAGCTAAAAATTACATTTCAGAAAGATATTTTATTTCCTACTTTTAATTTCTCTATACATTTAAATTCATACATTTAATCCATAATATTATATTTACTCTCCTTTTATCTTTGATTTTCTTTTAATACCAAAAAGACAAAGAAGGAAGTGAATTTATGTGAAATGTTTCAATGCAGAGATTAACCAAATCAAGAAATCCAAAAACCAGAGCAAAACAGTACATGTTAAACGGCTTTGTTTCTTTTAACAAGAACTCTGCAGAAAATACATGTGACTACTGAGAAAATCAAGATACTTACTCTCCTCCAAAAGAAATCTAAGGTTTACAGTGAAAATACTACAGATTCTTTTAAAAGAGCTCTCATGACTGTAGATACTGAGGTATTCTCTGTGCACAGCATAAAATCGTAGCATAAGTAGAGTAAAACTTTGATCACATTGAAACCTAAAAGGGATTAAAATATTTGTCCTAACTGAATAAACTTTGATGCTGTATTCTTAAAGTTACTAATCTTCAAGAAATGCTTTTGAGAAATCTTGAAATAATCTCTGGTACAGTGAAGATGTAGGAGAGATATATCATAATAACTTGAAGCAACTGGATTGCAGCTCTTGGGTGATCAGTAAAAAAAAAAAACAGCACGAGAGGGGAAGATTGATATAGAATAACCTCAGTGTTTTCTGCCAGAATGCCTACAATCATTATCGTCTTGCAATCTGAAAGCTGTCAGGGAAAACTCATATGACTGAACGGAAAAGGCAAAAACCTTTTAGTCTGCCAGGGCTGCAGTCATAATGAAAAATGACACCTGAACCTTATCATGACAGTGAGTGGGAGTCGCATAATAAGACAGTATTTCCTCAGAGGCACATGGTATAGGGCTTCTCTTTATAATCTGATATAAAAACATCTGAATAAAAACATGTGGTGGATTTGTAACACTGTTCCCTTCAAAATGAATATCTTGTTTTGTTGTGTTTTCATACCTGGATACAAGTTCTCCTTTATTATGTGGCAGAAACAGCTCTCATGTTTAATTTCTGGACAGGGAAAAATAAATATTTTCATTTCAGATTGAACATATATCTGCAGCTATGTTTTTGAGAGGGAACAGCAATGGTTAGGCATTTATTCCTTGTGTTTAGTCACTTGGAGAAGTGTTCCAATTTTCACAGTGAGTTCAATGGGATTTTCTGTTCCCATCAACTTTGAAAATATCCTGTACTTCTAATAAACCACCATAGAAATTTTGTGTTTTGTATCAAATAGTGACTTTTTGAAATGCAGTGTTATGAGGGTAGGGTTTGTGAAAAATTAGTCCACTGCAAGACTTCACACTTCCTAATGTTATGAGTAACTTAATGCATAATACAGAAATAACATCAATTTTGGCTGATGAGTAGTGAATGAAAGTGTCAAGCAATGAGTCTAGTTCACTTGCCAAGGAAAATTATCAAGGTGTAGTCAAAATTGTTGATGCTCTGATCTCTCATCAGTGGATATATTTTTCTGAAGAAAATATTTTTATTTTAGCCTATTGCAAAAGGTTAAAAAATTTCCTCCTCATGAGCTCTCAGTTGTGAAGGCCTAGATGTATTATTCGCCTAAGGAATAACATCATGTATTTGAAAACCACTGAGAGAGTCTCACATGCACTGTCATGCAAAATATTTAGCCGTCTGCAAAAAAAAAGAGATTACTTTGTTCATCTCTTTGAGAAAAAGGCTGTCTCTGACAATCACGGTTTCCATTCAATGCTCACATTTTCTAAATATCAGCACGGTTTACCTAAAAAGATCGGTGGAACTGATCATCAGTCTAAGAGGCAAAGTCAGTGTTGCATGTTCTCACTGAGGTTAGCTTTGTTTTACAAAGTAAAATATCATTATTGAACTTAATTTCCAAGTGAGGCTCAAAGATAATGCCCGATTATGTCTCCCTAGAAATACTAGATCAAAAACATGATTAACTTTGCATGCTATGCCTTTGTGAGGAACTGCTGCAGCCTTGGTGCAGCCACAGATAGAGGATACCATCCCTGCTACTATTAACATGGAGAACCTGGAACCAGAGATGAGCTTGGGAAGTCTCTGTGGTTAATATTGTTAACTTTTTGTATCTTGGTAGTTTATAGTTGTACAGTCTGGGATCCCGGCATTCTGGGCACTGTGCAAACACAGAATAACAAAATGATGCCTGGAAAATTTGCAGCCTAGCTGACTGTAAAGCCACTTGGACAATGGGTGGATAGATGCCATCAGCTGGAGAGGCAGTGAAAGTTTCTTCCAATTCCTCAAAGTGCTTCAGTGTGCCAGCATGTGTCACCTCCATTTCATACTGGCTGAGCCTATGCCAGCTGGCTTTCCTCCAGGTCCTTTTTCTCATCAGGTGTTTAGACAGCAGAGAATGTATTTTTCTGTACTCAGTGAAGAGATGTAGAACAAATATTGTCGTTCACAACGATGACAGTGTATACCAGACTACCTCAGTGGTTTTTAAATGATGTTATTCCTTGGTTAAATACAAATTCTAGGCCTTCACAACTGAGACCCCCAAGGAGGAAATGAAATTACTCCATACAAACATCTGGGAATTCTTTCAAAGGATTCAGAATGCTTCACAAGGTTCAGAAAGTTTCTTCTCTATAGCTCAGCAGGAGTGCTACTGTTCATAGATTCCTGATGTTAGCATATGGCAAAAATCCATGAGTAATTTCAGGACATGAATTAATCACAAATTTTGCCCTTTACACTTACGATGTTCTTGAATTTGTTTGCTATCTAGAAATGTCTTCTGGTAAAGCCTCTTACTCTGTAAGTCATCCACAAGCAATTCATTGTAAATATTCCTAAAATATAATCCATGACCTGCTGAACCCTGATCCTGCAAACAGTTACTCACATTCTTGTGCTTAGTTCCATTAAAATCAAAGAAACTTTTACATGTGGTTGTAAAGTTAAGCCCAGGCATAACTGTTTGTAGGACGAAGGTTTAGGTTGTTCCATAACCCTTGATATTCTACGTGATATGTAGTCTCTGTTTGTTAAATGAGACTCAGGCACTCAAAACCAGTGCAAAGTCAGGGTTTTTCAGTCCCAGGGTATTACTCCTGTTCCCTAACTGGAGAGTTACAGAATCCTTCCTTACAAGTCTGAATTTTGGGTTATTTGAGTACATAATCCAGATTTGCTGGTAGTGATCCAACTTGAAACTAGCTTTGGAGCACAGTTAAATACAAAGAAAAGGTTATTGAATCAAGTTCATTTAAGGAACAGAGTGAATATTCACCAGCTTTTTTGATGATTTCTTGATCACTACAGAGCCTTCTGTGCTGTGAACTTTATAATGGGGAAAAGTACTGATAAGCAGAGTTTCTAGGCTTTGTAGCCATCCGGAGTTCTAATGGAAAATTTTTACTAGAGCTGGACAGATTTGTTTGCAGAAAATAAACCCAGAGTTTGAAAATTTGCTTAGCTCACTGAAGAGAAAACCAGAGTCTAGGAACAGCTGTTGACTGGCATGTTCAACTATGTAGTTAGCTACATGTTGTCTACTATACATCCAGTGGTGAAAAGAATATATAGCATTTTGAATTTAACATATAAATTGCATTTGTCATTTGTTTCCACAATCTCACTTACTACTATTGCTGTGTCTCTCTTATTTTCACCATTTCAAGCAGGAAGGCATCATAAAAAAGTCTATTGGCTGTGTACCTATTTGCATATATATGCATCTAAATATGATCTCCAGTGACTCAAAAGAGTGACTCCTTCATATATGCTGGAGATTTCCATCCTGTAATTTCAGTTCAGAGAAGTGGTATTTAAATGGTCACGAAACAGGATCTCTGAACTACCTAAAATAAAAGATTCCTGATTTTCCATTAGGATATGTAATACATGTTTATACACTATGTTTTTCAATATATATGGTAACTGGTCTTTTAGGCCTTAAATGTAGAAAGTCAATTTGAAGTTAATTAGAGAAGGATTTTATTAGTTAGAATTTTTATCTCCTGCTGAAATCTGTATGGTTGAATTCACAGTATCAAAGAAAGAGCTGGAAGGATACAAAAATATTCCTAATAAAAAGTTTACAAACTCTCTAAAATATTTATACAAGAGAGTTTTGGATTCTTTATTCCCCAAATAATGTGTACTTGTACAAGGTTTCTGATGGTATATTGTAGAATAGTTTCTACTGGTGCTTGCTTGGGGGAAATGTGTGCTTTTAATTTCACCCACAACCCACAATTTTCACACAGGAATAATGTGTGTCTGATTCCTGTAGATTAAAATTGTTTATATGATCGCTAATATAGCCCTAAATTTGAATCTGTGTTTGTACTAACATGCACATATACACACAGAGATCCTCTTATGCGTCTCAACTTACCCTCCTATGAAAGGATCATAAAAAGGTTCTACTTATGAAAATATTCCATATATATTCTCAATAGTTTTCTCAGGTATTGAATTGAACTGAACCCATTCTGCAAGCTGTATCTTATCTATGTTTGTAATGAATTGCTGTGATGTAACTTAGAGAAAGAAGTTACAATTTTCCTGAGCCTCACTCAAGTTGACTGTACTATACAAATTTAAGAAAACAGTGATTTTTCTATGAGAAATTTAAAATTCATTGTGTCATTGTATTAAGGGAAAAAAAAGTAAATACATATTATGTCAATGCTTCCAATAGTTGATATCATCCAGATGATTATATAGATAACTGCTTGAAAGTAGCTTTATAATTGTATGCATGACAGTTACTTGCTCTAAAGATTTTTATTTTACTTCATCTATAAAACTGTATTTCAAATTCTGCTTCTAATTCAGTGCTTTGAATTGAAAATAATCAGGCTTGAATTGGTGCAAAGGACACTGATAACTAGGACAGGATGCCTACCAATCCCTACAAAGAGCTCAATACAGAGAGCTCTGATATTTTCATCAGTATTTTTATTGCTTTTTATTTTACAGAAGGGAAGAAATAAATGAGATTCGGTAGCAGGTATTGTTAGAAGGTTTCATGTAGTGTCAGTATTTCAATCTATCGTGAATACTAACTTATCCTGGGGACCTGGAGTGAAGATGTCACATTCTCTGCTCTCAAAACTCCTTTGAGTGGAGATTTGTTCCTTTGCCTCTGCTCTCCTACTCCAGAGTGAGACAGCTCAGACCCCAGATTCTGGTGGGGTTGCAGGAGTTTGGGATGACACTCTCTGTGTGCACCACTGTGCTGAGATGACTTGAGACTATCAACTCCTTCCACACATGGCAGAGGTTGGCTTGCTCAGGCACGAGTCTGGGCTGGGGCCGAGATATGATGAATAAGCTCTTTTTATATTTTCCTGTCTGTGAGACCTAGCAGGGGTTTTGAACTATTTCCCCAACAGAAGTGGAATGAACTGCTCTGACCAGCCCACTTTTCGTGTTGGCACATGTATGTGCCTCCATTATTTGCCTAGAGTTTGTTGTGTGACACATTCCTCTGTGGGAGTAGAGTTACTGTAGGCTGTGTTGATGAGCTCAACAGCTTCAGACCATGCTGGGTTCACTGCACATACCATGTGACTCCTTGAGCATATCCACACTCTCCATTTATCAATGATTTCCATGCATCTTAAAGCTACTGAGTGGCAGATTACCATGTGCAGCAATAGAAATGGCCGTATTTTTCACCTCTTTGTCTCTGCTTTGTGTACTTACCTTTCCGATTTCTCATGCAGACCTATTAACAAATTGGAGTGTACTTAAGCGTGAGAGAAAATTTAACTTTACAGCCATTACAACTGTGTCTCAGCATCTTTTGTCTTAGAAAAATGGGAAGATTGCTTCTGAAAAAATGTAATTGATGCATCTTATGCTGTATGTATATCAAAGGACTTCTTTCTGTATACCATGTGAGGTTTTTTACCCCCTGGCAAGCCAGGACACTTAGTTAATTAGGAACTTTTGGTAAATCTCTCCTTTCTTCCTTAATAGTCGAGCTGGATCCAAGTTTTCCTATCAGGTTTGTGTAAAGCATACTTCAGCGTAATTAGAACACCAGTTGGGCTGTAGAGGTTGGGGGTCATCTAAACTGCATAAACAGCACCTACAGGGAGTTCGTGCTCTAGGTGTCATTGACATTGTCATATCAGTTTGAACCAAAGTAACGAATAAAATCAATTAATACTATATATACAATCCTAATGTCAGATTTTAAAAAGAAATATATTTCTCTGACTGAACTTAGTCTGGTTCCTACTGAATCAGAGGAAGCTAGTCTCTTTTATACAAAAATACTTTGTCCTCTAAATTCCTTGAAGTTTTACTAATTTTTCCATGAAACTTTAATGCTTTCCTATTGCAAGTTTTTTTTTCACAACACTAAAATGCCAGTATGTTATGAGTTATTTGAAATCATGTGTTCTGTTTTGACTGTCCACTTTCTTTGACACAAATGACAATTTCATCCTTTGTCTGCTGTGTGTTTGTTCCTGCTTCTTGATTAAAAAAAATGAAGGCAAACAGAGCCACAACATCTGTGTGTCACATGTTTACAAGCCCATTTCATTAATTCCATGAGCTGTTCAGGATTATTTGTAGCATTTTGTTCGCTACATAGGTGTACACACAATTAGGTGTGATTGTCAATAGGAAAAGTTTAATCCATAAGGGATTACCAAAAACATAACTTAATTGAAGTTCCTATAAAAAGTTGATTTCTTAAGGGTATTTTAACTCCTGCATTAACAGGGTACATGGTTCTGTTGGACTAGCCCACTTTTTGTGTTGGCACATGTGGTTGGCTCGTGGTTCCAGGCATGCATCACACAACCTTATTACAAACTTGGCAACCAAGTTGAGGAAAGAGATTAATGTGTAATGCAGTGGCGGGACATGTAAGGTCCAGGAATCGGCCTTTAATTTACAGTTCCCTGGATGGCTTGGCAAAAAAAGAAGGTACACTGCTACAGTGCTGGCATTTCTGATGTTTAGAAAAACAGGGCTCGCTGTTCATCATGAGTCGTTTTTACTTTTGAAGTTCAATGATTTCCCTGACATAGGCAGGTGACTTGGTGAAACAAGGGTTATTTGGGAAGGCAAGATTCTTCTGGGAGAGTGAAAACTGTATGGTTTATTCTACAGTGAAACCTTGCTTTGTCAAATTCCTTAGCTGCTTGAGCCTTAAGCTTGGAGGCCTAGCTAAGCATTTGGGTGAATGCTTTGTTGTTGCTAGCTCTCGTTCATATCTGGCTGTAGGGCATCTTGCAGACAGGTTTCGCTTGATAGTCACTTCATGTGGAAGGCAGAGAGGGAAGGAGGAATGTGAACAGATATACACTGCTCTAATTCTTTACAATCTGGCCAAGAAAAGTTGCCCTAGGAAGCAGGTCAGAAAACTCTGTTTTAATATGAAAGGAGAGGCATGCATTTCATATCATAAAACAGTTACCTGAATGAGTCTATTAAACCTGGACCCTTCATTTCAAATCAAACCTGGTAGTCTGGGGGGAATGTGAAAAAAAAAACCAAAACAACAGATTAGACCCACTGGATCTTACTCTAACTGTAATTATATAGCTGATACACAGAAAGTGAGTCGATTGTGGGGTACAGTGAATGTCTTGATGCTGAAGTTTTTCCTTCTTCTACATTGAATTTCAGAAGTTGTTCAACTGTGAAGTAAGAGAAGGGTGCCTTGTATACCTTGTATCTTAGATGGAACTTGTAGGTTGGTCTGTTTTCAGTCCTAACATTGAGGAATACTTTTTTTTTTTAAGTATTTCTTTACAAATGAATTTTATATCAAAGTAAGGATTGTGCATAGGCTGAAGTTAAGTTTCTCCTCATAGATTTTTTTTCTCTCAGGTGTTTAGCTTCAGCGCTTTCCTTTAGTAACATTTTTAATTTGGAGACAGGTAGGAATTAATTGGATTAATTTGGTTGTAACCAAACCAAAATTTGTACTTCTTTCTTCAACAGCAAAAGACTAATTTCCCAAGCCCCAGTTTCCTTTTTAGTGATTTATCTCTGTTTACAGATAAAGCAGAAGGCTGTAAGACAGGGCAGATAAAGTGAGGGCGTTCTATGGTCATTATATTTTCATTAGAGTCAACAGAAAAATGCCTGTCATAAAAGAAGAGCAATTTATTCTTAAAATGTGTTTTGATAGGCAGGCATTTATATTCTTTTTTAGTGTTTCTTGGTAATCATTTCCAAACACATCAGTGACATTAGTGGAATCTCTCAAATATTTGAGAGATGAAAAGTGATTCTTTTCATGCAGAAAAACCAGAAAACAAATTAAATAAGGATCACTAAAAAAGGATTGCAAAACTTGAATTTGGAACTCCCATCCTCTCCTCTTTCCTTGATAGATATTTATATCTTTAAATATTCATGAAATTTATAGATCATATTGATTCTGCTCCATCAGAACAACCCAAAATACACTTGATATTACAGACAAACCTAGATACTTTACTGAGTTGAGTCATTAAACATAAAGTTTGGGATGTTTCTGAAGGTACTGTGTGAGACGTGTGAGTTTCCTTCATGTTAAAAATTTAGACAACTGAATTAAACCTTTCTCATGAAAATAAAAAAGTGACAGAAATTAAGCTTGTGAATGGAAATATAGCTGTCAGATTGAGATAGAACCACTGAAGTACCCTATGCTTTTTGTTGCCCCTATAAATGATCTTTTTTTTTTTTTTCACTTTGCCATAATGTCTGAACATTTGATTCCCTCCAGCTGCCCTATTTTTTCCACTGTGCTCTAAATTCAATATTATTCCACTGGAAGTTGCATTGTCTACACTTTTGATGTCTCCTAAGTGAAACACTTGTATTGAATAACAGAGAAGCTAAAGATTCAGTTTTCAGTAGAATGGATTTAAAGTTAGAAAATAAAATCCAACAGACTTAATGAGTTTCTATATCAAACAACAGGCTTCTCTTGTGTTGATGCACTGCTGAAAAAAAATTTAAACAGTGGCTTATAGTATGGCAGAATGATAAGGTGCTGCTTAAACATCGGTTCCCACAACTGTTGTTTCATAAGGCAGAAAGCCTCGAGTCCAAAACATGCAAGGCAAAATACCTTTTTAGTGAGAATTCCACTCTTCGATGTGCAAAGTGCAGTGGCCTTTATCCAGCAAAGCACCGAAGCCCGTGTTTTTCTTTAAGCCTATGAATTCATTTGATCTAGTGAGAGCACTCTGTTGACACACTTGCCAGGCTTTTTGGAAGATGTTTTTTGCGTTTCTATATGACATGTGGGATTAAGCCCTGCCCTAAAGAACATGCTGTCCAGTCTGATGCTATTGTTATTCTTCTGAAGAAAAATGTTTTGATGTAGAAACAGAAGTGATTTCTGACACTCCCTTTGTTCTTAAGAGCTTACTTACAACAAAAGGAACCCTTCTGTGGACACACAATAGTTCGCTGATTAGAGTACTCAGCTGAAGAGGAAAGAACCTAGGTTCAAATCCTTGATCTAAACCAGACAGAGCAGGGAATTGAACCTAAATTCTCTAGTGTGAGAGATAAGGATATTCCACAGGGATAACAGCAAGCCAGGTTTCAACTCCCTGCTCTGTCTGGTTTGGATCAGGGAGTTGAACCTCAGTCTCCTCCATCTCAGTTGCTGCCCTCGTCACCAAGCTATTTGGCCAAGATGGGATGGGTGTTATGTTCTTAAAGAAAACCCCAAACAACAAACCCAACAACAGCAAACAAACAAACAAACAAACAAAAAAAACCCCAAAACCAAAGAAAAAGCATTAAAAAGCTCATTTTGCACCAGAGTAAAATCTAAACTACCCAATCCTCACTATTTCCACATGACAGAATTGTTGTTTCCTGGCCAGTCCTAGGGAGAGCTACTTCGTGGTCACATACTGAGAGTGCCAGAAGCAATAGGAAGATATAAAACCCCTTTGTCCCTGCAAATGCAGCTAAAGATGAAGAGGTTCAGCCATGTTATCCACATGACTTTGGCAGAAACAGAGAAAACAAAACCACCAGAAGCCCGTTCATGTGAATGCCAGAGCTATCTCAGTGAACCACAGCTTTGTTTGGAGGAAAATGGGGGAGGAAGATTAATATTCTGTCAGTGCTGTCAGAGGTGTCTGTGTCAGAGCACAGGCTGTCCCTGTGAGTTTGCTTGAAACTTCAAGCAGCTTTTTTCTCCACTGATTTCCATGCCTCTCTTCTCTCCCTTGATTTTCTACCTACTTCTCTCTAATTTCCATACTGTTCTTCTCCTTTCATTGCCTTTACCATATATTCATGTCCTTCTGCTTTCTACAAAGAAATTGTACTGGCTTAAGCTTTAGTCTTTGCAATGGCACACATAGTTGAACCTTGCTGCAAAATCCTCCACGAATGTGCTTATATCAATTGACAGAAACGAATGGTTTTTAGCTGTTTATCTTGTCTTTGTAATCCACATGCATATGTTGAATTTCTTAATCTAATCCCAGGCATTTTTAAAGGTTTAAGTGGATTTCTTTGCTCATTACCTTCTCTTTCACCTCCTGATTTTAGCTAGTAGTAGACCACCTATTGATTTTTGACAATCTAGCATGTGAACCCTTTTATAGCCATTTGCAGAGGGCTTGTTTACTTCAGTCATGTGAAGCACATGGATTGAAAGTCTGTGTCTGTTGGAATTTGCAGTGTTGAGTATCTCCAGGTATGAAGCATGGACCTCTACTTCAGAATAAGAGTCTTTTACATTCATTCACTTGTAATGGAAAATGACCACTGTTTACTAAATCATTAAAGGGTGCATATTTATACCAAAGAATTATTCATAGCAGAGTTAGAGTGGAAATGTGGGGTGTATGAATTATAATCAGAGTCATTATTTCAGTTCCATTCACCAACATGCAAGCACTGTTGCAAAATGCATGCCTGGAAATCAGGTTATTATACATGCCCAAGTTGGACTCAGTTTTGCTGGATATGAGCATTTGGGATGCTGCTGTTGTACACTCAGATTGCATTTTTCCCTATCCCCTGCAACACCCAGGGCACAAAGATATAATGTGATGTCTTCTTCCCATCTCTCTCCATTCACTCAGCAGCACAGAGTAAGATGCATGAGAACTTCCCTCGTGTGTTTGTGTTGCTGTGCTATCAACAAATGAGATTCCATGGCCTGCTCCAGAAATTGTACTCATGCACATACTCCCATAATTGCGTACACGTGCTCAGTCTTGTAGCATGTTGTGTCATGTCAGCCTGTGTATAAAATGGGGTCATGTTTTTTTGCATACTGTGCCAGACTGCAGGAGAAGTATGATAGGGTATTTCTCTGTCTCTTTATTTCCTCTCAAGTCCCGTGGTCAGTAAGCTTGAGATGGTTTTCATGTTTCAATAGCCTCTCAGCCCTTTCTGATGTCACCTGTTAATACCAAGTGACTGACTCTGTGGAATCTGGTTAGCATTTAACTTCATGATGTCTGCTGAAGTTGACAGGGTGGGCTTCTGCACAAATGCAAGGAAATCCAGGCCTCTGCATGGCTGCAGGATGTTCTTATTGGGTCCCTGACCAAATGCTGGATGTGCAGCACACAAGGGAAACAGAGCACATTGAACACAATGAAACTAGTATACAGTGTAGTGATCCAGTGAGGAAACTGCCCTCATAATCCTTAATGGAGTGCTATCATGGAATTGAATCTCCCTACTGTAAAACGACCCAAGGTACTTTGTAATCAAACCGCACACTGTAAACTGCATTACAGGAAGTCAGCTGCATTGCATCCTTCCTGGCAGACACTGAAGAACCATAATTACATTAATCTCCATCTTTAATTTGCTCCATTGTTCTTCTGTCATTGCAGGATCTTTGCTACCAAGAGAGATGTGTTCATTTCTTCAGTGCTTACTGTAAATTGCAAATTAAGGGTGACATGATTAACTCTCAATTGCCCTGTTTTTTGTGGGATTAAGTCAAACTCATAATTACTTGAACATTAGTTTATTGTGGTTTAATGAGATACACAGTACTATATTTGGCTTGGGGCATCTGTTCCAAACAGAGGTCTATTTGCAAAGAAAGTTGGTTTGAGAACCTGCTGTAGCTACAGAGATCTCTGTCGACTCTGAGAAAGTGAGCTGGGTAATGGTGAATTAGGAGTGGACCTTCATCTTTAATTTAAATGAATAGTATCTAATTATTAAGGCCTGTCCCTTATCAGTCTGTGATAGTATGCTCACCTCCTTCAGCAGGAACTAAGGGCATTTAATTCTTTCATAATGTCATACCTTGTAAGAGCAATCGTAAGGCTGTATTTATGTTTTTATATTAGCCATTTTACAGCTTTTTTAATTAGCAGAGGATGAGTCAGTGAGATTTGAAATGCCATTTGCAGAGGAAATCTATCATGTATAGTGGAAAGTGTCCTGGAAGGCAAAACAACTGCAGATCCCAGATTAAATAGTGTATAAAGAGAAAGGGAGATTTCTGTGATGCCAGGTTTCCAAGGACTGGTTCATTCCATAGTGTTCAAGTAATGTTTTAGTGGTTCTTTCTGATTCTTGTTTAACTTCAGTTGCTTCCAAGATTTACATTTTATAAACTTTTAATCACTGTTGTAAAAATCCATTCTGAGTTAAAATTCAGTATACAGTTTATGTTCCAAGAAATAGACATGCCTGCCTGGTATTAATTCTAACTTCCCTCTGTGTTGGAAATCCAATTTCCAAATCATTCACTTGCCAGTTATGAAAGGGAGGAAGAAAAAAAAATCAGATAAAACTGATGAAAATGTGTCTCCTAATTCAAGTTCACTATTTATAGGTATCTGTATAAGCAAAACAAAAACATGGGTAAATATTCTGATACTTCACCTGACTGCTTCCAGTGTAGCTAGATCTTCTGCTTCCTTTCTGCTCCTTCCTTCCCCCCATCTTTTTTTTCCATCTCATCCTTTACCATCCAACAACATGCTTTGGGCCCTGGTAGCAGTGACTTAGATTTGCAGTTAATGATTCTGCCACTGCTTTTATTCCCAAGATGAAGAGACACCAAGTCACTGCATCTGTAGAATGCTCCATTTGTGTGCCACAGTTCGAAGTTACTCTGTACCATCTATATTTAAACAAAAAAATCAACTAATATGCAGTGTTTCAAAGATGTATTTGAAAAAGCCATCATATATATAATGCTCTTTGAGGTACTGAAAGGTATCTTTAAGGAGTGCTGCCCTTAGATTTCCATCCGTCCTGTGTTATGACTGTGGACTAGCATGAAGGTAACACCCTGTGCACAGGAACTCTTCGAAAATTGCCCTCACATAAATATGTGCTGTTGGCCCGACAGCTCTGAATTTCCTTCATCTTTTTGATTTAATGACCATTGGTTCTTCGTGTCTAAATAGAGACTTTTTTTGTGGCTTTAGATGAAGTGGATGCTTTTGGGATTTTCAGTTGATACTTCCATTGGTAAAAGGCTCAGTAAGAGATATCCAGAAAGGTTAAAATCAACATCAGCTTGTAGAAGAGGCTGTTTTTCATGAATGTTTCCAAGGACCAGGCTGCTTAGATTAATTAAATAATGTAAAAAACATCCCCACTAAGGCAAGTCCCCACAGTTCAATTTTTCCATCAGGAGACCAGAATTATGCACCTTATTTCTGAGGTCATTTCCATAATTGCAACAAGATACATTTTTTTAATAGCTTTTCCTTTTTAATGGATATTTAAATGGAGGTAATTAAATATTGTTTTTTCATACCCATCTCCTGAGAGGAACCATAACAACATGATGAAAATAAAAGTAAATGGGAAGTAATAAATGTCTACTAAAAATAAATGCATTTTTACTCCCTAAGTAGTACTGCTTGCTAATTGTTAAGACTCTCAGAGTGATAATGTGGAGATTCAGATGCTTGTAATACAGAAAAAAGCTGGATTTGAAAATATTTCAGTTTAATAAGCTATTGTTGAAAGTGTTACTGTGGTCAGAAATACCAGCTGTATTTCTCAGGGTCAGGCAGTCATGAAATATGATATGTTAAGCAGATGTATAACCTTTTGAAAATCAGACCCAGTTGCTTTTCTCTTCTAGACATTTTTGGGCCCCTTTCTAATTTTGAAACTCTTCTCTCTGTGTCCTAATCAGTCAGATGATTGACTTCTGTCACTGGGCCAACACTTCAGTCAAATATATTGTGTTTCTTTCACTGGAGCTGGACCCACATGACTGTATTGTAGGTCATGGTAAACATAAGTCGACAAGCCTCTGAAGGTTAGAAGTTTGCATTGGCACAGACTGAACCTAAATGCTCAGAATTTCAGATCCTTCTCAACATACTGAAATGTCTCTGGCTTCCAAAAGTGGATTAGATATTGTGTAGGTACTGACTGACTAATAAAAACATCAGCTGCCTTGTGTCCATTAGACAGCAAAGAGGCAAGAGCTTATCATCTGAGTTTTTAGACCTTTTTCCTATTCCCACTCAAAACTAGAATGGTAAAGGTCTACAGGAGAATGTTTAAGAATGACAAGTAAGGTCCAAAGACTTCCTCAAGATCAGTTTTTATTTTTGGATGGCCCCTGAAAGGATTACAGTGTTCTAGCTGGTTCATCCCTGCCTGTTCTCACAGTGACATCTCTGAGCTGTTAGTAGCAAGACTTTCACTTCTCAAAAGCCTTTCAAACTCTCATTGAGGGAAAAGCAAACTAAGTGGTAATCAGAAGTTAACCATTTCACATTGCCTATCTTATACTTTGATGTTCTGATTTTCCTTTTCTTGTTTAGCAATAATATTACTGGAACTGAAATAAATGTAATGGATTGCTTTTCCTATGAACAAATGCCCTAGTCTAACTTTGTCACTCAGTCGCCAGCAAAAACTATTTGTAGGGTCATGTGTTTCTGCTATGAATATTATTCCTTCTTTCCTCCACATTTACCCAAAGAATAAAAGAGTAGTTTAAGCCTAAATGTATTTACAGAACATACACATATAGAATTAATCACAAGTGGTTTTACACCAATTGAGAATATAAATTAGCTATCTGGGCTTCCTTTGTTAATGGGGAAGAAGAGAAACATTTAAAGGGAGATCCTATTCTATTCCTAGAAAAAAGATCTCAGGTAGTTGGGATGAATGCCTTCTGAATGGTTTCCTTTATACTGAGCTTAAATAACTATTATGGGTGAGACCATTCAGCAGGCTCAAGTTCAACAAATCCCACTCAATGCACTTTGGTATGATATAAATGCCTTGGATTGAAGGGTATGGCCTGGGGAGAGCACACTTTTATTAACTCTTTAGTATGTGTATGTGTGTGTGTGTGTGTGCATGTCCTGACATTGGAACAGAAAGATAATTTTAAAATGTTAACAAAAATAAAGTTAAATATATGTTAGGAA
Source organism: Corapipo altera (assembly GCF_003945725.1). NCBI lineage: Eukaryota > Metazoa > Chordata > Aves > Passeriformes > Pipridae > Corapipo > Corapipo altera. The sequence goes on from NW_020884874.1 coordinate 35,347,587, forward strand.
CTGAAATCTGCTTCCTGCCCTTCTCAAGAAATAGTACTTCTCCCCTGTTAGACATAGAGGTCAGGGGCTACAAGGCAATGGGTCTGTAGCTCCCCTACAGCTAATATCTGTTCTATTCCATTTCATTATTTCTGCAACTGGGGTAAGGACATACATATAAGAGAATTTGGTTCTGAGCTTATTTATTTTAAAGAGTAAGAATATTTAAGAGAAAAAATAAAATATATTTTTTAAAAAAGGTAATATCTGAGGAATGAAAACACAGAGAAATGATAATGTCCTCAACCCTTTTAGAATGGAGACTAAGAGGTTTTGTCTGTGAGAGGTTACCAGGAGCTGTAGTGAGGGGAAAATTGCAATGAGCCATAGAACCACAGAATCATAGAATTGTAAAGACTGGAAAAGACCTCTAAGGTCATGGAGTCTAATAATTAAATAAAACTATAAAAGCACTGACTCTGTTGAAACCATGATTTTTAGTCATCAGCAGAGTTACAAATTTCACTTCCCAGGCTCATCTGTTGAGGTTTTTTTTTTTCCTGGAAAGGGAGTCAGGAAAAGCTCAGGAAGTCCTCCAAAAAATGAAGAGACCTCTCAACATGTCTAGACAAACACAAACTTGTGGTTCATATGGATCAACAGAAATAAACTCATGAACTGTACATATATGTGCGTATAGAATAAAAGTCCAAGAAAAAATATTTTCCTTGTATTGTCTATTCTCCCAGAATAACCAGTAGCACTGAAACCCCTCATTAAATTATTTTTTTTCTGTTTACCACTATTTTTCAGTGAAGTCAAAGGTACAAAAGAAGCATGAATATGAATAGTTCTGATAATTTGTTTTTTTAGCAAACCAAAAGCTTATTTACAGTTTTCAGAGGTATTTCAATGGTCATTGTATTTAAGATCACTGCTAAACCTCATGTTCATATTAACAAATAGGGAATAAAAGAGAAGCTTTAGATTTGCTAATTGGAAGTTGTCATGTCTTTAGTAACTTGAGTGACTGACTGAAGACAATTTCCCCTCTTGCAGGAAGATTGATGTAAAATCCCTTTTAAAGTGCTTAATCTTATCTATTGTGTTCCCATTTTTACAGAAATGAACTAAATGCTCTTCTAGTCATGGCTTCAGATGTGCTGTAAAAGATAATCTTCCAAGACTGACAGTAATAGATTGTTATGGACAAAGCAGGGAACTCCAAGGCACTTGGGTGCATATTTTAAAAGGTTTATGGAAAACCTCTCCACAGATTTAACTTTAAAAGTCCATTCTTAGTACTAAAAGTAGTTATATGTATAGTGAGATATGTACATTTGAGATACATAATGCATAATGATGATTCTTTGATTTGCTTTATATTATAGTTTAAATGACGTGTTTGTGTATTCCTGTCATGTGTTGTATGTATTTATTGGTCTAAGGTTTACTCTGGGTAAAACTATCCTTAGAGCAAACACTCAGCTCTACATCTCTGAACCTACAGGTTAATTCCATGTGATTTCAACTTCCATCCTTTAACAACAAATTACTATTTATGTAAACTGTCAAATCCACATAGGACAGGCAGCCGCAGAAGAAACTGAAGTGTATAAACCGTAGAAAGAAGCATAAGGCTCCCATAAGAGACTAGTCTTTCATTTTCTGTATTTAGCCCAGCAAGAGTGAATTATTCATTACAATCAAGCTAAAGCTCCTCCAGTCTTACCAGTTCATCCACAGATTTGTTGAAAATTAAAGCTCAGTGTGAAGCCTCCGGAGAATTAGTCTGAGTTAATAACACCTGTAAAGAACAGAGATTTCACTGTGAGGTAAATTGCTGTGTGATTGCCCACACATCAGCAAAAATTGTAATTGGGAGAAACTGAATATTTTCTCTGTTTTTAACTGGTGAGGATTTTGTGGGGTGTCATTTTACGTTAAGTAGTACAGTTATAATTTAGAATGTTTCACAGCAACTGATTGTGTTTATTTTAACAGCAATTTTTCTTTTCTATGAGAAGATTTCTATTACTGTTAGCTGCTATTGCAACTTTATGCAATACATGTTTAGAAACCTTTCTTATTCTTAGGGAAAATTGTCAGAGACAGGCTTTAAACTGTGGAATTTTCTCCCCATGATTTCTTGTGAATTTAGAAGTTGATACTTTCCCCTACCTAGCTGTATCTCATAAAGAGCAAGCTAAGTCAGGATTTTGATCTCTACATCTGTACCATATGTACACTCAGCAGCTCCCTGGAGAGCAGTAGAAACTACCTAAAGCATAGTTTTTTCTTTCTTCCAGATGTGTCAGAAATACACTCATAAATAACATGAAAAATTCAGATGGAGCTCCTAAATCAAATAGGATATTAATATTATTATCTATCAAAAAAAAAAAAGAGAAAGAAAAAAGTCAAATTTCCTTTTCTCAGTGTTGTGCTACATTGTTACATACTGAGGTCTTATTTCCTGCATTTTCCATGAATCCTGTATTAATTCACAACTAATGTTTGTGGCAGAATTCAGGCTTCTGACTGATGATGGTAACACAGCTCCAATATGAAATGGATAAAACTTATATCATTCAAGATAGGTCTACATGGGAGAGCCTCCGATAGACTCCTTTTGCCTGTCTTTTGAAGAGAACCAGCTCTGGTCCACAGTGCTATCCTTGGTAGCAAGATGTAGCACTGAGCTCAGTAGGTTGCTCAGAGACTTAGTTGCTTGTTTCATGCAAGCTAACACAACTGAATGTGCCTTCTGTGTTGGAACTTCTTGGCATCTGCCTGCTTGTCTCTGGACAAATGTGCTTTTGTGGCTTGCAAAGCTATACGACCTCATTTAAATCATAATGCACAATTTATTTACACAGTTACAGTGCCTGAACCTTATTTAAAGCTCTTTGCAGTAGAGAATATGCTTTTAAATTATGCACTGAATGCTACCAGGAACCTGTTGGTATAGTCTTTTGTCCTTACCTATTAATCTCTTGTCACCTTTCTCATTTTTCTTCCTTACAAAGATCAAGTGCTTGCCTCACTGAACTTGAACTCATAGTCATAGTTGTTGGGTTTTTGTTTTGTTTTTTTCCTTTCTTTTTTCTCTTTTTTCCAGTTGTGACAGGAAAAAAACCCACACTGGTTAAAGACAAAGGGAAGAGGAACATATCTGAGAGGGACAACTAGTTTTGTGTGTGTACTTTTAGTGCAGTGAAACTTGCCCCAATAAATTCCATACACCTTTCACAGTTATTGGAATAAAATGTCTCTGGTCTGAAAAGCAAACACATAAGAGACAGGGAACTCATAACTACATGAATGTGCTAGACAAGAATATGTAGTGGTTACTCCTGCTGTACATAACAGCTGAGCTATTCTTACTGCAACACAACTAAGGGCTAATATAAAACAGGTTTATTTCCTTGGATTAACATGGGATATATTAAAAAATAATTTTCTGGCCAAGGAGACTTTTCAGGCTCATATAGTCCTGCTGCTTGCTCCAGAGGTTTCTGAGAAGTGTAATAAAATAACAAATCCCTACTGGCTGACTAATCTTTATCCACAACACTTCAAAGCATTTCCCTTGTTCACTTTAGAACAGAACTGTGGGTAAGTGGCTGCCAGCCACTGTCTCTGAAAGTCCTACCATGGACTCCAGCTTCAAGTTTCTAATCTCTATGTCACTGATCATGGATCATCCTAAAGTTTAACTCAGCTAATAGAGGGCTAGGGGAAGACCTGGTGTTTGGCTCAGGGCTCTAGGGAAGAGGAAACAGGTGTATTGTATAAGCAAACCTCCATGTGTCAACATTCATGCACTTGTCAGAGGAATTTATGTGCTCCAGCTGTGCTGCTTGAAGAGGGGATCTTTCAGTATATATTTATCTGATGTATTAGGTATCTGAAATGTACTGTCAGTTTCTTTCAGAGAAAAACTTTGTAGCATTGGGAATGTAGTCATGAAGATGATCGAGCATCACCATAGGATCCCTTGGTATTAACCAAAGTAGCACAGCTGATTGGGCTAGGTGCCATGTAGTGGTAGTTAACCCTTGTCTAAGAGGAAAGGGAATGAGGCAAGGAGTTGACTGTCATTTTACAGAGAGGGAAAACAATGCACTGAAAGAATGTGTGTTGAGAAAACCAATGCAAATTCAGAGGAGCAAAAGTAGAAATCTGAAAGAAGTCTTATGCTGTGAGCTTCTAGACCATGTTTCAGATAGTCTGTGTTTGGTACAAACTTCTGTTGTTTCAAAGCTTTTATTTTCAAAATATGACATCCACATTAAAGATACCTCAATAAAAGGAAAAACAATGGCCAAAATTTAAAGAAAGGAACTCCAGGTATGCAAAACAGACTCCCACTTGCTTGAGTTCAAATGGTTTATTCCTGCTCTGTTACAGATATATACCTGAATTTAGATGTGTATATTTGAATCATGAACTTATCCACAATTTATGGAAATTTGTGTACATGGAGTCACATCTATCTCTAAGTTTGAAATATTCTTGGAATATAAATCTTATAAAAACAGTTAACAAGAAAAGAAAAAAATTCTGGTTTTCTAGGTTGTCCTGGGGCCAAGAAGAATGAGTTCCTGACTAGTGTTTTGGATGCATTGTCCACAGACATGGTGCACGCAGTCTCTGATCCATCCTTGTCTTCTAGCCGGTGGGTTTCAGATCCTTTTTATGAGTCTTTAAAAGGATTCTGGCAGTGGTGAATGAATTGTTGATGGGCTTGAGAAGCCTTCACAAAGGGTAAATTTCCAAGAACTAGGAGACTTTACTTCAAAGTTATCACTGTAGACAATATCCACTAAACAGAGATGCACTTGATAGATGAATTCTTGGCAGCACAGATTAGAGTTTATCTGTAGCTGCTGGTGCAATTGTCTGTCAGGTTTTTTTCTCCTCTTAGGCTTTATTTGAGGAATGTGTTTTACTTTCCTGATTCGTATTTTGCCTAGTTGTTTGCAAAACAAACCAATGCTATCAACAGTCACAGGTAGCATTAAAAATGCATAAATACTGTCAAAATTTGGGCATCTGTAGATCAGGTGTTTATCACCTGAAGAGGAGATGGCATTTATTGTAATAACTTATCCTGTAATTCAATACCTTCAGGTGTTTCATCTCTAAGAGCATCCATCATGGGTTGTAGTTGGAGTCTAGGTACTTGGCGATGCTGATTGTTGACTTCAGTTGATTATACATTTAATGCATCTGCTGTCTGTGCAACTGTCTTTTTCTTTTTTTATTTCTCTCTTCATTTTTCTCTTTTTCAGGAAATTAAAGGGGAAAGCACTGTTTGCCAATGTGGTGCTGATCTCAACAGGGTTTCAGAGAGTTAACTAATATTCCAGCCCTTAGTGTAAAATTTAGGGTACAGTTGGCCAAAGAGAAAAAAGAGGGATTTACTGCAAGAAGTTAGTGTCCAAAAGCAGGGAGATTTGTGTAACAATACATCTGATGGTGATGTAACTATTCTGAAATAAAGGCACAAACCAAGGTTTATGTATCTTAGAATTAAGACTGAACTCTCTTTTTTTCCTGTTTCAGGGTTTCAGAGCCTGATCCAAATCATACTCTGGAAGAGAGAGTGGTCCATTGGTATTTCAAACAGCTAGATAAAAATTCCAGTGGGGATATTGGCAAGAAAGAAATCAAACCCTTTAAGAGATTCCTGAGAAAGAAATCAAAGCCCAAAAAGTGTGTGAAGAAATTTGTGGAATACTGTGATCTGAACAACGATAAGTCCCTGTCAGTTCAAGAATTAATGGGCTGCTTGGGAGTAACAAAAGAAGAAGGTAAAACAGAAACAAAGAAACGCCATAGTAAGAAACTTTTCTATCTGTCTTTTTCACTAAATACTTCAAAGCTGATGAATCCTGAGATTTATAAGTGCCAGAATCATAAAAAATAAAAGAATACACCCGTCTGTAGCTAATGCAGCTGTTGCTAAGGGCAGATGGCAGGAAAGTTGCTTCTGTGTAGGCGAATCATCACTTTGCTCCAGCAGAATCAAAAACTTCCTGTTGATTCTGACCATTAAATGTATTACAGTAGGAAATCTCAGAGGATATGATAACATTAACAGTCATCGAAAAGCCAGTTTAATGTTATTACAGTACTACGTTCTGAATGAATGGAAGTATCACACCTGTGCTTTTTGGATTCCTGGAAGGAAGCATGTCGTTGAACTTTCTAATGACTTCTCATTTCTCAAATGTGGTTTAGAGATAAAGCAAGGAATGCAGTCATCTGCCAAACAGGTGGAACAGCTGCTGATACATAGCCTCCTTACCTTGCTGCCAAAGTAGTAGAAAGGGGAACAACTAACTACAGAGAATAATAGGCCCTGCAGAGTTCAATCATGCAATTCCTGAAAATGAAGAAGAATCTAAAAAAAAATTTATAAACAACAGCAGTAGATCCTCATACTTTAAGAAGTTGCAGAACAATTAATATAGGCAAATTGGTTTGTCTGGTACCTTAAAATGAAGGGAAGACAGTAAAACAAAGATGTCATTGGTTTTATTCAAGTCCAGAAAGGGAATACTGCGGAAAGACAGAAGAGCTCTACATTTTACTACTAAATTGTAAAACAAATCTCTCAAAACAAGTGTCAATCAAATCCAGAATTTTTTTTTTTTTTTTTTTTTTTTTTTTTTTTTTTTTTGTGGACCTAATAATAATACCTTACAATTTTCACTTAGGTGATGGAGTTAATAATAATCGTAATACCTTGCAATTTTCACTTAGATGATGGCGGTTAAAAAAATGCATATGAAGTGGATGACTGTTGTTATCTTTATGCTAAAAATGTGGAAAGTAAAATGCTTCTGTCCTGCTGCAACAGGCACTCCTTGGGCTTATTTTAAATAAAATGTGGGTCCAAAATCACTACCCAGAATGTAAAGGAAAGCCATAGCAAGACTGAAGGCAAACCCCAGCCTTTTTGGTGCACATTCCAGAGAAAAAAACCCTCAAAGATTAGGATAAACTGCCTGTTTTGGAAAGGAAAGTTTTAAGATGCATGAAATTATATAAAGATTACACAGAGATTTGGCTAAAGTAAAAGTTATGTTCACTATAACAGGAGTTTTTTAACAGATCTTCTCCAAAAAAATCCATTCAATAATGAGAACATTCAACTTTGGAATGAAAAAACTTTGACATTGAAAAACTAATGGCATTCAGTTGGAAAAAAGTTCTAAAAATCATTGGGTTGCTTTACTGGAAATACATAGTTTTAAGGACAAGACAATAAAAATGACTGTTGTTGGAATATCATTATTCTGTTTTGTTTCTCCTACTTGATAATTAAAATTTCCTTTCTGATAATCCTTTCACTTGCACAAAAAGAAATCAACTGGCACTTCACTGCAGCTACAGTTACATTTCTAGGAAAAGATGAGACCCTCGTTGTCCGAGGTGTGAGAGCTCAGACAAGGAGGTGGTTCTGTATCATTTTCTTTGAATCCCAGGTGTCTGGTATGAGAACTATTTGAAGCAATATAAAAACCATACAGTTGCAAAGCATGCTTTCTGAGCGGAGTACTAGTTGCTGCAATATTTCTCAAGGTCCAGTTTTGTTCCCCCTTGTCCCATTACAGCTTGATTGACTCGCAAACTGACATGGAAAACCAAAAGTGCGAGCTCCTCCCTAGCCTTACAAATTTGCTTGTGAAGTTGAATGGGCCAACAGATTCATGAAGCTTATTGGGGTTTTTTCCCCCATTTTGAGTACTGTCTTGGACTTTGACACTAAGAAACTTAAAAAAAACAGTGATAATCTTGTAGTTTTACAGTTTAAATATGAACAATGTCTTTGGCTTACAGAACTGTTTCTTTACACTATCTTTAAGCAAAATGAATGCTTTCCAGACAGTCTGCTTGTCCACGCTTCTTTCTCACCAGGGATAATAGACTGTATTTACTACTAAAGATTTAACAAGTTTGAAATGCTCAGCAATGACTAGATGCAATCTCCTAAGCAAATGTCACATATTACCTGGCAAGAAATGTTGTCATTTAACTTTCATATAACTCCATGAAAGAAGCAACACCTGTATGAGGAAAGAAAAAGGAGGACATTTCAATGAAAGATCTGAAATATTTTATTTCATTTATTGAAAGCTACTCTTAAAAAATACCTTTTCATAATGAGATCTTAAGTTCTTGGGAATGTTGCATACAACTTGCAAACCACACTTATAATGTTTTATTTTCCCTCCTTTAGCGGCCCCTAAAACCAACACTGAGAGCACTTCATCCAGCAGGCAGGTGAGTACTGGGGAAAGAAAGATCTCCATTTTTGCCTTGACCAGCTGACTTTCTTGGGGTTTTAGCAGTTAGCATTTCAGTTTCAAACTACATTAATCTGCCATTCTGCAGACTTGCCAGAAAAATGTAGACCAGCATCCCAATTAACAAATTTTGGCTTAAGTTCTATCTGGGGAAAGCTGAATCAGTCAATTCCAGGTGCAAGTAAATGTACATAATGTGCACAGTGGATTAGGCTTGCATTTGAAAGCTCGTAGGAAAGTGTAAGTTGACATATAGGTTATGATAATTTGATGACTGTAACTGAGCCCTCATGAGGCTTCTGCATTCCTGAATGACAGCATTCCAATACACTTTTAAAAGTGCACTGCTTTATCTCCATTTATGTTTTGCTTTAACTGAATTTTGTCAATTTTTCTTTGTGCCACACTGTAGACACAAACTTACATTCACTGAAATTACTATTTGTGAACAAAGCCGTGGATTTCCCATGCCCTGTGAAAATCTGTACATTTCACAAACCCCACCAAATTACTAAATGATGGCTTTAAACACCTTTTAAAATCTTAGGGCAGAGAAAAGAACTGTCACTTTCAAATGCCTTTGCTACCTGAGCAAAAGAATGTTGAAGAACTAGGATTTTTATCAGTCTGCTAGTGTACATTTAAACTAAAATTGGCTTGGTCTGCAGAATGATTGGTGCAAATAAAATGTCAGATGCCCTGACAACATAATCTGTGATTTGGTTTTGTATCAATTTTCTGCAAATATTTCATTGTGTTTTTTGAAATAATACCAGTGTATGTCATCCGTGGAGGTTTGGCTAGTCAAGGCATTCAGAGCTGCAAATGTCACAAAAGTGGAGTTTTTAAATGAAGGACAGGTACATTTTGAAAAGGAGGGACTGAACTGAAAGTTCAGGAAAATAGGTTAAAAATGGGTTTCTCATTTGTATGTGTCTATTTTTAGAATCATTAATTCTAAAGATTCAATTTTCTGGGCTACATAGGCATACCTTCCTAGTACTTTTGCATGGTTCTGAAGAAAGACTTGTAAGTTATTCGAATGGTCTAGTAAAAGAGTCATCTTCACACTGTTCTTACCTCACCATTGCTTTAGTTAGAGGAATTGAATTATTAATTCCCACGAAAGCATCAGTAAATTATGAACTGGTTTAAAAAACATTAATGTAAACATATTATAAGAACAACTCAGGTAATCCTGCACCTGTAAAAATAGGAACTTGGCTAAAAATATCCCAAAACCATAGTTGTGGTAAATGTCGTCCCATCTATTGTAAAGTTAGGTTAGTTTGTTAGAAATTAAACTCAAGGTGAACCTCCCCACAAGCCAAGAGAAATCTTCCTCTCATCATTGCTCATCATTTTGTTCCATTTTTCATCTCTCATTTGTTTGATGTTAGGTTCACACTTCCTAAGGCAAACTCAACATTGGTTGTGGGTTTTACCAGAGACCTCCTACAAAACTTTGATGGAATATAAAATATTCTCACAGCTACAAGGATGTGATAAGTTTCTGTTTGTTTAAACAAATATTTGTGGTCTTAATTTTTCCAGCTTTCCCCACAAATTACTTATGCCTTTAAACAAGGCAGCCTGAAAACTGTTATCCTGTCGGAACTCAAAAACATGCAAAGGGGTTATTTTAATTATATTACTGGCACACGTGCATTTCACTTGAAGCATGACAAGCCCTCTCCCCTTTCTTGTAATCTGATCCTGAGTTGCAGAGTCTGTAATAAAAGTATCCTTAGAACAGCTATGGTTTTTAATTTTGACCAATAATTTTGCTGACTCAGCATCAATTGTTTTAAGAGCTGTTGCTGACAAATGATAGCCTTAAATTAAGGCTGGCTAAGCAAACCATCTGTTGGCGGTTTCATACTTGAACAATACATGACTGCAAATGCAGAAGGTAGTTCTCATCACAGAAGTTCTCGCTTGAAAAGAGGTTATTGAGCCACTCAAAGGAAACCACCCATCTGAGGGCATGATAAGATTTGCACCGCTCAGGAGACACACACTCAAAAGGTCATTTTCTACTAGTTTACTGCAGCAGTTTAGTTATATATATGCTTATGTGTGCTTAAGGGTGTATTCTTGAATATGTTTTTTCTCTATATGCACATTTGTGTGCGTACAGGTACATACAAGCTTACTGAAAGAAAGCAGATAGAGAAACATATACTAATATGCTAACTGAATATCAGCTGGGGTTGTTCCAAAAGAACAACGTGATGGGTCTGACAGAACTAAGGTAGTGGCCAGGTATGTTTCCCTTGCTCAGCTCTGCCCTGTGCAACAAACATACACATACATGCATACCTGCTGTCAGTGAGACCCAGAGGGTGTTTTGCAGCCTAGCAAAAAGTTTACAGGGAAACTATAGGTTGTTCATGAGACTTTGGCCAGCAGCCCATTCCTTATACATCACATGCTATAGAAAGGTATATTGCACCAGGGACTTGCCAAGGCAGTTGCTAAAACTCTGTGTTCAACAGTAATAGATTTAAAGAGACCATAGGTAAGAAACAGTAAAGATGTTGCTCATATCCTTGCTCATAGATGCCATGAAGGGAAGGGATTTTTTTTTTATTCCCCATATATATTTGTGCAGAACTCGCCTTCTGATAGCATCATGTTGACACTGTTGAGAAATAGAGATAGATAGTTATACTGTATTAATGAAAAATATCATTAATGACACAAATTTTTCCAACTTCTTTCAGCAAGTTTCTAAGAAGCAAGGGTGAACATCTTACCGATCCAAGGCAGATCTCTTTGACATGTGGGAGATTTCCTCACCAAAAGGCAATAAAAACAACTGTAGTATTTGCACTTTGTACTTAAAAATGTAAATTCACTTTGTAGAAATGAAATATTTAAGCAGACTTTTTTTAATCTGTGAAAATGTAATGACTAGTTTTGAAAAATTATCACATACAATGTATGTGTATTCTTTTGTTGTCTGAAATATGTAAAACATGTTGGAGATGTAAAAGTTTGCATTTAAATCATTTTTTAGAAAATAACTTTTTGGTAAAAAGTAGCATAGAAACCTGATTCTATGTATTTTGGTTTCAATAATATGCCTCATTTTTCTTAAAAATGTCATTTAAGTAAAGTTATACTGAAAAGTCTACTGTATTCTCAATTTTTTTCCAAACAGTGTTGAAAATTTCAGGTTTGTAGGACTGAGAGAATTATGTAAATTGCTGTTTACTTAGTTTTGCAGTTTTTTCATTGGTGGCAATATTTTATGTTGTTTTGTTTTTATTGTAATTATTAGGCTTTCCAAAGATCATGCAATGAGAATACTACCACTAATGGATTAAAAAAACAGTTATTCTACTTGGGATGTTTATAGAAAAATGTATCCTTTTATCCATTTTTAAAATTCCTTTTATTATAAATTTTAGTAGGATTTTTCTCCTGTTTGCTTTCACTTGGGATATTAGTACAGCAAATCAAAAAGGAGTAAAGTGGATTGGATTGTAATGTCACTCCTGTCTGGTTCAGCATGGGCCTAAAAGCATGTTTCTGTGGTCAGTGTAAAGCAGCAGCAGAGTTTATATGGGTCAGAATTTAAATCTTGCTATAGAGATGGGGAATGTCAAGCAGATGGTTCAATCTTTTTTCACCCCACACCCTATCAACTCTTTAGCTTGCCTCAGGGTCCACTAGAGGTAAAGCTGAACAGCAGTTACCCTCAGGAGGGGCTACTCACATCACCCCTACCTGAGACTTTTTCCTTGCTGTCTGAAAGAAATTTTCATAAGTTCTCATACCTTCTCTGTCATTTTTTCCCCGTGATGCTTTTTCTTTTGGTATTTGTGTCTGAGGGGAATAAGAACTTGCAGATATAAATTTAGGGCAGGGTACCCAAGTGAAAAAAAGCACTGCTTTTGAACAATTGTGAGTTACAAGTAGCTGAATTGATCAATGCAGTGGTAGAAGGACTGCTGGCATCTAGGAGCTGACAAGGGAAGGTAGGAATGTTGCAACAAGCAGCGATTTCATTCTGGTTTGTTTAAACAATGTATGGGAACTCACATGTGACTAGCAAATCATAATAGCACCTTGGCTTGAACTTGTACCTGGTGAAGCTTTTTTGCTAATAAAAATGTTTCATTTCAATTCTGACATATACTGAAGTGACAGGAAACACTGTAAGAAACGGAATCGTACCCCAGAAATTATGTACTCTAAGCTTTGGTAGCAGGAGAAACCAAGATGCACCTGTGTGTTATCTTGTATTTTTGTTTTAAAAAGTATTTGTTATTCTTTGATACTGTTAAACTTTGAATTTAATCTTCTTTATAGATTAAAGGTCAGTATGTTATCAAACTATGCTGGTGATTTTTATTTTGCAACGTAGCAAGCCATGTTGGGAAACAAATACACACAGTGGTGACTTCACCACTGCATCGAGTTTACAAGAAACCTCCTGAGTGCACATTGTGTCAATCTTCTTTTCTTTCTTTGTCCCTTTGTGGAATTCTCTTCATGCCTTATTCATACCACTGCTTTCTCAAAATAGTAATTTTGAGGCCATACCCTTTGATGCTACTGTCTCCATATAGCTTCAGTTTAGTCTCTTGCCTTTTCTCAGCAAAGTGAAAGATGACACCTTTTCCCTTTGATGACACTGTGAGCTGCTGGGCAACATTCAGCCTGGCTTGAAACAGTGAGGAGAGAGAGGCAAACCCTGAGAATTCTCAGCGCCTGGTTAGGTGGTCACAGTATGATTAACAGCAGCATTTTGTAAGAAGAATCTAATTCCACCACTGTGGCCTTTGGAGACAATATAAATGTAGGTTACCAAATATTTTGCCAGGTTCATGGTTTGAAAGTGCACCCCATTTAAACTAAGAGGGTGAGTGGGGTGGCAGATTTGGACTACCCATGTGATTATATAATGAGTAGCTTCAAACACTGATGGAATCACAAATAAATGCTAAAGACACTCTTAAGTATTCGAAGACTTCTACAGCACAGAGTCATTTAATAACTCTACAATGACTGAAACATGAGGTGTTTCCTTTTTGTACGTATTTCTGTCTCGTCACTTTTATAGTTTATTTCAATTACCAGCAATTACACCACTTGAATATAAGTAGTACTGATTCTCATAGTTCCAGTTAGAGGCCATATCCCTGATGAGATCACACTTGAAAGCCTGCTAAATTCACCTTGGGTTCCTGTATCTTCCATATATCCGCAGGAAAGTTAAACTTGGATCAATCTTGGTTTTCTAGTTGTAACCAAGCATGGCCTTGATACGAAAAAGGAATCCATGTGAATAGGCCTTTAGGCTCACACCGCAGTACCAGTGTTTATTTAGTTACACAGTAATTAATTAGTTCTAGTTTTTATCCTATTCCATGTGCAACAGTTTAGTTTCAGTTTTAATTATGTTCTTATTGAAAACACAATATATTCTGCTTCTCATTGACCAATATTTGTTCTAGTTCCAGCTATTACTGAGCATGTTTGTTCAGAGCTTTTATAAGGTTGTAAATAGAAGACTATAAGGTTTGAAAAATACGTATTTATTCAGTGATTTGTCCAGCCTGTTGCAAGGTCCATTAGTCAACAGGCCACACAGCGAGAAATGTTCTGTGTTTTGTCAACACTTTGAAAAACTTTCTCATTTTGTTTTCATCCCCAAATATAGGCCAATTTCATAGTTCAAGTTTTACCAATACTACTTAATTCTCAGTCTTCTCCCAGTCTAACAAAATGCCTAGCTTTCAGATACTCATTTTGTAGAACTGGGACCTAGATGATGGCTCTGAATGAAAATTTTTCTTGCTAATGTCATTTCAGATATTAAAAGAGTGAAAGAGAGAAGACTTTAACAATGCTCACTGCATATAAATAGAGGAATACACTGTAGTTTTTTTATTTGAATCAGGTTTTTGCCCTTCATAAATGCCATAAGCTATGGAGAAAGGAGGCATTCCTAGAAAGCTGGAAGGAAAACAAAAATATAGATTAAATCATTAAAAACATTTAACTGTGTCCAAGATTTGATATATTTAACTAATATTTTCCTTTTATAGTAGTAATAAAAGATGGATTAATGGAAGTTAAGAAATCTTTGCTCACAAAGATAATGCAGTTGTCCGTTTTAAATATTTACACTAGTGTATTACATAGCTAAGTTACAGAAACTAATGGGAAGAGTCTTTAGTACAAAAAGTGAAATGTTTATTACTTTTGTTTCTTTAGGATGGTAAATTGATGTAATTTTGGGGTAATTACTTTGACATTAAATCAGAACCAACTAAGTTTATTGATGTCTTAAACATTAGAATGATTGTAATAAATTATTGATACAAACTGTACTCTTTGTCCCATTTAATTGTTCCAGTTCAAGTTTTATAAGTGAAAATATGCCCTTTGTTTAAAAGACATAAATAATACATTTTATTTTTTTTTCTTTAAGCAAAAACTCATGTAGAAAGCATTCAGAAAAACACATTTCTCTAGAACATCCAATGAGGGGGATAACAGGGAGACAATTCTATTTTTATCTATGTTAACAATAGAAGTGTATGTATATACGTCCACTTCCCCTTTTTCATCATGTACTTTGTCCTCTCACTGCTGGTATACAAAGCTTTTTGGAAGGGAAGATAGTGAAATGAGAGTCCATTCTGTGCATGTGTATAATCTTTTCCATAAAATAGAGTCATCTGAGTTGTCCTTTCCCTAGATACTCTCTTTACTCGTTATCAATTCAATGCATAGGATTGCTTACTTCATATCAAATACAGAATCCTTCTCTGCACAGGCATGGAATCCATTCGTGTCTAAATGGGTAGAAGAAAATCACTCATAAATGATCAGCGCAGTCTATGAGATTGCAGGTGGACAGCCGTAAGTTTTTATTAAGCCACAAAAAACAGTTTATAAAGATTTACAAAGCCCACTCAGTATGTGAAGTACATCCATGAGGATGCCTATATTCAATCAGGAAAAAAAAAATGAAAAAAGTGGTGAATGAAGTTTCCATTGAGAACCATTGTTTCACTTAAACCATGACTGACTAATCTCATGTAATTGAGGTTTTGTACGAAACTTCACTTTTAAAGGATTTTTGATGGTTATTTTTATGTTGAAACTTCTTTTCCGTTGTCTAACAAGCATGAAGTGTCAACACAGAAAAGGCACATTTGAACACCAGTTTTGTCCCAAAATTAGATATTTTGAAAAGCAGCAGCATTCTTGCTCTTCCACAAATTAAAAAAAAAAAAAAATCATAGAATCATATTTGTTTAAAAGAAGTTAGGTCTCCAAACATTAATTTACCATGCTTCATCTGCGTTTTTGAGTGCCTTGCTATACCTGTATGAGGCAAAGAAATGCTAAATTTTCATTTAACAGGAGTGGGGCTTGATGAACTGATGGATTTAGCACTGTATGCACAAGAAACATGAAGATAACTTCAATATGGGTAAGGGTACTTATATTAGTTTGTATCTATACAGCACAGTTGAAGAAGTGTGGATTAGTGACCCTCAGAAATATAAAGGACAAACTTTTTTTCCAACTTGCAAAATAAGCCTGCCATGGGTCTAATTGCAAAAACCCTCAAACCTAAAATAATCTAGCATGTCTCATTTCACTCAAAGGCTGATGTGAACCACACTCCACTTTCAGCACTACCTAAGGAACATCTCTAGCTCTGTTGGTGTGCAGTTTCCCAGGTAGTCTTCCTGATCCGCAGCTCAGGTACAGTCCTCTGAGACCCTCAGACTGTGATACTAGTGGGACCAAGACCCAGAACAAAGGACACAAGAAAAACCATAATGAGAGATACTGTAAAGTACAGTATATTACTCCATAGCTCAGATTTTTTACCCTAGTTGGCTGTGTTCCACTGAAAACTCCTGCCCTGTGTCATAAACAACAAACTTTAAGAACTTGCTTCTTATTCCATCAAATCCATACTCAGAGTGATAGAACATCATGCTTCAACTGAGTGAGAGTCTGTCAGTCTCAGCTGAAGGGCATTCGAGAAATACTGTGGACTCTCAGTGGTTTCGTGTGCTCAGTTAACTCCCGCTGACCAATTCCTCTTTCTGCTCAGCAGCATATGATAGAGCAGTGCCTGCACACATCCTTTCTTTAGTGCTCTGCAGATGAGAGGTGTGCTTCTCCTTCTGTAGAATATTTCTTTGTGTCGAATGCTCAGCATTGAGGAGGGAAGTTTGTTCTCTGTTTGTCTCTTGCTGTTGTCCCAGGAACCTGAATTGCATCATTGCTGCTTTGTAGAGGTTTCAAGGAATGTTTCGCAACACAAAATACGGGACGAAAGAGGTGCTGAAGTGAAAAAAAAGAATATGCAATTTAAAAAAGGATAATTAAAAAATAAAAAAAAGGAGAGAGAGAAGAAAAAATATTAAGCAAAGGAAGAGAGAGAAGAGAGAAGTGAAAGGAGGATCAAGGAGACGCCACAAAGTGGTGAACCGAGGAAGATGGACAGAACTCTCTGCTGAATCCAGATGTGGGAATGAAGGAGGAGAAGACAAAGAGAGAGAACAAGGAAGGAAGGAGAAATAGCAGGTAGAAATGGGTGGAATGGAAACAAAGCAAGGATAAAAATGGCAAAGATAGAAAGAAAGAGAATGTTCAATAAGGCCTGCATGAGGAGGAGAAGTCAGAGAGGCCCAGGGGAGAAAGAGAAGAGAAGGGACACAGATGAAACGGAGACTGCAGATTTCCTCTTCCTGGGCACAGCATCTCTCTCACAGCATCACTTTCTGACCAGTACAAGAGGTCCATATTGCCTTTGGATTGTTTCCTTGTCCATTCACAAGGTCTGAATTTGGTCCTCAGTATCTCAGTGACTCCAGTGCTTTGTTCTAAAAGACATTGTTTTCATGGTCAATCTCAAGGCTTCCTTTAGATCCAGGAAGTCTGAGCAACATTTAATGAAAATGTGAAAGAGGAAACCAGCATATTTCTAAATTAAGAGCAGATTTGAGAAGGATGAGGAAATCTGAACCACAACAAAGATAAATTTCCTTTTGTATTTCTTATTCAGTAAAGATGCAAGCAAAGGGTAATCAGATAATTTTTTTTAGCTTTTTATTTCATTCATTGTATCAGTAGATCTTCTACAGGCTTGGATGATACCCTGCAGTTTAACATTTTCTTTAGTCAACACATTGGTGGCAAAGGATTACAGCAGAGTTCTGGCTTCTCCTCTTTTTTTTTTTTTTTTGTAGTTGCCTTTATGTTCAATCTTGGAGTGGCTAAAAGCTAATTATTTAAATATTTCTCAAAATCTTTAATCTTTAAAGGTTTGAGTCTCTGTGAGAGAGGAAAAGGCAGACAAACAGAGTGCAAGAAAGATGCTCAAGAAAATTTTGGAGCCCACAGAAAATATTACAGGTTCAGATTAGAAGTACTATAAAGGTACCAAATGTTTCCATGACCTGATGACAAGGAGTTTAACTTAATTAGCTTTGAATAGTCATCTGGAAAATTACTTGGAAAATAGGTAATGACACAAAATGTCTCACACTTCAGATTTTCAGCAGTGCAGTGAAGAAGGTGGAGGAACAAGTCACACAGTGTCCTAATGCAAATAGCAAATTGGCATAGCCTGGGAGGGCTCTAGGGAGAGTCTGGGAAGGGACTTCACCTGGGTGCAGCTGGGATCGAGGGAGAGAGCCAGCTACATGCCCACAAACAGCTTTGAGGAGGATGGGGAAAAGGTGAACAAGAGGAGTCTCTAAGTATGGCCAGAATCCTTACAACCAGCATCTGCTGGTCCACTTAAAGCCCAGAGTCTTTTAACTGTACAGAACCTATGTCTGAGCAGTAGGTAGCATAGCCAGTCTGTATTGATTTCTGACTGGAATGCTTTCACATTAAGCAGGCAGTACAACTGAAAAATGGAAGACAATAACAATGGGCACAGATTTGATGTTACTTTCAGTGTTCACAGATGGGAAGAGGGTGGAGTGACAGAAAGATTGCTTTAGACTCTAGTACCTCTGCTCCATTTTAACTTTTTAATATAGAAAGTTTCATTCTCTTCTGAAGTCCATGAGATGCAACTTCCCAGGATTAAGTGTCATCTTCACAGTGAGAAACAGGGATCATGACAGCACTATAAGATGTCTTTGAAAAGAGATGGTCCAAATGCTATGGCTTTTTAGTCAGAAACATTGAACATTGCTTTTAATTAGAAGCTAAATGTATAAATGAATATTAGAGCATAGAGACTCAATCATCATATACCCTGTCCCCTCCCCCCCCTTCTTCCTTTTAATTTTCAGCATCACTTTTGATGGACTTTGCTTAAGAAATTGTTTATCACAACCTGAACTATAGAAATGAAACAGTGAGTTTCAGATTAATTTTCCCTGATAAGTCTTGTTTTAGTTTGTATTGTTGGTATATAGGCCCTGTCACAGAAAGAAGTCAGTAATGGGTACTTTAGCAACTTTGGTCGATTACAACTTTTAGTGTGTATTTTATTTTATTATTTTATTGTGTTTTTTTCCTTTGGGGCTTGAAACAGTCTTTTGCATCATGAAACACCACATCTGTACCTGTTGATCTCTATACTGTGTAGTTGTTAATCTTCTTCTGGACAATAGAAAACACAGTTGAAAGAAAACTAAGAGGACAGATCATGCAACATCAGTATATTTGTGACAATGCTTTGCTGATGGTATTTTCACATTTTGCTCTTCATGAATTTAGATTATAATTATCTTTCATCATAATTTGTTTAATCAATACTTTTTAAATAAGAAACAATTAAAACAGTCAAAAATTCACCTATTTAAGTGATGCCTTAAAATCTAGGTTATATTTTAGGCAACATTAGGAAAAGCAAAATTAAATTCTACCAGGAAATTCATTGTGTCTGAAATTTATTAAAGTTTGTCATCATTTACATACATTTCCATTAGCAAAATTCAGCTCATGTTGATCTACTACTTGGTTTCATCATGCTACAGGATTTCACAGAAGAGTTCTACATTGTTTGAGTGTCTGTCATAAATATAAGAGAGTTGACTATTTTTGTCCTAAACCCCCTGTGTTTGTAGTCTATCATAAAATCATGAGATATATATGTGGCTGACAGCCTTTGTTTCAAAGTCAGCAAGAAGTGGAATAAAAATTATTGAAGTGGAAGTGCAAAGGCAAAACTACATGTGGAAACTTGTAAAATACCTTTTCGGACTATTTGTTAGCTTGCCTTTTAGTGAATTTTTGACTCAGTTTTTGAAAAACAATACTTAATAGGTAGCAAAGTAGGATATATTTGCTACAGGAAAATGTGTACAGATGTTTCTGCATATAAAGATAGTGTCCTCTGTCTAATAGCCTTTGAGAATTGCCTCCAATAAACAGTCTTGTAGTTAATAGCAAAACTTTTGTTTATTCAGACAACCTAATGTTCAGGCCGATTTCTATTCCCACATAAAGAAACCTACCTTTCTCTAAAACATTGTGCAGACCAGTTGTGCTCTGGTTCCCTGGGAACATTAAAGCAGCATTCAGGATCAGAGCCTGGAATGCTAATGAGCACAGTGTGGATTTAAAGAGTAAGCCAGATTTGAGAGGGTAATGGAAGTATCACTTTATCACATCCTATTCCTATGAGAGCCAACACACAAATGCTCTCACAAGTAGTGAGTTAAGATATTCTGAAATATGTGTGCCCAGTTCCCTGGAACCAGGGACTGCCAGTGAAGTGAGTGCAGGCTGGGAGCTAACCTGCTTGCAAAGTGCTGCTGCCATTTCCCTTTCCACCTCAGCCTACAGCATGGTGAGTGTGTTACGCTCTGATACTCCATTCACTGTGCAGTTTCTCCATGCTCTTTGCCTTAAAAACCTGTCGGGAGTGTGCTGCTAGATGGACTAAATGCATATCTGGTTAGGTGCTAGGTTTAAGTGTGGTGCTTTCAAAGCAGGGCTCCAGCACCATCCCTTCAACTTTGTGGGCTCAGACACAGAGTGAGACTCCAGACAAGCCCCAGCATGAGCCATCCCTACAAAATGGTGCCTGGCTCAGAGCAACCTTCCCATTAGGCTTAATAAGTATAGGCATAAATAAACAGATGAAACAGATGGGACATACTCTGAATTGCAGAAGTGCTTAAGGGTTGGCTTTCATGAGTGGGGAGGAGAAATGATCGTTTGCCAGGACTAAGTTAGGGCAACCAATAGTTCAAATTTAATTCACAATAAGACCTCAGACAAGGGCATAGTTAGCCCCAGATGCAAAGGAGTATAGCTGTGCTTGTTGGCTGACTTTCTGAGTAATGAGTAGCATGAATCCAAGATAGGGATTTCAAGAACAAGGCAATGCTGTTTTTGTGGACCAGATATATTTTGTAAAGTTTAATTTTATTTTTTCTCATGGGTGAAGCTAGGATCAAAGTACCTAATGTGTAATACAGACATCTGTACTGATGTAATGGTTTAGACCATCATCAGAAGGAATAAAATTGATCCACATATTGAGAAAAGTCAGCAAATTATAAGTTTTACAGTGAGGGAATCTAAAGAAAGTTGAGTTAGGAACAAGTGCATAATATAAAATTTAGCAGTTAATCAGGAAATTAGCTTTATGCACTGTTTCTAATAGTGGATAAAATCTGTCCTGCTAAACAGAATCACAGAAGTTATATACAGTGATTATATGCTAGTCGAGTTTCACCATCCTTGTACAAGTCTTCTTAGAACCTATTTTCAGTAATAGAACAAGTTTGGCAGCCCAGACTATTCACATATCTGCTTCCAGGAGCGTGGCAAATCTGTAGTTTGCATCACAAACTGGATTGCACATGTTCTAGAAAGTCTTGAGCACTGACTCTGAAAAAAAATTAATATGGATTGTTTTAGAATGATTTACAGGTTTAATTTAGCTAGTTACTCTGAAAACAGAAACTTAATTAAATTCTCAGCAAAAGCGGAGAGACTGAAGTCTTACCATAAAGCTTATTGACTGCATAGAATGATGGTGAAGTTTGTCGTGAATAGTTCTGTGCAAAAGTTATGGTCAGGTTTGACAAAGCTTGTTGGCCACTGGAAGATAGAAAACAAAAATGGATCACTTAAGTCTCAGTTGACTTGAAGCAAGTCTTGTTACCTGCCTGACAAGCACATGCATCACACAGAAGATTCATGTTTAGTTATATTCTCTTTTTGTGGTCTGGTAAAAACCTAAATACAAGACGTATAGCAGCAAGTTCTCAGTAACTTTTCAGGTTGCAAACGGATATGAAACCTGAGGTGGTGTGCAAAACACTAGAAATTATTTCAAACGGGATTATGAGTGTAGTCAAGACGTAAAAAGAGAAGTAAAGCCAAGTCACTGCAGTGAAAATGCGTTTTCTTTGCAGGTTTAGAAGTTACACCTACCATTTCTATTGCTCTAGGAAACATACTGGCACCTTCAGTGTTAATCTATTATTCTTCTAATTTAAGACTATAATCTGTATTTCTAAAGCGTATAGAAATTCCCACCTACTGTGGTCACTAGGGCCACCAAGCATGGGAAATAATATAGTTAATTCCAACACTTTCAACATTACACAAGCCATTGACTAGATTGGAGTCAAATGTCTTGGCACCAACAGGTGTCAAAAAATGTTATAGACTTGTGACTTGATAGCAATTCCATATGCTTCATCAGGTTGGTAACAAATATGGATTCAGGTAGTACCAATTTTCCTGAAAACATAGGGAATGAAATTTAATTTCACTGTAACATTCTTAGGACAAATGCTATTTTTTCGTAATCATTTTATGAGACTATTTTTGAAATGTCTTTGTTAGAACAACATCAATTACTCTTTCTTTTTTCTCAGCTTATCTTCTCTTTCAGAAATCAACTGTCCTATCAATTTGCTAATGCAGGGAACAGGATTAAGAGACTCCTAAAGGAATATTTCCTAACCTTTTTCAGTTTGTAAATCTATTCTTTTCTCAAAGGAGTTGATTTCTCTTGTTGAGTAAATACAAGGTACTATCAGTAGATCTTTCTTGACCATGTTTTGCAGATTTCTTAGAAACAGTCCGTGGACCATCAGAAGATATAGTTCACAGTTTGAGACTATCATTGTAGTGAGAGAATATTGATAGTATGTATAATATTACATATGAATCCACTAGCACTTAGTTTCATCTGCTAATACTTGTTCTTGCACCTTGGGAAAAAATCAGTTCTGCAATGAGGTCAACTGGAAAATCTGAATTCTCCCAGTTTGCAACTGATATTACAGCCTGGCAAATTTCCTCGTTTGTGTTTTGGTATCTGTAGCAGTGCTGCTGATTGCCTGGATTACAGTGTATTTGTATGTCCTTTTGAATCTGTCTCTGGTCACATGTAATGAATTGAAGAATTCCTCAGAGCTCTAGAGACCAACTGCTTCATCAAATAACATTACTGCAGATCCCAAACACAGACATGCGCAAAGCAAATATCACCAGGTTCCTCAGGTGATTTTTCTCCATGTTCACTAAAAGTTTATCATATCCAAATGTTTAGCTGGTAATTATATAGGTGGGATGTGGGGAAGACCTTCCATGTGCTTCTGTGGGGACAGAATTTCACTTCTTAAATCATGGTTAGTGTATCCCTGAAGATATTCACTGACTCATACAGAATTCTGAGCCTGAAGGAATAGTGACTGAGTGAGGGTCTATGTAGATAGAGGCCTGTGACAGGAAGTCAGACTGTGGATTATGTGGCTCTTCTTAGCTTTCACAGCTTCTGAATTTCAAAATAGATGTGCAATACAGAGGAAGAAAGTTGAAGTACCTTTAATGCCACTCATTTAAAAGAACTGTTCAACATAACATTTAATTACAGTTGAGATTTACTTGTAGTACTTGAATCTGTCAAACTTTACCGATGCTTGTTTTCCAGGAGGAAACACTGGCTCCAATATCTAATTTCAGGTATGTTACTTTAGATTTCAAGTTTGTTCTATCCTCTCTTTAAAGTAAATAAAGATTAAAAGTTTTCACAACATTGAGCCATTTGGTTGTTACCAAAGCCCAATGACACTTTTCTTTCTTGTTCATTAAAAAGTAGAAGTGGGGGAAAAAAATACTAGCCACTTTTGTTTTGACTGCTACTGTGAATCTTAAGTCTGTTTCTCATTTTATCTGTCTTTGCACAATGAAATGTAACTGTGTTGGGATGAAAGCTTTGAGAGACTGTCCTGGGACCCACTGTCTTACAGAAATTGAGTTGGCCAAAGAAACTTTGCTTGTCCCCTTGCTCCCTGTTCATAAGAAGTCAAACTTCCCCTTGATCCTACTGAGAGTTACCTATCAATGAAACTCAGCAAACCAAACAGAAATTTATTGAAGCACTTTGTATGCGAGACTCTCTTGGGAAAGTCTTGCAGGTTCAAACAGTAGAGAGCCTAGATCTGGACTCACCCAAGCATGTCTAGCTGGGAATCTCAGCCCTCATGTTACATTAACTTATTCAAGCATTTTCCAGGAATGCAAAGAGGTCCTGACATTTGATGGAGAAGTTTAAACGAGTTTCATGAAGCTAATATAAATAGACATAGAGAGAAGTAAGTACTGGAAGCAGGCATAAAAAAAAAATATTTCTATTAGCAGTGGATGGGGATTGGTTTCTGATGGTTTGATATGTATGATTTAATTTCCTGTTATCTAATAAGATACAATAGCCTTGTGGAAACAATATCTTGAAGATCCTCACTCCTTTGCTCTGAAATTGTCTAGAGAGTTCAAAATTTATTAGAAATACATATAAACACATCACTCTTGCTTAGGAGTCCTGGGTAACAACACATAGGAAGGGACAAAAAGTTTCAGACTTAGACGCTTTAAAATAACTGTCTAAAAACATGCTCTGATGCTCTAATTGTTTGTACATGAAGGCATGATTAAGTACTCTGAATAAAACAGATCTCCTTTTGTGGTGTCTACCACCACAAATATGAAATCTTTGTCCCAAAGCATAACTCACATTCACAGATTGATTTTATAGCAAAATATCAAAGCTCAGCTTGCCAGAGAATGCTGATAATAGCATCGTTCAAAGCTTTCCTCCAGATGAAGCATCTGTCCTCCTGCTGCTGTGCCAGTGTCTATAAAATACATTATCACTAGCTCACAAATGATTTTTATTGTGTTAAATGAAACCAGAAGTCTGTTTAGGTTATTGTTTCATTTATTAATATTAAGTACAATTTCTCAAACAGACTAATAAATGAGAACTAGCTTGTGCATTATATTTGTGCTTACTGTTAGTGCTGTAGGGGAACAGTAACACAACAGTTCTTCAACATTCACTCAGTTCAAACTGCTTAGGATCTTTATTAGAGTAAAAAATCAGCATTGCAGAGGTGTTTGTAATGATTACTTAGCAACTCTGGTGGAAGAAATATGTTGTTCTAAAGTAAAACTTTATTATTTTTCTCTGGCTATGAGCAATCATATACTTTTGAAGTGCCTACATATTTTTCCTCACCAATACTAACCTATAATTACACAATTTAGTTGAAAGATACCTTTCAACTAAAAGAGAAAAATAAAATAGAAAACCACTATCTTTTCTGTGTTTCTCTTTTCCTTCCCCATTTTGACATACAGTGATGAGTTTAGGTTAGTAAAACATGCATTCCTGCTCTGGTCAATGCACCATCTGCAAAATTATTACATGGTTATTTTGGAACATTTATGTTTCTCTTTCTTACCCTTAAAAATAGAGAAACTGTCACTGGTATGGGTTTCTTCAGTGTTAAAACTCCAAACATGAATGTGTAAAAGATGTGTACTTTCTATATACATAACCCGAAGGGACATCCTTATATCCAGATGTTTGATGGAATATCGCATTCTCTTCCCATGACAGCAGTGGAGCCATGGCACAGGACTTTACTGAGAAGCTGTGAAGAACACTGTGAATTACATGAGGAGCATGAGATGGTTAACTTTCCTAAATTTCATGTAACCGTGTCTGGCTCATGTCTACAAATTTATGCTGTGTTACACCTAGGAGAGTCAAAATTATTCTCTGTCTGAGGCTTAAGGATTTCAGGACTGACAGGAGGTATATGAACAACTTTGATCTCATGAAAATCCATGAGGGTTTAATGAGGGCTTAAACACAGCTTTTACCTGTCCAAGCAGAGAACTGAGTTTCAGCTTGTGTGCTAAATGCCTTGATCTTGGACTATTCATCTTGCTCAGTAGAGAAAAGGTTCACTGTTTTCAGCAGGAGTAAGATCTAGTTTCTAATCCTGTTTGTGTTAACTATGAAATCAAGTAATCAAGGAGTTGGCTGGATGTAGCATTTTTGTGCTTCAGCTACAGCACCTCACAAACAGATTCCATGTTTACATCTGGTATACTAATCTGTAAACAGTTCCAGATAACAAATCTCTTCTTAAATCTTGTTAAGCTGGTGGAAATGACTGTTTTCCTACCACCCCACAGGTGTGAAAAATCAGTGAACATTTAGACTATAAAAGATATATGGAAGATCACTACCACTGATACCTTTCCTAATAGCTTACGAGAAGTTTGTCAAACCAGAGTGAAGGGAATCTGCTCAGCTAAATTATAAGAAACATCACCAATGCCACTATAGTTTTGGTTAAAGGTACCAAGCCAGTGACATGAGAAACTTTTTAACTTGAAATGGTCCATTGTCTTCTACTCTGGAAAACAGCAGAACTCTGCTGTTCAGCTAAGCCTTACCTTAGGTTTAATTTGAATGCCTGATCACTCTTCTGTATCTAATCCAATTTGTGAAGAAAAAATCTCAACCCTCCATGACTACTAAGGACAGATCCTATGCCTGGTATCCACTCTAGCAGTATGATTGTTCAGGTGAAGAGAAACCTCTACATAACAATAAGTAATTTTCTTTAAATGACAGTGTCTGCACTTTATGTATGTCCCTTCAGTAAGAACTATCCGAGAACATAGTTGCTTGAGAAGAAAAGGAAGCTGGACAGAATTAGGAATTTCAAGTCAATTCATAGAATGACTTTCTGGACAAGGAAATGTCAATTTGGGCTCCAAAGGTGAGCATTTTATAAAAATTTGGAACAAACCCACTTTAATGCTTGACTTGGTCAATGAGTGGTTTCCTTGCTACAAATAAATCATACTTGTGATTCTCATTTTCTTTTCCAAGCTTCATTTCATCACTGAACACTAAGGAAAACTTATACCACAAAGCTTCCAGGTTTAAAAGTAAGAGAAGGGGAACAAGATTGACCCAGAGGAAAGGGAGAATGAGGTTTTAGTTCATAGTGAGACCTGTTTATCTGTGTTAGATGTGTCTGACCAGACCTCAAACAAAATTTGATGGCATGGCTCATCAACCCATAACATGGGAAAGGTGAGTGTATTCTGCATTACAGGCAGGGTGCTGTTCTTATGATTTTGTAATATAATTAGCCAAGTGTACCAAAGGTCTCTGCATGTCTGACCACATTCAGACATGACATTAACTGGCACAACTTAACTGGAGTCTGCCAAGAGGTGGGTCTACCTCACTTCCAGTCTTTGCTCAGTCTTAAGACACTTGAGAACAAGTTGAAAGCGTGTATTTATGTGCACTTCCAAACCAAGTTTAATGCATGCCATTCTGCAATATCATCAGCAAATCTGAATGCATTTTGAAACAAATTATGCTCTGCAGCACCTCAGCAGAATTAAGTGAAAATCACAGCTACGTTCTGCATAGAAGGAAAGAATAAGTAGTCATGGAATTTGCCCAACACCATAAAATGGAAGCCTGGCTTTCTTTTGTCCACTTTGACTTCCTCCCTACCTGCACTTAAATAATTAAGTGGAGCTAGAAAACATCATCTTTATTCTTGGATAAATTCTAATTTATAGATTTTGTATGTGGTTTGCTTAATTCCTGTAAATAGATTTACTTAGGGAGTAGTAAACACATGAAAACTAATTTGGAAGCATAATCAGACTATGGAGAACACATTACAATTATTCTTTCCCAGACAAAAAAAGCTTCAAGAAATTTCATGCTAGCCGGCTTCTGATGGGACAGACTGTTGTTGAACAAAAGGATTCTAAGATCTTCATATTTTCTTTCATATCTTGTTTTGAACAGTTACCCTGATTCTTCTGTTGCTGTTCTGTTTGGAATTTTGTAAGATAAATTTTAGAAATGCAATGAATTAACTTCTCAGGAGCCTTTTTTCATTTGTACCATGAGGAGCATAGTATTTTCTCAAAGAATGATACCATCTACATTGGTATTATAGTGATAGTAATCTTTTCCTCTTGTGTGTTTGCCTCTAACTACCAGATCTTCTCCCAAGACACATTTAAAGAAGTATTCCTGCAGAGTGTGGTTCTTCTATTACTAATCTGCAAAGAATTTTTATGTTGTTATGGGGATACAATATACATATATGAGGAACAGAGAGTCAGTCTAATCTGAGACCTGTGGTTCAGATCTAGCACAGAAACGGACAATTTCCACTTCAGTCAGATTCGGGTTTGGTACAATAATCACAGAAACCAAATGTGTATGGAGCCGAATACAGACTTGTATGAGACAAATACTGCTTCATGTTTGTTCTCAAAGGAGAAAAGCCTGTCACTTGCAAACAATTCTCTGCTGAAGTTCTGGCAGGTTTATTTTAACCGGGACAATACTGAACTCCAGCTCCACAAACTTTTGTCAGAATAAGTAATTTCATACTTAAGCAGGAACAAAACTCCATTGTAGTAATAAGATTCTTTAATTCTTGTGTAACAATCAACACATATTATATTTTATTATAACAATTAGGACTAGAGAAATATGCTCTAGCCAAAATAAAAGTCAATTAGGTATTATTGTTATTAATACTATCTGATTATGTGATCTGCAAAAATAACGGGTACATTCTAAATGCCTTGGATGAAAATATTGAAACTTGAAAGTATAAAGTTAGAGTTGAAGTTAACGGCCTGATTTTTTTTTTTTGTAGAACGCCAAGCTGTTAAACAAAGCCAAACGCAGTGTCGTGCCAGTAAGCTAACAACCTACCACCACAAGAACAACTTCAGAGAGATTTATTGTCCCTCTCTCTGAACCTTTTGTCTTTGAAGATGCATAACTTAACTCTGCACCATGGGTGGCAGGAGTGTGAGAGGGGGTGAAGGTTGCAGTCACTTTCCTGGTCTCTCTTGCAAGGCAATGGCACAAGAGCATTGGTAGCCTATAAGAGCTCTCTTCATGTTACGAAGAAGCAGACAAACTGTCTCCTCTTGTTCTAGTCACAGCATTGCTTTCTCAGGGAGTTGTTTTTTCTCAGCTTGGAATGTTACAAAGAATAAAATGGAGCATTTTTTTTTCCAATCTGAAGTTCTTTGGGAGTGGAGGTGATGTAAAAAGTCTTTCTGACTCTAAAGAATTATTCTCCTTTTTTTGTTTTAACTATTAGAACACAAGAAAGGGGGAATCACACTGAAGGAAAAAATAAAGTACAAGATAGGGAAAAAAACCCTCAAGTATTTTACTGAACAAGTAAACAATAAAAAAAGTCAATCCTACCAAACCAAACCAACTTCTACTTTTGGCGTCTATGTGAGTTAATTTGGTGTTTTGTTTTTCTGCTGGAGACCTTAAAAATATAACGAGGAAATTTTTCATGGTAACTGTTGGACAAAATCACCTTTACTAGCAGAAAGATCACACTTGAGCTTTTTGACTAGTTCTGCTTCACATTCTGAAGATATAGCCAAGCCCTCCTGCCTATATTTCATACTTGTCAGGAGCACAGGCACTCAAGGGAGAAATATTCTGTAGTGTACTCTTTTTCTGGGAGTCATTCAAAACTGGTAGGAGGAAAACAGGCATCCTACCATGAGCCAGAATTGTCCTCTCTCTGCTTTCGACATCTGGTAGAAGTCTCTTCTACCATTCCCACCCCATCCTTTTTTACGTTCCCATAGAACCTATGTGGAGGGTTGTTTTCTTATCATCATTACTGTAATCAGTAATATGAACTTCCTCCCTCTGCCCAGATTTCTCCTCTGAATACACGTTTACTAGTCCAAAGGTGCTTTCTGTGCCCATTCTTTTATACCACTGAGATGATTGCATTTATACTGTCTCGTGGGGGATCAGAAACATAATAAAGTCATGGCTGTACATTGCATTGAGACATTGAGAGAAAAATCAATAATAAAAACATGCTGTATTAGCACGTGCATTGTAGTTTATAATATTCCCAAACAGCAAAATTAATGGGATGAACAAGAAATACTGTACTGAATCCATTTAAGGGGGGAAATCCTGGACTTTCTTATAGTTAGTATAATTCATTTTTTGCACAGCTGTTCTGTGGTGTTTAGAAATTTGTTTTAGTTAATTCAAACACAGAGTAGACAGAGTACCTACAAATCTTTAATTTGCACCACCTGCCTTATTTCCCTTGCCTGTGTCTAACTCCCCATAAACCTCTAAAAGATGTTTGAAAGTTGAGCTCTGGGTGTTTGACTAGACAATCTCAGTTGTGTGGGATGTCCTTGAATCTCAGTCTGCCTCAGCATGTTCAGGAAAGGTTTTGGGAACTATTTTTTGTCCCCTCTCTTAGGAACTTCATGCAATAAAAATATGTTTCTTACCGGCATATATGATGTGCTCTGACTCCCCATCTCAGGCTATGGCCCTGGCAAATAACCTGTAGTAGTACCAAAAGAGATTAATCAATTGAATAATCAACAATATTGATAACAAAAATAACAACATGATCACTTCAAACTCTGGTCTCCGTTCAAAAGGATTATTCCTTTTCAGAATAATCAGAGAATTAAAAATACTCTAATTAGACAAAAAACATGGAAGAGGACAAAGTATGGAAAACAATTTCTCTTTGTGAAAAAAAATAGAAATTTTTCAAATACCGTTAACAGGTTTTTTTAGTAAATAATTCCTTAAAGCTGAACTTAATTTCGCTGTAGAAGGAGGCATCTACTAAGATATACAATTTTTCTTAACAAAAGATAGACTTATTTGAGTTTCTAAATTGTTTAAAGCAGAAAACTTGTCTCTTTTGAATGATGCCTTAAGGAGCTGAGGAAAAAAATCTCCAGAGCAATTTAATTAGAGGTGAGATAAGAAAAGGATTTAATCGTGCCTCCAAGGCACAGAAGTTACAAAATACGTGCGCCCCTCTGCCTCAGGGGCTTACAATTTATAATACTGTTTGTCCAATTCCAGGTTTTTCCACCCTCTGGCTTTTGCCCTGGTCCACCCTCCATCCGCCCCTTGGCGATTGGGTCTGGGGTCGTTTTCTTCATCATCTTCATCTTCCTTGGAGCACAAAGGGCACATGTTTACCCAGTTCTTGGCTGTATCTTGCAGTTTAGGTCAGAGTACAAGTGTTCTTAAACAGAATAGGCCTATCTGTAACAGAAGACTAAATATTCTAATGGAATTTAGGAGAATTGATATGGAGAATTTGGGTAAAAGGGTTTGGATATGTGTGTAGTTACTGTGTTAAGGGTAAGGGAATAAATGCTGCTGCTTCTAAAACCTACATTTTCTACATAGCTACTTTAAAAACTTATAAAAATTAGAAAAATCAAAAAATCAAAAAGACTCTAAGGTATCATGAAGAATAATACGACTTGCTTCGACTTACCTCATAAGGTGCTCAGGTGTTTGCCTTTTATTATAAATCATTCCTTTTACTCCACAAATATTTCTCTAATTCTGTCTTTGGCTATCAGAAAATCATAGTCAATCTAACAAGTCAATCTCTTGTCTAACAAGTCAATCTCTTTCAACCATTTCAGTGCCATAAGCTTAAGATAATACGGTGTCCTAGACCTAATTCCCATGATTTCTGTCTTGTTCTACAGTTCGTCTTATTTAGCCAAACTTTTTTAAGAGACTTCATATCCATTAAATTTTTTTTTTCTATTAAGGGTAAGCTACCTGTTATATAAACTTCTCTGTCTTCTTGCTTTGTCATATCATTTCTGATTTCTGAGTTCTATATCTTAGGAAGAAACCAAACATAAGTTAGGTCTGTGACTTGAAACTTTTCAGATGTTGAAACTAGCCAATAAATTCCTCTTCACTCAGACCTACTATATTTGTTACTCTAGAAAAGGATTAGTCACATATAACTTGTATGTGTGATATTCTGTAGCAGAGTCCTATTTGATAGAATTTACGTTTATACTAAACAGTAATGCTGAGGAAGTTTCAGATTTATGATTGTTGTTTTATGTACAACCAGAACAGTACAACAGAAACAAACCATTGTATTGGAATGGTAAAATTTATTATGATTTTTTCATCATGTTTAGATGTTGTAAGTGGTTCCATGGCTGTAGGAAAGGTAATTAGATGAGTATAGTTTTAATGTCACTGGTGTTGCAGCAGCCTGGAAAACATTTGACTTATATAATGCTTTCATCAATCTTTAAATAAACTTCAGTTTCACTGGGGATATGAGTCGAACCTGACACCTTGATGCACTGATGCAAATGATCCCATTTTCAGTTGTGCTTCTTCAGTTAATTGGGATTCTATAGGTGACCTTTCTCTACATCTCGGCAGTTAGTGAGACTGACAAATGAATGTACTTTTTGTACCATTTTTGGCTTAAATATGAAAAATGTATTCCTCAGGACATCACCTCTCACTGTACTCTTCAGTTTCAAGTAAGTGTTTTTTGTTTGGAGCTATTATGAGAACACTACTCCTTCTCAATCTTTCCAAATGAGAACCACATGCTGGTGACTTGGGATCGCTTGGAGAACAGCAACGCAGTTTCTGCTACATGATTTTGGCTGTTTGCATTGACAAGTATCTCAAGGGAAGCAATGAAAAGCTCAGAATGACAACTGTTCTACTACAAGTATTATCAACTTGGGAAACAGGTTAGAGGAGAACATAATGAACAAAAGTAATATTACCTAACCTTCTATAAAAGGACCCTTTATATAAGGAACAACCTAAATATATTAAGCCAACATAAGCTGTGACAATAATTTATATTCCCAAGTAGACAGAGTATGCAGCTAGAGGTGAGACTTACATTTGTTTCATAAATAGAAAAGGGACAGGATGATTAAGATGCATGTATTTTATTTCCCTTTTGACCTGAAGTGGGACTCAGAACTTCTCATTTTTACGTTCCTGAATTTGAATTTGCACACCTGTTGCCAAAATTCTGTCTCCCAAAATTCCTGTCTCCTTCCCACCTTCCCCAAAATCATGCAAAGATGCCAAGCATTGGTATCATGTACAGACTGCCAAAACCGGGAAATACTGTGGTTGAGGTTGGTACGCAACATGTTACTTTGATATCCTCAAACGATGGCCTTCTTATAGCCTTGCTAAACAGGACATTTGTGGGAGTACCAGAAAGAGAGCACAATTCATCTGAGTATCAAAACCGTGCTTTAAAATAGAAATATTTATATGCTATATAAAAATATAATTTTATTACGTTCTCCTCTGCCCTATGTCTGTGCAGTGGATAATACCAGTTTTCCAAGAAGCAAATATGTCTCATTACATTATTGCGCATGTGTGCACACAAGTACATGTTTCGGTCCCACAGTCAAGACATGAGAGTAATTAATTCTAATTTATTGAGTACCTTTTTTCTTTCCAAATGGATCTCTTGCTTTGTCTTTTTAGTCAGTAAAAAATGAGTGGAAAACAGCACTTCCACTTGGGAAAAAATTTACTGAATCCAACTTGAACAGTATTAGAAGAAAGAATGTAAGACCTTTAAATCTGTAGCATAAACTGGAACCACTTGAACTATTAAGCAGTTGGTAGAAGTGGTGTGTTAATACTTATAGCATGGACCACTGCTGGACAGCACAACCTGGGGATTTTGTTAAACAACAGAAGAGTTAAAAAGTAATAATAGTTTCTATTCTCGCCTCTTGAAATGTCTTTCTAGTTCATTCTGTTTTGTTTTGTTTTAGCAGTTTTCATAAGTGGGAATGATTTCTATTGAAATGAATTAAAAGAAATTTTACTAATAATAGTTTAACTACCCGAGATCTAAGATAACTGGAATAATTAATTTAGCTTAATAAATTCTTGTTAGACCCCCCATTGGAACAATATTATAAGTAGGAATGCAGAATAAAAAATAAGAAAAGGAAATTAAAAGAAATAGCACATAAATTTTAACAGACAAAAGGGAATGGGAAAAAATT
The DNA here is from genome assembly GCF_003945725.1 of Corapipo altera. NCBI lineage: Eukaryota > Metazoa > Chordata > Aves > Passeriformes > Pipridae > Corapipo > Corapipo altera. The sequence continues at coordinate 35,381,078 of NW_020884874.1, forward strand.
TATTCACTGTATTTACCAGAAAAGAGTAAGATTAAGTATTTTTAAAGCTTTTGCAAAATGTAGAGGCTATCTGAAAATGTTCTGTTTGAATTAATTGAGGGGAGAAAAGAAAAGATGAAGCAAAAGCATCTGTTTTTAATGGAAAAATGAATTTTCTAGTAAAAAAAAATCTTATTAGATTTGGAGTTGTCGCCATGTAGGTGGTGTGGTTCAGCTACTTCTGTATTTTCTGGCCAATATTAGGTCTGCAGCACGAGGGATGGACCCTGTATGAAGCATACCATTTATGTTTTGAGAGATCTAATCTAGCCACTAAAGATGAAAACAAATGAAATATTGAAAGTAATACATCAAGATGAAATTTCCCCAAAAAAACCAATATACAGGTTCATTATGGGTTTTTCACCTAGAATGAACATCGAAGCTTTGAGTAACACTTTTTTTTGTCTCTTTTCACCTACAACATAACACTTGTATCAGAAAGGCCCTAGAAATGAGCACAGACTTGAGGGACTCTTTTGATACTTTCTCAGTAAAGGCAACGTCAGTGCTTTCAAACTTCTGTCAGAGACTCGAAGACTATAAATGAGATGCTCAGGAAACTCTATATAGGACAAAAGCATGTTCTTGAAACAGTTCAGCTCTTCTTTAAAGGGTGGAAAGGTCATGACGAAGAAAAAATGACTCTGAGCCTTTCTTTAAACACTATCTACTATAATTGGGATTGGATGTATGTTTCTTGGCTACTTTAAACTGTTCCAGTAATAAACCTCAGTCAACACTGTTTGCAGGTAGGCTGCAAGGTAAAGGCTTTCTTTTAATTGGCAGTCTTGTCCAGGATGCAGAAAAGACAATGTGAATGGAATAGCAAGATGCAACAGACCCAGGGGAAGGCGCAACAGACCCAGGGCACAGGGAAGGTTACAGTTGCCTTGGCATCCACTACACTGGCTGCTCCTACTGCTGGCACTCCAAATATTTCCCCCCATTTTTCCCTCTCTCTTTTATTTTGGAAATATTTCTTTGCAAATCTGAAACAGCTAATGAATAGAGGCACCCACAAATATTTACTAGGGCTGATAAACAATGGAAAACTCAGTGAACAATCTCAGCTTATTTTTACAAAGATGAAAAGCTGTTCATGTTTGCCAGGTCTAGAAGCCTCAGGCCATCACCATTAAATCAGCAACGGCATCATCAGAATAAAAGGGACTCAAAAATTGAGCTCTGGACCTTGTATCCACTGCAAAATTCACCTTTTTAAAGTGAAAATATGGGTTTCAAACCACATTACTCAAACATACACAAATGCCACAGGGTAGGCTTTCAGTATATCTGTCTAACAGGCAAATGTAAGCCTCTGGTTAAAGTCATTTTGAAAATAACCTTTGGCTTCTTTCCTGTGAAGACAAACAGAAAGGTAATACTACCTCTTTTTCTGATATGAACACAGTTTGTAGGAAAGCAGGGCTGTGCACGAGTATTCACATCTTTGAAAAGATTTTCCAGAACGTGCAGAAAAAGGTTTGAGATGAATGCTTACAAAATTACCATGCAAGGACAGAAGTAAACAATACAATATCATAGAATATCACAGAATATACCAAGTTGGAAGGGGCCCATGCTGATCATGGAGTTCAACTCCTGGCCCTGCACAGGACCATCCTCAAGAGTCACACCATGTGCCTGAGAGCATTGTCCAAACGCTTCTTGAAATTTGTCAGGCTTGGTGAAATCTGTCAGGCCTTCCCTGCATCAGAAACAAATAAAAGATATCTTCTCTTGGTAACGAGTCAGTATGGACAGTTACCTAAGTTCAACTAAATCCAAGTAAATTTTTGTGGATCTATTGGCTTATGTTTGGGCTTTAACCTGAATTTAGGATATTTTCAGATATAGTCTTGACCATAGTATCAGATCAGAAAACCCTAAATTAACATATAGTGTCTTCTAATACCATTTTTCCTCAAGTGCCAAGTAAAGACATCACCACCTTTGTTTTTGTGCTTCATTTGAACAGCCTCATGAAGGAAATCAAGCAACAGCACTTACCAGCTGCCTGTAGGAGGTGTGGCTCGAAGGGGAATAGGAGTTAGGGAGATTAACAGAGAAGCTTCCTCTTGACCACTGCATTACAAGGTGATCCTGGCCAGGGTATGATACAGCAGAAAAGACTTTTTTCAAATGAATATGATGTAGGGCTCTGACTTGTCATGATGGCACAATTTGTGTGCGTTTCTGCCCAAGCTTGGATAGAGAAATTATAGGCACTTAATAAAGCAGTAGTTTATGAAGCCAAGTATTTTTGAGAGCTGGTAAGCACAATCACTGTACTGCAGCAAGGTCCCTGGCACTTACCAGCAGCTGCTCTTCAACTGACTTCTGTGTTAGCAGACTGCCAACTGGGTTAATGGGACCAGGAGCTGGAGGGTTTGAAAGCTTTCTGGCCAGTCTTTCAACAGCAATCAGGAAAGTTGGAATTGTCACTGCCTTTTGCTCTATGGTAAATTGTTACGTTACTACAAAACTACTACTGTTAACATCTATTTTGAAATGCTACAATGGCTTCAGAATTAATTTTGGGAGTTTTTAGGATTTGCATAATCATTTGACAATTTGCAAAAATGGTAGATAGATGCTTGTGAAAGGTAATAGGAGGAATAGGACATGCTGTTTAAGGGTTGGACCAGATAAGCTTTCAAGGTTCTTTCTCTCCTGAATTGTTCAATAATTGTTTCTAAAAGGAAACAGAAGATTGTTGGCAAAACCCTGCAAAGACCTGGGATTGATGATGTTTGAAATAGAATCATAAAATGGCATAAAAAGCCACAAACTTACTTACTCTGCTGTGCTGGTACATATGGACCCTGAGGGAGAAAGTAGGTTTTGAAAAATACGTTTTTAAAGGCCTGAAATGGAGTATTTTGTAATTCATATGGTACCAGAGTAACGTATGAGACCCAGACAGTTTAAATAACACAGTGGTAGCATATTTTTCCCATGGTCCAGAGACTCTGCCTATCTGCAAAGTTCAAAATTTCATGCTGCCCTGGGCATTTCTAGCTCGAACTGTCAAAGAGGTATGAAAGGACACCTTCATCTGCTGTGCCTGGAAGCAACAAAGATGCCCATTGCAACACAGCCAGTCTTGGAGGCAACAGGGCTACAGCTGTCCAGCCTTGTGCATGAGAGACCTGGGAAGTCACTACTTGAAGCCCACTTTAAACAATTTAATGATGTAAAAGGCTTTTAAGGAGTTTTCCCAGTTTCAACATCTCAACAGGACAGAATGAGTCAACTGAACTTTTTTATTTTTTTTTGGTGAATAATTAGTTAGTTGCCTCTTTTGTTTGTGTGGGTCTGTCAAACTGCAAGGATAGAGGAGTTTGTTATTTTTGTATTATTTTTAATATAGAAAATGTGAATGTAAAACCAGCAGATAAAAATCTGTCATACTGTATCTATGTAGTACCTGAAATTACTTATAGCTCATTAAATGAAAATGAATAGATTGCACATTGACTGCAAGGTTGTTAGAATTGTGTGTATTTATTGTCTGTGAGTCTAGAAAAAAACCTTAAGGGAAACCCTGTAATGATGTTCACATTCTTAAAATGTTACCGTGGAGAAAAATAATGGTTTTGTCTTCTACCAAGGAAAGGAACAGAAATGACGAACTGGATCTGTAGCAGGAAAGATTCAGGTTTGACACCACAAAAGTCTCTCCATTAGCACGGACAGTTAAGTGCTAAAGATTGCAGAAGAGGCTAGTGCATAGGGTCTTAATGAGCAGACTGTACATATTGTAGACAAAGTCAGTCCCGAGTGATTCTCGACTGGGCAAGGGGATGTAGCAAACATCATCTCATGTTCCCTTTTATCCTCTTTTTCTACCACTTTATGAATCTTTTTTTCTTCAAACTTTCAGACTGTTAGACTTTAACTTCTGAGGTCTGCTAAAATTTTTATTTCTCTACCCTATCTCCCAAACAAGCATATCTAGCTTCAACCACAATCTCTAGGTCCTGGTACTTACTGCTTATTGGTATATCATCTTGTTCCAGAATGGCAACTGCTGACTTTGTCTCCTGAATAACAAACAAATGTCATCATTGCAGAACTCACCAAAAGTTTGTGTAAACAAAGGGAGTTTTATGCCAATAATTTTTTCTCTTTCCTGTCATAGAGCTTCCATTAGAGTGCTAGTGTAGATGCAGCACAGGCTGGGGCTGGAACTTTAACATCTATATATTTTTTTTCCTCCAAGTGTACCTAGATAATGTTGCATATAGTGTAACCTGGCATTATATCCTTTCCAGAGCTCCTATCAGAGGAACTGAACCATCAGTAGTAATGATTTTTTTTTATAAAGGCATGTGGCGATAGGACAAGGAAAACAACCTTAAGTTGAAGGAGGATAGATTTAGATTAGATATTAGGAAGAGACTCTTTACTGTGAGGGTGGTGAGACACTGGAACAGGTTCCCCAGAGTAGCTGTGGATGCCCCATCCCTCGAAATGTTCAAGGCCAGGTTGGATGGGGGACTGAGCAACCTGATCTAGTGGAAGGAGTCCCCGCCCATGGCAGAGGGGTTGGAGCTAGATGATCTTTAAGGTCCCTCCCAACATAAAGCATTCTATTATTCTATGATGGGAAAAATGCTGGGAAGACTAAGTTCATTCCAACAACTGTTATAATTAGGGTCATTTTACTTGAGTTGTAGTTGGTGTTATCTGGTCAGATAAAATATTGCATTCCGTGTTCCCACCCCACCCCACAAATACAAACCAAATCAAATCAAAACACAAACTAAACCAAACAGAAAACTCCCCCACAACCCCCCCCCCCCCAAAAAAAACCAAAACCAAAAACAAACCCAGAAAAAACCTAAGCCCCAAATTAAACAAACAAACAACACTCTCCCTGCCCAAAAGCTACCCTTGAATATACTTACGATAAAATAGGAATGTCTCATCTCTATTCTCCCTTCCTTTGCCCAGTCTTAACTTTTCAGAGGGTAGTTTAATGTGTGACCTCTATGTTTTGGGAACTTGTCCACATCACTGAAATTACCTGGGGAAATTTAATCCAGAATTATAGAAACTATGCCAGCACTGTGGCTTTACACAAAATAGATCTGTCTCTTTTAGCCAACTTAACTCTGGTTTTGAGACAGCAAGAAGCAGAATGTGTCCTTGATTTGTGAACTGTGGCATCTCCATTACAGTCTGCCTTTTTATCCTAAAGATTATTGTGAATGAATCAGGTGGATTCATTTCACTCCTCCTCATCATTCACAAACCTACCCTCTTTCAGAATATCTAGTCGTACAGCTTAGTATTTATACATTGTTAAAGAAACTTATGAAGATAAAGGACTCAGTAAGTTCTGATGGCATTTTGATGCCTGCAGATGGTATAAACACATAATTATCACGGAATATTCGAAGTTGGGAGGGATTCCACAAGGATCATTGAGTTCAGCTCTTAAGTGAATGGCCCACGTGGGGATTGAACCCATGGCTTTGGCATTATTAGCACCAAGTTTTAACCAACTGAGCTAATCTAAACGTACTCCACTTTTAAAACGGATGGGTTTTGCCACCATTTTTTATGTGGTTTATAAGAATTTCCACCCTCCTCCTCACCTTCTAATCTGGATCCTGGATGACTGCTTATATGGCAAAGCTTGCTTCTACTTTGGTTGTCTGAAAAAACAACATCTTGGTATTTTTCTACTTTCATATAATGAAAGAAACACCACAAATAAATTAGTTAAAACCATGACTACCAGATACCATAGGTGCTGACTTCTAACACTTTCATTAATAGCTCACTTGAACACTTAAAATTTCTGCCAACCTGCTTATCTACTTAGTGTATTGTCATAAATAATAACTACATATTCCTCTTCCACCTTGTGTTTTCTTCTCCTTACTTGCTTCTAACTCTGTCTCCTCAAAATTTACTTCCCATTTCCTCTCATCTTACCCTCCTTCTATTTTCAGCAAGACTATAAGTTTTGTAATGAGAAAAGACAGGCTTTTTATTCAAGTATTCCTTACATGCCCAAGTGGTTTGCACCTTAGAAGAGGGGGAAGAGTGCTTAGAAGATGGGGAAGAGTGCTTTGGATGAAATGCAAGCCCATGGAAGACAATAAGAGTTTTGTTATTAATTTCAATATAGCCAAAATTAGTGTTGTTTGTCCAAAACATGGTCATTTCCCTCTTATTTTTCTAAGTGGTTTCTCTTCTTAGGGATGAATAATCTTAGATGCTGGTCTCTGAGTACTGTTTTTATCATAATATAGTGAAGAGGGCATAAGATAGGCTCCTCTGTCTCTTCCTTTTGGATTTTTTACTTTCTGTCATCATCTGGTAGTTTATCAGCACAATATATTCCAGTCTTTTACTAGAACTATATTATTTAATTGCATTTCCCTGGGTAGTTCTGGTCCCACTGCAAAAGATGTCAGTAGTCTTTTTGACTGTTATTTGTAATTACTTTGAAGTCTTGGGACACAAGGGTGCAGTAAATATTTGTTCCAAAACCTACATGAAATATATTTGTCCTTCAGGTACAACCTAGACCTTGCAGCTTTAAATTCAGACTCTGCATTACACAGCATCACTTTTCGGTGAATTCAGCACATTCCTGTCTGCAAAAATATTTTCCTTGACATCTATACACAAAAAAATAAGTGAATTAACAGAAAGGCAGTACCTCCATAAAGTGACAGTGGAAAGGTTATCTGATGGGGAAGGACAGGGCATGTCCTTTTTCTTCTTTCCTCTAATTTCTTGGTGATTTTTATAATTCAGAACCCATCTCCATAAATACATCAATTACAGGAAACTGTGGATAGAGGTGATGTGAACATGGGTCCCAGTGGTTCACATAACAGAGACAAACATGTATATACCCAGTGTTATGTTATAAGGTATTTTAGACCAGGTTAAATTCTTTTCCTCCTCTCCTGCATTTATTATTATCTGGTCTTTGACATTACTTGACCTACAGTCCATTGTCTGTACCTGGTTTTGTTTATCCCTGGCTCACAGCCTCCTTTGTTTTGTTTCAAGGTAACATTGAAACAGAAATGCTGAGAAAAGCAGGGCTAAGAAATTTTTTGCTCCCTCCCAACACCCCTGTGTAATAATAAGAAGCAATCACAGTACTCTCAGGATATTTGCCTAGGCTATAAATAAGAGAAGATTTTATAATATGGACTACCTTGTCTTATTGCAATATTTTTCCTACAGCAACTTTAAACTACTGCATACAGTTAAGTTCATTCTTATGAAACAGGAGTATTGAGATATGAAGTCCAAAGCTGAAGAACAAATCAGCTGAAATAGCAAGAGCAGAATAGGAACAGTGAGATATCTCCTAACACAGCTGCAACCATTCTTATGCACAGTTTCAGAACTGATTTAATTCCTTTGGTGGTGTTAGTTTAAGCTGTTCCCTGTTATGGATGTGCATTTCTCTGACTCTTGTCATAATTTTATATGTTAGAAGGAAAGTAGTTTAGGCTCAGTATTAGAAATGAAGAAGTGCACATTTCCATCTCAATATCAATTCCATATATCCACAGCTAATAAAATGTAGCATATTTTTAATGACTGTGATACTTTTATGCACAATTAGATGTTAACAAACATATAAAGATTGATGTTTGCAATTTGTCTTGAATCTTTAGCAATAAACCATTCCTCTCCATTCACATCTCTTGCACATTACAAAGTAAGGTTTTTCAGGTGCTTTTTGTCACTGAGGAATGTGACTAGAATGCTCCATTTCAATAGCATCCAAATGATTGTGGAATAAAGAGGCTTTTATTTCAGAATAGCATTTCTAATGGAAATTATTCCAGAATAGGTTTTCATACAGTATCTGTTTGATTCACTTTTCTCATACAAACTCTAGACTGAATGAGTTAAATCAGTATTCAGACTTTAGGCATGCCAAATCCCAGACTTCTATTCTGAAAATATAATGTATTCTGGAAAAAAAATGGACTGAGTAGGTTATATTGCCCAGGACATTTTAGTCTTTATGTATTTCTATTTCACCTTTCATTTATTTTAACAAGTTGCCTATTAGGACATCACTTAGCCAATTCTGAAAATATTTTTATTTGAAGAATAAATACAAACTCTCTTAGCCGTAACATATAGTGCTCTCTCTCTTTTTTTTTTTTTTTTTTTTTTTTTGCTTGGTAATCAGTCCTACATTTGCCTGGCTGATTCAGGAATCCTGTGGGATAATCTTTACAAAGCTTGATCTGTGACTTCTCTTAGCTCCAGAGGTGTGCTTTGGAGAAGAAACAACTCAGCTTTTCCAGACCTCCAAGTTTGACTTATTCTGTACTTTGAGTAAGTGGTCATGTAGGCATTTATTTTATTAGACCTTGTTTATCTATTATTAACTGTTAACTATAGATGAGCACAGGACTGTGGTTTTGGTCTGTTGCTTTGTTGTTGTTTTTTAATATAAACAGCCTTTTGAACATCATGTCTTGCTTTCCATAGGCTGGGGGTACAGAAGAAAATTAAACAAAACAAAAAATCAAAACAAAGAAACCACACCAATGAACAAAAAATAATGAAACACATGATGTTTTCTGTATGGAACTAACTGTAGACAAGTTCATTAATTAAATCATCCAACATGAAATTTAGTGGATAGTAAAATTCAGGCTACTGGTAGTTTCTCACATTACTTGTCTTCTTTTATTTAAAATATTTAAGCATTCTCAGACTCCCTTTCTTTCAGACTAGTGATATTTTGAATAACACGTTCCAAATGACATGAAGTTAACTTTGGAAAACAAGCCTGGATGAGTCTGGAAAACAAACCTATGAGCCAGACATCCCTCCTAAATCTGACTCCAAGTTAAAAACAGACTTCTGCAAGGCCTTCATCTACCAGAGCACAAACAGGCATTTAGCAGGGACCAGAACGTCAAGCACCTTACTGGAGTAAAGTTTTATGTCAAATTAAGTATTACTGTTCCTCAGGTACCTCCACATTTCTTGCCACTGGCAAGTTAAATGCCAATGGCAATGACAACCTATCCTGTAGGCTTGCTCAGGAGCAGTTGGATGTGTAAGATTTCCATACCACTTGCCAACCAAAACATGAAGGAAAAAGTGTCCACTTGTATGGTTAAGATAGTGGAGCAGGGGAGAATCTAAAACAGCTTGGAAAAAAAGCAAACAGAAAATAACATTAATCTGAATGAACTGGGCATTGATGCAGACAAGTTGTGCTTACCAAATGGATGAATGGCTGAAGACAGTGGGAAGTTAGGATTCATCGGGTAGATAATTTAGGTTGAAATCTGTAGGTTTTTTATCCTCTATCCCTACAAATTTTTCCCCAAACCAATATGAGCTACTGAGGTTTGGAGGCATTTGACACATGCAAGAGTACTGCTTTTTGAGGCAACATCATGTTATATGCAGACCTCTGGGAAGCAAGAATCCACAAGAATTAAGAGAAAAAAAAAAAGGTATGATTAGCTTCCCATACCAGTTTTGCAGACACAAAAGTGTTATACCTTTCAGAAGAGTTTCAGATAGGAATACAGTTCTTCAGATGAATACTAAATCTTGTATTCTCTTCTATAAGGGAGTTTCAACAGCTGACTTTTTCCTCATTGTCTTTGGAAGCTGATATTGCTCTAACATGGAAGAAGCCAAAAATTCTGGAAGAGTTATTGCTGGCTCTCAGAAATGCATGGAGATAGACACCAGCTGCTGGGCCTCACCGGCTCTGGCTGGTGATTGAGGAACATATTCTTCCTTTGAAACTCTCTGTCCCTCCAGGACATTCCCTCAGTATTTTTGCACTCTTTTTGAGCCCCTTTGTGGCCTCTCAGGGAAGGCAGGACACACACACTCACCGACACACAGACACACACAAAAAGAGTATTCCAGGGATAGGTCAGCATAACACTCATAGTCTGTACAGGGAGAGGCTTAAACATACCCTCCAGCACATACAGAATCTTGCAGGCCTGAGCATGTTGATCAGGTTAGCATGCCAATAGGGATGTTTGGCAAACTCTCTGCAGCCTGTTTGCAAGAAGGGAGCTCACCATGCTAAAAGGCACTCTTAATTTTTTTGCCAATGTTGCCACTTTTTTCCCAGCTACCAGACAAAATCCTTGGTGCCAACTGGGACTGAAGTTCAGATGCCTGTGGAGATACGTCTTGTGTCCAACTAGGTACAAGTTCAGTGGGACTTGTAGGAACTTCCCCCCTTATTCAATGAATCCCTTCAGTGTGGAGCTTTGAATATTGTCTACCCTTCTTTCAAAGGGTCGCTGCAAGGTGACACTGGTGTAAAGTCCCTCTAACTACCTCTAACCTGCAGAGAAGACAGTTGTTCTTTGTATCTTCCCTGCAGCTGATAATATACAGTTAATTTAGGCAGTCAGGTTCAGTTATGCGTCTTTTGTAACAGAGTGCAGAAGTAAGGGTTAACAAAACCACACTAAAATGTTTGCAGTTTTTCAACAGTTCTACATTTGAATTATTAAGTGCAGAGATTTACAAAACAGCAGTTAGCTTGTCAGTTCTATTTGTGCCCTTACTCTTTCTGAGTCTTTAGACCCTTTCTTTTACTCTCTCTGTATTTTTCTTCTTAATGGTTTCTTCATGTTGTTATTATTGTTACATTGGCTCAAAGGTAATTTTTCCTGGCAACACAACCTTTTATTTGGGGGCTTATACTATTGTTGTCTTTTGAAAGGATTTTCCATTCTGCTTGGTAATTTTAATATCTTTCAATTTTTTCTCCTTTTCATCAAGCAAAGACCATTCTGTTGTGGCTAACTTTCCTGACTATTGTACTTTAAAAAACAATAATATACATATATATATATATATATATATAAACACACATGTATATCTTATATATATGATACACACACATATATATATATACATGTATTCTATGATTCTATGATTCTATGTAAAGTATATACACTTGAAAAACACAGACAACCAGACTAGGGAAGTATAAAGGGAAAGGTGACCTGCAGCTGATTTTGTGCAAACCATAAAAATTACTGCCTCCAGTCCATTATTCCACCATTGTGTCGACAGCATGGTTGTAAATGCTCTGTTCCTTGTTTGAGCCAGGGACTAGGAAAGAACAGCTGTGTACATCTCCTAAACCAGAACTGCTCATTTTCCTTGAAAAGGTCACTACTTGTTGAAACAGTTCAAGGGAACAGTTAGATGTAGCAGTAACCTCTAGCTGGGAGTATGTGGTATGGGAAGCACTGAAGGAATGGAGTGAGCTGACAGCTGTGAGTGGGATAAGTCGACTCATGTAGCTAATATAGATGCAACCAGATGTGGAAGGATGGCCATCACCAAAATATCCTATCTGCAGTACTGGGCAGAGAAGAGACATGGGATGACTAGATGCTACTGCAAAAGTGCAAGACAAAGCTGACTCCCAGTTTCATGGGAAGTGGGTCAGATCTAATGCTTTCAAGTCCTAGAAAAGATTACAACTTAAGTACTTTTATAAGAGCTTAGATTTTCCCTGAAGTCTGAGCCACCCAGCTCCCACTGAAAACCCTAGCCAAAACTAAATGGATTTTTTTTTTTGCCAGACTGAGTACTCAGACATTACAACGACAGTTGGAATAAATCCTAATAACATTGGGGTGGGGTGGGGAAGGGTAATGTGGTTTTTCAGAAATCACTATTTAGTACCTCTGAAAAAACAAATCATATCTACACTACTCACACAAAACAACGTAATTGCAATAAATGATTCATGCTCTTCCACCTCATACTCAATCATGGGTGGCTTTTCTGCACTCAAATGGCAGAAAAGCGTTTATGAGGACAGCTTTCAAATTCCAGTAGATCTTTCACATCTCACTTTCTGAGTCACTTCAGAAATACTTGAATGCCATTGTAAGCAGAGCTACAAGAACAATATTCCTCATTTACACACTGACTTAACTTGAAGCATGAAACACCCTAATAAAGTCTTTATGACTCCTCATGTATTAGATTATTCATAATAATATAAGAATCAGGGCCTAAGAGTAAGGAAAGGCATAACTTGGGTCTCTCCGCTTTCAGTGTCTCTGTAACTGTGGTTTTATTTCACACACAGATTTTGAAAAAAATAAGTAAAACACGTTCACAACTGCTGATTGAAAGCAATTCTGGTGACATAAATGAGTCTCTATGATGCACAGAATGAAATTATTATAAGTGCAATGGGTTTTATGGTATATTTGAAGGCAGAAGCTATAACTCCACACCTGAATAGTTTTACAAAGCTCCCCCAATGCACTGGAGAAGAGCACATCAGGCTCAGGTTGCCTGGGATTTATTCCTGAATAGACTACTGACTTTTCATTTTGTACTATTACATCTCAGTGTACATTGGTTTCCCACATTGTAAAAAAGGGTGAAGATATGGGTCTCCTTTTTTAAAGCCACTCAAGATGCACTGCTGAAAAGTATGCTTTAAGAATGAGGCCTTATTACTGAGTTCCATTCATGTGGTGGAAATTGCAGGACTGGGATTACAGATTCTTTACCGGGTATTTAAATAACCATAAAAGCCTGAACTGGTCCTGACTGCTCCTGCCCTTATCTACAAAAAGCTTCTGACCGTATTTGCAAGGATTAGTATTGCCTGTGTGGGATTGGACCCATTTTCAGCAAGGCCCTACACTACCCAGGAAATAACTGATTATTAGACATCCGCATGCTGACTTACTGTCTTGTGGTATATTATTAGAGGTTGGTGCTTAAGGAAGGGGTGCAGTGTCCAAAACAACATTTAACCAGCATTTCTGATATTACCCTGTATATCTACTACGGAGCCAACACTAATAATTTCATCACAGGTCATACCTTTTTATGCATTTCTTATAGCATTGGGGGATGCAGCTCTGTGATTACAGTAAAATTGTTGCTGTCAGCCTTAAAAACAGCAAGTTCATTTGCAAATAAAAGTTTACTAATATGAATTTGAAAGATCAGAAGCTGGGAACAATGAACATATCCCACTGCTTAGATTGTTCCATCTGGACTTGGAAAATCTGGGAACTATTCCAAGGTGTCCCAGTAGCTTTTTATGTGATTCCCAGCTCATCACTCAAGTTTCAGAGATATATAAGCACCTAACAGCCAATGGAATGAGATGCCTAATCCAGTTTCAAAATCTGGGCTTTGTTTCTGGGGTGCAATTCCTTTTCTGCAAAGTGAGGATTCCAGGCCATTCATGTTTCATATAGTTTGGGAAAGGTTTAGGTATGAAGCCTAGCAGTGCAGGAATCTTCTGGTAATAAAAATTATATGCAAATTATGGATATTTTCTGGAAATTATATCCAAAGGTTATTAACTTAATTGGCAAAAATGCATTCACCAGTATATGCTTGTAAATGTAAAGGTCACTGTCAGTATACGCTGGTAAATATGAAGGTCACTGTCTCCAGGGTGAGGAGCAGTCATGTGAGGAGGCACAGATTCCATGTTTACCGAAGGATGGCATTTTTCTGCAAGTGCTTCTGCATGTGAGGAAGTGGGACATGCCCCAGATCCTGTGCTGTTGGAGGACAAGTCAGGGTCAACTGGATCCAAATCTTGGCCAAATACTGTTCACAGTATATATTCTTTCCTCTTACATTTTCATGTGTTTTTCTTTACCAGTTGTATAATAGATCCGAGCCCTCTTTCTGATGTTCTCATTTTATGGGCAGTGAAAGATCTGGCTCCCCTCCATTTTCAATTCCACAGAACTGTAACCATAACCAAGGACAAGTATGTCTTCCGCTATACTATGATGTATTGTGTATCATATCATTATCTTTTGGGTTTTTCTAGCTAGCAAAATAATAATAATACTTAGCATTGACATTGCAATTACCTCTCCTAGTCCTTTGTAACCATTGGCTAGTTCAGTGCTTCCCAAACTATAGCCCATGCCCCGGGAGTGGTCTGCAGAAAGCTGTTGCCTCATACTGTTGAATACCCATGTTTACCACTGGTACACTGCTGATGACAACTACATATCTGTTCAATTCAGTGATGCAGAATAGCAGACAGGAACCCCAGTCCATGAAACCAGCTGGGGCCACCTACCAAATTGCACTATGTTGATAACTTGACATCTGGACCTGTAACACTTCTTTCTTACACCACAGTAAAGGCATATTGGTTCTCACAAGAACAAGTGTTCTAGTGGCTTCAGCGATGTTGTGTGATCAGGAAAGTGAAGAGAAATGGTCTCTAAGATGGCATGCTTGAGCGTTTTTATTGTTGATGCTATCTTCAGAAGAAATTGGAACAAGAAGAAATGTATTAAATCTAGAAAAGCATTTCATGTAAATGCAAAATTTTTACATTAAAGTATTATTAGTAATCCATTTTTAAAGGGCTTACACCTGTAAAAATAACTATTTTAGATTTCTGTATATCCATCTAGAACAAAGACTCCAAACTGGGCCTTCTTAACAGCAGTCTATTCTAACAACCAGAACACAGTTGTTCATAGTCACCTTTACCTAAACAAGACATCTCAATGCTGTATATAAGTGGAATAGCTTCAACAGCCTGGGATAAAGGCTCTCTACTGTCACGTGACAAACCTGGATTAAAAATTATCACTCGAGTGATAATTTTGTGTTCTGAGGGAACACAAAAAGATCAACCCAAGTCTTCTTAACTGTGGCTATATAAGGAAGGCATAGACAAGGATGGGCACAAGCTGTGAACCTTGATCATCTGTCCTGAGAAATTGTTAGAACAGCTCCTGGGATATAACTAGGCACAATCAGGAGCAAGCACAGGTCAGCAACCACTAGAAACAACCAGGCTGGATGTGGCCAGCCTATTTTGGGAAGTAGGAGTGGGTAGTTTAACATAATTGCTCTCAGGGCCAAAGAATGGGACCTAGTTGGTTTTAAATTTTTAATGCACATATAGCCACAAGAGTTTTTTGAGTCCAGGAAAAAGGAAGCTCTTCAAATCTCTGTCATCTAGATGTATAAACATCTCAAAGTAGGCTGTGTCAAACCAGGCAGAGCTCTGGACAAAAAGGCTGAGTTATGCCCTCAAGTCCTGTAATGACAATGTTAATCAAGAAATTAAGACCAGAGGAAGAAGTGTATGAAAATTAGAACTTCAGTTGTGGATTTCAACACATCTTAGGGAGAGATGTGCTCAGGAAAACTTTTATGCATATGCCCTTGAAATTCATTTGTTTCCACACGGTTCTTGATGTTTTCCAACAACTGAGTGCTGCATGGTACAGGCATGACTCAGGGATTAAAAGAAACAATTGGGTCAAAATAAGTATTATTGCCAAAAAAGAAGTTCCCAAATCTCTTCCAGTCTCGAGGATGAAAAATTTCTGCAGAGTTCATCTTTTAGTAGTAATTTATTTAGGACCCTGTGAAACTTGATCATCTTTTTGCAGTCCTGAATATTTTCTGCAGTCATCTGCTCTCAAATTAAAGCTCTGAGATGTGACTCCTCAGAGCTTTGCCATATAACGGTCACATTTCCCTTGACACATATGAACATACACATTTGCATTGTTCTTATGCAAAACTGCATTGCTTTACTTTGCAATATGAAGTAATCTTTTGATAGTCTTATTTTATATGTTCAAGTTGGAAAGACTATAGCAATTTGAGGCTACAAAATTAAGCTGGAGGGGAGGGGAGGAATGGAATGAATAACTATGCAATCTAAAGGGGACAAACCAAACTGGGGTGCCATGTAAACTAAGTAAACAGCAGAAATTCAAATGTTCTGCTTGCAGAAGAAGGAGGGCATGGCAGTAGCAGTGGGAGTCATCCGCCACCTGCATTGTCTCTCTGTTCTTTTTGTAAGTTGTTCTCTTGTCTGTGGAGACAGCTCAGCAAAGCAGGAAAAAGCTATTTGGTCCCCCTCTGTTTCCCTAGAACAAACTAAGTTCTCTTAAAAAAAAGAAAAATTTCTCATAAAAGTGGAAATCTCAAAGGGATGGGTGTGGGTTATAAACCCATTGCACAGCTGGGTGACCTGCAGTCTGACATTAGTGAGGCTTGGAGACTGATGAACACTGGACTGGGGGAAACCTTTCTGATCAGGTTAAGTCATTAGTTGTGTGTGAAATAAAAGTTGTCTGTATCACTCTTACTGCTGACATTTGTTAATCTCCTTGTTGTTAAGTATAAGACCAAGCTTAAACTCTCAAAGCTAACTTCTTTTCCTATCGCTTCCAGAGACAAAACATGGTAACAGATTTGTGTTTTACAAAACTTCAAGGTGGCAGCAGTAAAAGAGTGAGAATCCAAAAATACTAAATTGAATGGAGAGTACTAAGGAATAGCACAGACTGACAACAGCTGCAAGTGATATATCCACATGACATATTGTGAAGGTATGACCCTAGGGACCAAAAGCAACATGGTCAAGTTAGTAGTATTACTGTGGGTATACATGTTACATATTGATTTTAATTGCATGCAAACACATTTATGTGCCTCACATGCAATTAAAAGTGATTAAGTCCTATGAATATGTGTAAATTTTCTTTTTTCTTGGCTTCCTAGCATTTAACTTTTCAATCTAAATTGTAAGCTACTAGCAATACTTTTTTTAAAAAATCTAACACAGTATACCTTGGATGTTCTAGTATAGGCATGTATATGCACTATTTCCCCAAACAACATACATATAATGAGATCTCTCATCTGCTAAAGCAGTCAGGCTTTTGGGAGTAACCAAACGGCATACCACGATATAAATGTAGATTTAAATGATCTGAGTGCATGTTCATTCACTTTAAATATTTGGAACATCTCAAATGTACCAAAGGTTAGACCACCAGATTTTTAAGCATATTTTTAGTGGTGAATTTTAGCTCCTGGATAAAAATTAAGAGATCTCCTGTCAAATCCTCTAGTGTGTTCTAGGGCTTTTGTGCTGACAGATTTCAGTTTTTAAATGGATGATCATTTGTTAAGAACAGACTCCATAAAGTACTAGCTGCAGCAGGATTTGCCTAACTCAAGGCATGTATTTGGCACTCTGTTTTCATTTATACTACAAACATATTACTAGAGGCATCCCAAGGTTAACATTACAGCTATGGGATACTATTCAAGTAGCATAGGAAATTCTGTCATTTGTCAGTATTCCAATCCTGCATTTTCCTTTCATCTCCTTTGCAGCTGTCCATGATTCACAGAAATGTATTATTTCTGTTGTAAAAAAAGGTATCATTGGCCTTTTGGATTAATCATTAAATGATATCTCCTGTTCCCAGAGCTACAGCTGACTCAGAAGCGTTTGGGAGTTCTTAAAGAACCAGTGCCTCTAGTCTTTTGGCTTTAAAGCTCTCTGTAACTGAGAAAAGTATCTTTTGGGTATATAATGTCTTATAAGTACGCTGATGAGATGAAAGCCATAAAAATTGATTTCTAAAATTATCAAAAGTCTCAAAAATCCTATGCATATTGTAAGTGTTTATAAAAATAAATCTTAAAAATAAACCTTGCATGAGCAGAACATCAAACTGTATATCAGTGTGGGATTTTTTCAATACTGGCAGTTTAAAAATCCCTCTACACTAATTTAGTTCACCTTAATGATGAAAGCATACTGTACATATATAATTATGACAGATTACAGGAAAATCTCAGAAAGTGACTAATGTTTATGTCTGAAAAAGTTTAGAAAAAAAACACTGCAAGTTCATTTTTGATTCCAAAGAATGTACTTTTCTGCATGACTTATTGTGGTATATTTAAATAAATGGGCTGCATTAATTATGGTTTCATCAGAGATGGTGTTATTGTTCATTCTTGTCTGGAAGATCCAACAGGCTGAGCACAAATACCATCTCTATTCATGCGTATAGTTATTTTTTCATGGGTAGGTATGAAGTTAGTTCCTGAGGGACCTCAGAATTCAACTTAAGAGTGATTGGTCACCCTGTATGAGATTGTGCATGTTAGTCACATACACATTATATGCTCAATGAGTCTGTGTCCTGGCTGGTTTTATTCCTTCTCTGAGCCCATCTGAGAAACTAAAGAAAAAACAACAAAACAAAACCAAAAAATCTGTGTTAATTTATTTATATGAAAAGTAAAAGAGAATACCAGAAAGCAGGTAAGAATCTGTAGCAAAACTAATTGAAAAAAGGGAAGGCCATATGAAGAAAAATGGCGGAAATTAAAGGTTATTTTTAGAGTTTTCAGAGACTGAAATCCAGACATTTCTTATTACACATTGTCTAACAAAATATGAAAGTTGAAGGAATATAAATGTAATTATCTTTTTAATTTTCCTCACTTTCTTCCAGTTTTCTAAACCAATGAAAAAGTTTCCCCTTAGTATGTAGACACACTATTTACATATTTACATTTTAGATGCTTACACATTTTTGTTTTTCCTTCTGCCATTTGCAACCCTTGAAATATGACAAAGCTGTCCAAATAATCATTATCATCGTCATCATCGTTGTCATCTTAAAATCCTCATTGTATACAGGAGAGGACTTTTTTTCAACATTTTGCTCATGTCAAGTGACTTCTTAGCTATCTCTTTGTAAAAATAAATCTTGAGACTTTAAGAACAAGGCATGCTTCCCCATGTTTTAACCAATCTTGTAATGACCAGAATCAGACTCTCTATTTTTAAAACTGTGTCAAATGCAGGAATTCATTTAACAGGAATAATAACCTCCTTATTTCAGTTCAATATATTCTTATTCATGCAGTTATAGAACATGCCATTCTTTATCCATAGTCTTGCAATATGATCCATTTACCATCATGGCTTGCAGTTAGTCAAAGTCAGGGATTTATGACTTTTGACATATAGGTATAATTCTGAGATATGTATTTTTGCTTTTAAATATAATATTTTATAGGTTATATCTTTAAAAGATGTTATGGTTTCTTTGTACCCAGCTTATAGCAAATTTCTCTTTCTTATCAGTATTTCCATTATCATTTTGTTGCCTTAAAAATTATCAGAAATAACTTCATGTATTTTCCCAGAAAGGCAATACAAATAGAAAAAAATTTAGTGCTAGAGATTCCTCTCTGGACCTTCTCAGAAACCTGCCCACTCAGAGGTGACTTCCTGTGAACAATTACATTTCAATTACTGCTCATTTAACTAGTTTTCTATTATGGTTTTCTTTTTTTGATGTTGTTTATTTGTTGGGTATTTTTATGAAGTGGAACCATTAGCATGACAAATATTTCACAAAAGTTTGGCAATATTGTATGAATTCTTGCATTTTAATCCATTGAAATGCAAAGTCTTTTGTGACAATACAATTTCCTGTAAAGACCATCTTAATTGACTTCTATTCTATCACTTTCTCCTGATCTTTCTTAATGAACTTCTTCATCAGTTGTTTAGATAGGCAGACTAGTGTTTAGGAAGGCAAGGATTATAACCGGTTCATTTTATTTGTCTTTTATGAATATTGGCATGACATTAGGATTTTTCTGTTCTATTCAAACTTCCCTACCCTTTCCAAACTTACTGGAAAATAATATTCACAATTTAAACAGACACTCAACCAGCTCTTTTTAAAATCTTGATGCAAGTTAACCTTTATTCACTGGTTAAAATGTCAAGTTTTAGTAGTTTTTGTTTAGTATCTTCTGTCAAAGTGGAAACTATTTCACCAGACTGAGACCTAATAGAAATCTACCAAGAACAAATCATGCTTAATTTATTTCTCTAACACAATAACTGAACAGCAAATACATTGATGACATTGTATATTCTCGTTTTAATGAAGTTTTTGATCTTCTTTTGAGGTTTCTAAGGAAATATTGTGTGGACTATAAACCACATGCAAAATCAAATATATAGCAGTTCCAGAGAGTTGCTAGCAATGGTCCACAGTCAGTGACCGAACATACCCATTTGCATGCTCCCTGAATCTAGGTGTGTTTAATATTTTCATGACTGACTGACTGACTCTCAGAAGGGAAGAGAGATTGTGTTGATCAAATTTACAGTTGATTGGAGACAAGAAGAGTAGAAAAAGAAATCAAAATTACCTTAGCAACCTGAAGAAATGATCTGAGAAAAAGTCTGGATGGAATTCAGTAGTTATAAGTTTGAGAAAAATCAGCCACACAGGTACAGGATGGAAAAAAACACACCAAATAAAACAAGAAAGTAGCCATTTTTTCGAAGCCTATCTTGGGATTTGACTGAATCATTGTTGAACATAAGTCAGAAATGTTCTGACTAACATCACAGTGGGATGTTTAAAATAGACAAGATATAGGAAATCCTGCTCTTAGTACTGCAAAAGCCTCATCTGTTTGTGTCTATGAGATATTGGGTGCTTGGGTTAACACAACGTTTTTAAGTACTGTAATAATTTATTTCTGTTTTTTTATCCAGAACTTTGACAAAAGAATTGTTATAGGTGCTGGTGGAGCATTCTAAAGACACTTTTTTAATAGCTGCATGAGCAATTTGACTTGGCTCAAACCAAAGACCTTCCTCCTCCTTTTAATTATACTCTCATTTTAATTACACTCTCATTTTAATTATGATCTCCTTTTCCTACACAGTACCTATTTGTCCTTAAAGCATTGGTATCAATAGAAAAAATATTCTTTGGGCAACAGGGACTGCAAATGATTGAAGTAAACAAGTTCCATTGCAAAGTAGAGAACCAGAATCCAGAGTCACACTGTGGAAATGTCACTACTGAGTGTGTGGTGAGAGCAGCATCAAAATGACCCTCAGGTTACACTACATTTTACTGAAGAGAAGAAGGCAAGAACACCGTGGTCAGACAGGAAAACAACAGAAATTGAGGTTGTTCCTCTAATCCAATGCACATGCAACTGCAGAGACTTTAGACATGAAGTCTAGAGGAAGCCACCTGAATGCACTGATATTGCTTCTTGAAGAAATTCTGACTATACTTCACAATGCACTAATATGTAAGTAATGTCATGTGTGGATCAGAAATTAAATTCAAAGTGCAAAGCCTCTGATAGTCCTGAAAGGAGTTATATATAAATTAAGTGTAAGAATGAGCATAGTTACATACTTTCTCCTCTGCATGCTGGAACATTTGCCCCAATACAGACTGTTCCTATAGATGCTGTCAACTCTTTAATAGCTATTGTAATAGAGTCATGCAAAGATTTTTAAGGCTACCTTGTAGTTGTTATAATACCCCATTCAGCCTTCAAAGTAGTCACAGTGCTACAGTTATTGCCAGGATACACATACAGTACAGGGAGAATGAACCATGGGTAATTTTTAATTCTATTGTTCAAGGGCTCAGAAGCAGCTAATTATTTCTTTTTTTGCATATTTCTGCAAAATTTTTACTCTGTAGCTATGCAATGCTTGACCTAAACTCCAGTACCAGACAGAAGGGGTATGACTCAGCCTGAGCCCTCAGTGCCATGAAGACTGTGGGGATCTGTGACCCAGAGGGAGCCCACCTGCCTAGTGATATGATTTGGCTCCAATTTTTTTTTTTAAATATGTTATATTTGAAAGAACCAAAATCAGAGGGGGGGAGGGGGGAGAAAAGGGAAACGCTTAATTTGTTTAAAATTCTCCAAGAAAGAGAAAAATTATAAACCAGAATGTCACCAAAGCCTGACTGGCCTCATAAAAGTGTAGGTATGATTGAATCTCTAATGGAGAGAGAGGTAAGGTGGGCTTGAACTCTAGATTGTGTCTTCCCAGCAACATGCATGACTTCACTGAAATGCTTTGCAACAGAGGGGCCACAACAAACTTAAGACCAATCTAAAGTCCAAAGAAAGGAGAAAGAGAGAGATAGTGTGCAGGTTTTCTCTGCACATATGTATAAGTACCAGCTTAAAGCCTTCATTCCCCCAGTAAGAAATATATCTGGAAAAAAATAGTGACTGCTGTGCAACAGGACATGTGAATCAGTGTGTCAGTCCTTTTTGTTCTACATTTGCACATTCTGAAAAAAGATCCCAGCCCTCAAAAAAGTTTCTTTCCTAACTGTATAAGAGACACTCCAATTATTTTCTAAATTTCAGTCCTTTGCAAGAAACCCCTCACAAATATCAGTTTTCATACCCTTATGTTTTCAAAACATAATCAAATGTGCCCATTTCCTCCTTGTAATCATCCTGCAGTCGGTTTTTACAGCTGACACAATTTATTTGCCCTCAGTCAGAAAAAAAACCAAAACAAACCACCAACAAAAAAGTCTTTCTTTTGGAAATGTATGGCTAAGACATTTAGAGGTGACTGACAATTCTCAGCGCTGAATTTATTACATTGCCATACAGCCTTGAACAGTGAATGCTCAGCATTTTCTGAAAATGAGGTATGTGGAAAGTGTCATAAATTAAACTCCCCCAAATAAGTAGTTATTTGATAATGTACCGGTCAATTGCTGAAAGCATTGGAATATATAAGTACATAAACACATCCATTCATATGAATAAAATATATAGACAGATTATGATGACATGGGGAAGAACAAAACTTTTATGAACATTTATTTAGAGTTTTTTATAGACAACAACTGAGAACTAACATACTGTCACATATCCTATATTAGATACAACAAGTTAAAAATATCCTAATTAAATGTGTTTTCCATATTTCTTTCCCACAGAATAAAGCCTCATTATGCTAGAACTATTACCCTTGGTCTTGCTCTTAGACAGAAGAGAACATTGCAACTCAGCAATTCCAGGAAAATAATCCTGGCTCTGATCTAGAGAAAGGAATGAAGCAGTTAACTCTCTTTGCATAAAATGGAAATGGAGATGACTGTGTGTTTCATGGAAGCTGAGTATCAGAGTTGAAGACCCCTATCTACCCATACTTTGTCAAAAAAATGAAGCCCATTGACTAAGTATTTTTGTTGCTTACATTCATTTATCTCACAGATTCTGGAGGAGGCTTGTATTACTGTAGGTTCTTTCTGCCTATCATGGGAGTAGAGTAGTAGCAAATATCTAGAGCATCAGTGAATTTGCAACTGACATAATATTCCTCTGCACTAATGGAACAGCATACTCTTTCTTTTACATATTTCCAAAGCAAATTAATCATAAGGAAACTCATTGCTTTCCAAACATTAGCATAGGCTTGACACTAACAAAAAAACAAGAGAAAAATTGCGTCTCCCTAATAAAATGTGTTTTTTTATCTCAGTTCAGAGAAAAACCTACTGAATCAACAGGATTTGACAAATATATGTAGTTAACATAATTATGCAAATATCCCATCCTGTACTTCTGTACTGTACTGCAAGGAGCTTGCAGGCCGGGCCAGTGGAATGAAAAATAACTTTAGATCCTCCCTGTGATCCCTGGTTCCTGACCTCTCACCCAGGTCAACTGAGCTGAAGCATCCTTCTGGGGTTATGTCATCCCATATGTTACTGAGATTTGCTGTGTATGCCTGGTTTCATGCTTCTCCAGATCATGCTTGCTCTCACCTCCCCAGGTTTGTCATTCAGCGACAGTGCCTGTTTCACATCTTCTTTGGTAAGGGGATCCTCACATAGCCAGAGACAGAGCATTTATACCATCACAGCTCTTTCACAGCATGAAAAAAACTAAAATGCAGTATGTGTTTATCTCTGTCTCAGTATTGTAATCCTTTTAAAGAAAGTAGTCAGTTTCCAGCTTTCCTTCTCCTTCTATGGCTACATCAGGTTTTGTAGCCTTTTCTTGGCTTCTTTGTTTCATGAAATCTGATGTGTAGTTTCTTCCCAATTCTTTTCAACTTTCCAGTCTACCTAAACTGGCTTGGTCATCCAGCTCTTTTTCCTTCACAGAGACAAGGTCCTTTTTACAGAATGATATTTTGAGCACACACTTCATTGTTTCCACAAAAATGAAGAAACATCCTCCCCTCGACCAAAATAATAATAAAAAAATAAAAAAAGGGAGAGACGCATACATTGCTGATTTTATGAAAAGGAATGATGTGACATTATTTGAAAAATCAAGCCATATTCATGTTTCCAAGCCACCAGTTTTTAGGATGACTCATATGCAAACTCTGTTAGAACTGTCTGATTGAAGGCACTGACCTGAAACACAAAGAAAAAAATGGTTTGAATAAACACGGCACTCATACATGGATGGAAATCTTCCACTCCTTCCATCTTCAGGAGATAGGAGTGCATTTGAAGTAGATCTTCACAATTTCATTTTATTTTGTTTTGGTTTTTTTTGTTTTCTCTAATAGAAACGGAAGCAAGTAAAGACAGAAATGACAACAGAAACAAACAAGCAAATGTTTTTCTGCTGAGGTTATAGTAGCTCTTTTCAATTAGAATATTTTCAAAAGGAGTTCATGAAAAATTTCATTAAAACGAAATCCCTGTAAAATTGTGTCTCTACCCCATATACCTGGAAAGAAGGATTGCTTTAATTCAAATATGAATATTTGAATATGTCCATTTTAATTTTATAACCATGAATGCTGGGAATTCTATAATTTCTCTGAGTCTATCTGTCCAATAGATGTCCTTGTTACAGTAATCATCCCACCCCACATACTCTCCATTTTTTTAAAAATCATTGACACAACAGCCACAAAAGAGCCCTTATGGAGATATTCTCACTTAAAAATACCTACATAGAAAAAACTAGAGGAAAATGAAGTGCTGCATTTTTGGCAGTGGTACAAAAAGACGTAGTTGCTTCACCGCGTTTTGCAAAAATAAGGAATTAATTTTTGCAAATAATCATAAAACCACTTTTCTATTCTGTTTCAAGAAAGCCTGATCCAAACTTTGCTTTGCCATAGTCTTTTGCAGCAGAAGAACAAAGGTTGTTAAATGCTTAATTAGCAGGACAGTACACGTGACTGATGGATTGAGTTGGATCAATGAAGCTGCAATTATTTCTCCACAGTGTGGCTGACTAAGATTGATACTTGGCCTTCAGTCAATGGTTTTCATCATTCCACCAGAAATAAACAGAGTTCAGACTAATCTCAATGTGTTTGTGCATCGGTAACTTATATTACATTTGGAAACTGTTAAATTTATGCCAGTTGGTTGTAAAAGAGAGCACAGTTTTGATTTTTTTTTCCCTCTTGTCCTGCAACTTCGAATCAATGTGTTAACAATTTTCATCCTCCTTACAATGCATGCTAATCCTAAGAGCTGAGACCAAGAAATATATGAACATCCTTTCCTTCATCAAAATCCTACTCTATTCTGTCCCTTTTGCAAAGATTAGAAATGGGACATGCAGAAAAATTAAGACATGAGTCCAGGTTTCATTTTCTCTGAACAAATACATTCAGAGACAAGAATTTGGTTAATTCCAAAGCAAGTTAGTCTGTCACAAAATTTGGATCTATATGCTAAACCTCCTACAAAGTCAGTGGAGACACATGCAACCACCAGTCCCAGCACTGTGAAAGTGTCTGACTGCAGGATGACTCAGAGTAACAGTGTCATAGCGATGAGGCTATATATCTCCCAGTTTAGAAAGGTGTATGTTCAGCCAGCTCAGAGGTCCAGTAAATGATATGGCCCTTATACCTGAACATCCTTGTCTGCTTTTAGTTCTCTACCCAATTTAGAAATACAACACTCCCTGCAGAAACAATTGTGGAAATACTGTCAAGAACATAAAAACTGTGATCTTTGTTCCTCCTTCCCACTGTGTCATCCAGTCTTGTTCCAAGAAGGATGTGACGAAGAGATGATGAAAGTCTAGTTGCCTTTGATATACCAATGTGGCTAATAGCATAGCAGTTGTAGAAGTGCTGTTTCGATGACAAAACTCTTATAGAAGATGCTCAGCATGGACATGACTACAGAGATATAGCAAGATGTAAAATAACAGATAGAATTCATTAAATTTCCTTTACATACTTTTTTCAGATGTCCACAATATCTTTTGTAAAGAAGGTCATACAGTTAGAGTCAGAATTAATTAATTTTAGGTCTTTTCTTAGTGTGGCTTACATGTGTTAATTCAAGCAAGGACAAGCAGAAGTCTTCTGAAGCACATCTCTCACTTCCTGACACAGGAAACCAAATCATCTGTCTTGTGAATAGTCTACATTTTTTATTGACTGATTTTCTACAATCTGAATGAGGCCTAGCATAACTCTCACATCTATTAGCCACTCCATAAAATGCTGTTTTTTAATGTCACGTGACTAAATAATTTCCATATAATGAAATATTTATTTACCATGTTCCAAAAGACATCTTGTTTATGTGTATTGGGTTAGTTCTGAATCTGCTCCGAGTTAGCAATATCATGTGCTCCATATGTTTTTACGACATTTTTGTTCAATTTGGGATTTATTTTTTTTTACGATTAAGATTAATTCAAGAAGGGTTTGGTATGCAGGAAGCTAAAGAATACCATTTCAACTGGTTTATACTCTAGCTCTCAGTCATCAGTGGTCTGCTCAAACCAGTTCAACCAGGCTTGAAGGCAAAAAGAGAACTGTCTGATTTTAGCAATGAAATACTATCTCTTACATACAGAATACAAATCATGGGGCTAAGGATAAATCAAACTACAGAATAGGGAGAGGCTAGGTAGGAGTGACCTAGGAAAAGAAGGAAGGTAGATGTGTAAAGCCTTAGATATATTGGAACTTATATTTTAAATTTATTCACTACATTCATTCAAGACATTTTTTACAGGGCCAGATTGGATGGGCTTTTGAGCAACCTGGTCAAGTGGAAGGTGTCCCCACCCACGGCAGGGCAGCTGGAACTCAATGATCTTTATCCAGGTTGTTTCCAACTCAAGACATTTCATGATTTTATAATTCTAAGACTACTGTCTGGCCTTAGTACAGAACTAATCAAATTTCCTGAAGGAATGATTTTCAGGTGCTAAAGCCAGATTGATTTTCTCAGTGAATGTGATTGACATGGGTTACCACGGTAAAGAGTTACAGACTAAGAGTGGAAGAACTACAAATTGGAACTTTGGTACAGGTTTAGGTAAGAGTTAGGTTTGTGGGGAATATGTTACTGATCAAGGTCAAATAGAGGAATAAAAAGGATGCCATCCCTGTTTCTATAGGGATGCTTCTTAATAATTAGAAAGTATTTTCAAGACACTTGTTTCAGTGCCAGACTAAATAAAGTTATGTTTTGAGTACAATGGAGTTATTAATGTTGAAAATAATTAGAACTGAATTAAAAAAAAACACACCTAAACCATAATTTCTGTTACTCTTTGTTTACTTTTTTCATTTTATTTAAATGTTAAATCCAAAAATTTATTTGCACATAAAGTGTATCTTTGATTTTTTAAAGGTATGTGCTTATTTGAGGTAGTTAGGAAATCTTCCAACAAGCATCAATAATATGACACAAGTAGTTAAAGTTATAAACTATGGGTGTAATAAGCTAGTCTTGGTCAGTTTGAGATACTGGCACTCAAGTATTAGTATATCTCTCTCTCTGGCTTGGGTTTCAGAATATTTGGGGAAATTATTCTGAGAACCTGTTTCAATGTCAAATTTTAAATTTCCCCCCTTGAAAACTCCTGGCTTTTTCTATACAAGCTGCTTAAGCCTCCTTTTAACCCTGAAGTAAGTCTATGATAGATAAATTAAATCAAACCAGCTGATTTCACTTAATGCAGTTAGTTATGCGCCAGAACTCAGTTTAAGGAGATGCAACTTAACCTTATAATTAAAAGTTTATAATTAGAAACTACACAGAAAAAATAAAATATTCCTGGAGCAAATAAAGAACTATGGAAAGTATGGAGGCTTATGCAGTGGGGTGTTGCGAAGTCAACATAGGTAAGTAAGAAAGTATAAGCAAAAATAAAATAAATTATTGGGTATAAATTAGGCTTCTTTCAATTTCATTAAACTTCTTTTGTTACTTTTTGAGGAAGATAATGCAGATATTAAACAGTCAAACTTCATTTAGAATGAACTTCCAACATTTTAGATTTGCTCTTCCACATCTTCAAAACTGCTTATAATTACTGATTTACAATGTGCCTGCCTTCCACATAATCCCCTTCCCAATGACTTTATGTTTCTCAATTACTTGCAATCTTCCTTTATTTCTCATAAGAACTGGTTAGAGAACATATTAAGAGATATCAATCTAACGTAAAACAGATGACATGAATGGCCAAAAAAAAAGGAGGATGGGGAGACAAAAAGAAAAATTACTATTGAGTTTTCTTCCCCTTAATTTTCCTTTTCTCTCCCTTAATTTTAATTTTCTCTGATAAAAAGAAAGAAATGTGGAAGATATTTTTGTTTAAACGTTATTATATTTAGTCAGTCTTTCTCTGCAGATTACTTGTTTGGAAATTGTAATTTATAGTATAAATATAATCTATATTACATGCCCTATATGGGTTATTTTAAAAGTTACTAAAATTAAATTTTCAATGTCTTTCCTCCAGCAATTAACTATTCAATTCTGAAAAACATAAACCTGGAAATGTGAAGAGTAGTATACAAATTAAGTCTCAATTTCTAGACCTTCAGAGCAGCTTTCCTGGAAATACTTTGAACATAGTCCCTTATATAAATGTAAAGTAACTTAATTTATGACTGAACCATCTATGTTATTTGCAATATTCTTTATTTCTTTGCTTCTATTTCTATTCATTTCAACCACTGAAAAGAGATAGTCAAATACAAGAAGACTTAATAAATGTCTTTAAATTCATGTTGCTTCACTTTACCCTGGCCTTCTATCACTTCAAGCTACTCAGAAACTCCTTAGTAAATAACTTTCTATAGTATAAATTTTCTTTCATATCTATTACTATGATAATAGGATGTACATTTCGCATAACTATAGGCATTTTCTGTGGATTAAAATTCCCCTGTTCAGAAAAAGCAAAGACATCTCCTGCATTAATATACCATAATATGTTGTTATATAAATTCCAAAGAATAAATATTTTCAGAGGTATTCTTTCTTAGAAAAATTCTATGATCTACACAGATTTGAATTTTACCCTTAAGAAGTAGAATGAAAGCCAAGTAACACTTGAACAAGCAACTGTAGAGATTAAACCAGTCAAATTTAAATTATACTGGATGATTACAGAGCTTTCCTCTGACTTCATCCATCTTTTTGTGCTTACGCTGGGCAGCAAGTGAGCCTGGTTCCTACCATCAAGACAAGACAGAGAAAAAGTCAGGCTTCAGTTAAAAGAAGTGTTCAATTATGAGCATGAAGTGGAACAGAATTTGAGAATTTACCTGCCGTGGTAGGGTTCAGAACAAGTTGTAACTTCCTTGTCTCAATGAAAGCAGCAATGTAAATCCTAAAACCTTACACAGTGTGCAAGATTGGAAATACCAGGGGGAGATTATTTTGTTGTTTCTTTTTTCTTATTATTTCCTTGCATTATCAGTATGAATCAAATCATCTAGCTCTGAATTTGCCTTTCTAACTCATATAAGTTGTGTACTGAATTAGCCAAACAACTAACATCATCAAGGTTTTCTTTTAGGATGAGCAGAGTGCATTACTGAACCTCCATAACTGTTGTATTTAGATTACTTATTATTATCTGAATTTTCAATCCCATAATTTCTATTTTGTGGTTAGTGGAAATCCTGCAAGCAGTTTACCTGAGAGCTAGTCGTAGAGATACTATTCACTGTGAGACACTGAAGTGATGCTAAATCCATTGGAACTTTTTTTTTTTTTTAACTGAGAGGAGTCTTCCTAATAGAGGATATTTGCTGAAAGTGAATAATGTAAAAGTAAAGCTGATATGGAAGATGTTTATTTGTTTCATGGTCTCTTGAACTTCCATATCCTTATTTTGCTACTTGTTGGTATAAGATTTAACCACAGACTAAACTGGTATTAATTTCCAGGTTATCCAAAGCAGATGCAAAAAAGAGAATGAAGAAGCAGTCATTATCGCCTACATGATGCCCAAGACAGCTTGGAATTTTTACAGTGATTGTATCAGCGTACAAACATAATAAGTGCTACAGAACAAACCAGAGGACCATCTAATTTGACCTTCTGTCTTCAACTGTGCTGGTGCCAGCCATCTCAAATGTAGACATAAAACCCTCTAATATAAAAAATTGTGCAATGTTCTGTCATAGAGGAAAATTATTTCTGACTCCAGCTGTTGCTCAATTATGTCCTGAAGCGTGAAGATTAATGGATTTTGTGACTTTTGTCCCAGTATGAATAATTGCAGATGCCATTCTTATTCAGATCAATGGGTAATTCTGCTCTGAAGCTTCCTCAGTGCTTTTCCTTGTACTAATCTGTGGCCTTAAATGGCAGAAGATGTCACACCATTTTAGAAACACATCTTAGACATACCCTACCATGCACCAAAGAAGTAGATTCTATCTTGGTGTGAAACTAAATGTATCTGCAGAGAAATAGTAACTAAGATGATGAGTTATGCAATCATTTGACTGCTGTTCCTACCTACATTTCAGTCAGATTAATGCATTTGATGTCTTTATTAATATCCTAATATCTTTGTTGGTGATCTGAATGAGAAGATTGAGTGCACCCTCAGTAAGTTTGTGGACAACACTTGGGTGGGCTGGAGTGTTGATCTGCTGGAGTTTTGGAAGACTGGGCAGAGGGATCTAGACAGTCTGGATTGGTGGGCCAAGGACAATTGTATGAGGTTCAATAAGGCAGAGCACCAGGTCCTGCACTTCAGTCACAACAATTCCATGCAACGCTGAAGACTGAGGGAAGAGTGGCTGGAAAGTGGCCCAGTGAAGAAGGACCTGGGGGTACTGGTCGACAGCAGATAAACACAAGCCAGCAGTGTGCCCAGGTGGCCAAGAAGGCCAATGGCATCCTGGCCTGTATCAGAAATAGCGTGGCCAGCAGGACCGGGGCAGTGATTGTCCCCATCTCAACACTGGTGAGGCCACATCTTAATTATTGTATCCAGCTTTTTGGGCTCTTCAGTTCAGAAAGGACATTGAGATGCTTTAGTGAGTTCAGAGAAGGGCAGCAAAGCTGGTGAAGGTGAGTAAGTCCCCTGAGGAGCAGCTGAGGGAGCTGGGGATTTTTAGCCTGGAGAAAAGGGGGTTCAGGGGACATCTTTATCGCTCTCTACAACTGCCTGAAAGGAGGTTGTGGCCAGGTGAGGGTCAAACTCTTCTCCCCGGCAACTGTGACAGGATGAAAGGACATATCCTCAAACTGCATCGAAGGAGGTTCAGGCTGGACATTAGGAAGATATTCTTCATGAAAAGGGTTGTTAAGCATTGGAACAGACTACCAAGGCAGGTGGTTGACTCACCATCCCTGGAGGTGTTCAAAAAAAGGCCGGACATGACATGTAATGCCACAGTATAGTTGACAAGATGGTGATTGGTCAAAGGTTGACTCGATGAATCTTGCATGCCTTTTTCAACCTAAATGATTCTGATTCTGCTGTCAGCCACCCTTGTCAGGTTCCATTATGACTGAGGGGTTGAAATAGGGTAAGTGGGAGGAGATGTTGACCCAGTTAGCTGTTAGCTCCTGTCTGGAAGTTGCATTAGATAACCATAACCTCACAGATACTATCAGCACATTTAACCAGTTAGGTGAGCAGGCAGTTCCAGGAGTGCCGAGATGGTCTTCTGTACATTTGTTGATAAGTCATACCTAATCAGGATAGACAGCTCTCACCTGAAGAAACATTCTGCTGCATCTCGTATTTTGTTTCCACTGCTAGTTATTTGCAATATCTATTATAATGTTATAAAAGTATCCATTAATAAGTTAAAAATATGTTCATCTGATGATTTAATCTAATGATACACTCCCTGAAAGGGGAAGGAGAAAAAACCCCTACAAATTACAGGGTGTCTTTGTGTCACCAAGGAAACTTTCAGCAAAGTGTTTACTGAGCCAATTTTTACTAGGAGCACATGCCTTGAATAAAATTATTTTGGTTTTAATCTGAAGCAAAAGAAATGAGCACACTTTGTTCAAGAGTCATTAAAATGACTGGAAGAATTAGCCAAATAGGCACACTAAATGGTCATGCTAGAAAGAAAAGACTAAGACTTTTTTTTATGGACAGACAAAAGAAATTAAGGAGCTCTCTGTAAAGGCAACATTTCTCACTACCCATGAAATTACCATTGCCACCTATTTTCCTACACATGATGCATCAGCAGGTTTCTGGCAGGTGCCTTAAGGAAACATTTCTGCATTCTCTGTTCCTGTTAGAAGTCACTATTCTTCAAACTGCCATTTGGGTTGTATTTGGCAGCCACAGTGATTCACCAGAAAATGAAACACATTTCTGATTGTATAGAATACACTCAGGTCTACACACATGATGATTTGATCAGGAGAAAAATGGTACCAAAGTGAGGCCAGATGTTCTGAACCACTTCTGGAGGAGCCAGACTTCTGACCTAAAACAAACAAATGAAACCCCCATAGTATAAATGTCACATCAGAGAAAGAAAGCACCTGGGGAAAAAAGTTTACATGCACAGAAAAATCACACTTGTTTTAAAAGTATCATCACATACCTCTATTAGGACACATGGAAGAAACCAGCCATCTGAGAGCTAATTGGCAAAACTATCTTATGCAAACACATGAAAATCTGAAGAAGAAACTGCAAGATAGAATAGCTTGTTAATCATTCACCAACAAGTATAGTTGTGACTTCTTCACTCAAAAGTGGATTTTGGCACAGTCTTCATCTAAAAATATGGTCAAAATTGGAAAGCAAAGTGAGTGTGTGGAAGGTGCTAGCAAAAACCGGGCATCTTTGCTCTTGGATATAGATTAATTTAGTCATACACATTGGGCAGAGAAAGGAGTTTTTCTTCTGTTTTGAAATAGGAGGTCAGTATTAACTGTACCTGGAGGACAAAAAAATATCCAAATGGATTTAAAAAAATTTATTCACTTATTTGTTAAGTGATTTTCCGACAATATTTAAGCTTACTTTCTCCGATGGTCAAAACCTGAGCATTTGCTTTCTGTTCCTTCCAATGCCTGTTTTGAGCAGTTGCTGTTTGTGACTGGTATTTTCTACATGGGTTGAAAAAGGCTCCAGTCGTGTACAAATACAAAGATGTTAATTTACAAGCCACACTAGTCTGATATGGGCTAAGATAGTTTATAAGTGACTTTAAAATCCTCTGTCAAAAGTCTTCTGTCTGTTTCCTTGCCAAAAGACAAAATGTTTGAGTAGGATCCTGCTTACATTTTTTCTAATGATTCTCAGCCCAGTGAGCACTTTCTCTTTTCCCATTTGACATCTTTTCAACACCTTTTGAATTTTATGTTTTTAGAAACCCTCCTCAACTTTGCCATCTTGCATGCTAAGTGCTCCCCTTACAGATTCCAATGCTAAGATAACCACAACCACAAACACTATCCGTGCTTCTCCCTTTCTCCTATCAAGAGTCTTTCAGTAATACTTTAGGCAGAGCTAGAATTGGCACTTAATTTCTATTCCTTAAACAAACTTTAAAGAGATGGTACTCAGTTAAAATGCCCAGCATATGGATGTGTAAGTTTTTTATAACCTGACTTCTTTCTGATCTCATGAATTAAGGTTACCTTCTGTCAGTGGAGTTTCAGAGAATAACAATAGTCATAGTTTGCTCAAGCTGGATACATACATCTGGATTTGAAAATTCTTGTACAGACTGAAAGACTAGGTAAAATTTGAGCTACATCAATAGGTGGTAATGGCATAGAAAGGATTATTTGCTATCAATAGTTCAAATATAGCATAATAGCTGAATCTAAATTGCAGATTTCAACTTTCTAAGTACTGTGTAAGTCCAGATATAAATAAATGCAGTTTATATAGAAAACTGTCTTAACCTGATTATATCAATTTGACATGCATATAATGCAGTTATTGTCAATGGAATTAGTTTTGAGCAGTTCTAATTTTGTTAAAATGGCTTGTAGCAGATATCACCTGGCTAAGGTATAATAACAGGTAGTCCATAAAGATTATATTTGAAAGACAGAAGGGAGGAGATATTATTTAACATGGGCTAGAACACTTTTTTTCCAAATAAGGATTATTTTCTATATAGCAAAAATTAAGCTTTTTATCAGGAAAATTATCCTAGTTGTCATTTGTTCATTTACTTAAGTCAGCATGTATTGGTATAGTCTATACAATAGATACACCGTATACTTCACTGTAGTAAATTGTTCACCTATGCGTAGACAATGTTGCAGCAAATGGAAAGAAGTTAAAATTTTAGGTTTATAAAGCTAAATGAGAAAAATACTAAAAAGCAATCTGAACTAATTTGCTTAGAGTATCTGCTTACAGTGAAGTGTCATATGAGGTGTCACACCAGCTTGAATGTATTAGCTTCTGTCTGCTCTTGCTGTTCTGATGGAATATTGTGGAGCCCTTGGCACAGCTGAAACCTTGTAGAACAGCCACTTAAACATTTTAATTCTTTCCTCTGTAAATCGGTAATGGTGGTCACGAACACATGGTAAATCACATTTCTGGAACACTCAAAAATGTGGATGTTTATGAAAAACCTTTTCTGCCTGTTAACAAAGGGTACTGAGATAACACCATAAGGGGAGAAACTCTGGTAACATGCTTAAATCTCATTTTCATGTCCTGGAATATGTTATCTTGAGGAATTATCAGCAGCATCAACTCCACCAAATAATTGTTCTGTGCCTAACCTAGTTAATCTAAGGGTTAAACCTGAAAGAATGTGCTCAGTCTGTGTTATTCGGTGCTTGAGAGAAATCATTCCAGAGATGACTGAATAAAAGACCATATCCACAGGTGTGTAACCCTTTGTGAAATTCATACTGATCATTATGTCAGCAGCCAGCCACAGTCACGTGGGAGATTTTATTAGGAAGTTTCATTTGCCTGCTGAAATCTCTACATGTTCCAACCACTACTAGTATAATGTGGAAAAGAGGAGGAGGGAAAAAATAACCCAGACATATATCTGTCCTGGATTCTCAGATGAGGGCTGCATGAGAAAGCACAGTTTTCTGGTTACCATAAAGATGGTTCTGCAAATCAAGGTTTCAGTTACGGATGTGTCTTTCAAAGCCTATTTATGGGAAAAAAAATTAAAATAGTTGGTAAACCAGCTATTGCTGCGGTTTACATGTGGAACAAGGAGGCCAACTATACGAATAGGCCTAAAACATGCAGGAATTGGTCTGCAAGGCCACACAGTCAAAAAACTTAAATGTGTGTGGGTAAACCAAAGTCGAGCTTGTTTACACATGAATAAATTCTAATTAGAGAAATGGAAAAACGTCTGAATCTAAATTTAAAGTGGAGTCTGTTCATGAGAGTCATGGGTGACTAAAAGTAATTAAGGCAATCACTTAACTAAACAGATGTGAAGGATTAACCATGTGTTTCTATGTTTGATGTAGATTTTTTGTTTTGGATACGCTGTAGTTTAAAGCCCTTTAATGCTGCCTGAGATACATCTACCATTATTTTGATTTGGTATATTTCTTGTTGCAAATACATTTAGCACTAGTTGACATTTGGTTTGTCTAAACAATCGAAAGTGTTTACAAGGAAAAGTACTTGTTCAAGCTAGCTACAGTACAGAGAAAAACATACAAAATGTAAAACAAAAACGCTCAGAAAATAAAATACATTTTAATGCTTCCATTTGCACTGATTTTTACTAGAGATGGATTTAGATAAAGTTAAAAAAGGAAGCGCATTTTCATCCAACAACACTCAAAAAAAATGTACTTTTCCTCCAAAATAATACTGTATTTTTTAATGGTCGAGAACTCTTATCTTTGTTATTTCCAACCCTGTAGAGCTCAGATGTGCTAAGTTCCTGTTATCATAGTCCACCAATACTCTACCCAAAATAGAAGGAGATAGAATAAATGTTGTTTAGAATAGAAATTGTTTAACACAGTTTGTTCTCCTGAGCTTTGCACTCTGATAACACAAAATTGCACATGATAAACAAAGTCAGGTAATTACAC
The DNA here is from genome assembly GCF_003945725.1 of Corapipo altera. Lineage (NCBI taxonomy): Eukaryota > Metazoa > Chordata > Aves > Passeriformes > Pipridae > Corapipo > Corapipo altera. The sequence goes on from NW_020884874.1 coordinate 35,417,032, forward strand.
ATTCAGATGCAGCTCTATGAATTAGATTACGTTTCACACATACATTAAAACTGGAGCATTTATACAAGGCTGAATTCCCTTCCTATTACAGGAGAAAGGAATTTTATATATTTAATATTGTGTTGCTCAAATTACAGGCATGTGCACGAGAGACACCCCAGGTACATGCCTCTGTGGGTCTCTGGTTTCACACTTGCTGAGACAATGGCAGACCTACCGTACACACAGATGTGAAAGAATAAGTTAAAGATGGAGAGTGTCATTCAGAATTGCCCAGAGTCTCATTTTATGTTAATTGGACTTAAATATTGTGTTGCAAGTTCTCTGCATGCATCAACTGGAAGAAAAAATTGGTGAACTCAGCTTGCTTTTATAGACAGTTATGACTAATGTTGCTGTCTGGCTCCAGGCTGACCAACCTAGCATAGTAAACTCCTGATCTGAAACAGTAAGTTGCCCATGAGACTGGAGATGACTTAATTCCCTACCTTTCACAGTTTTGTGTAGAAGGGCCTTATTATCAACAACTAGGTTGCACTGTCACAATGGGCCTCAAAATTTCTGAATTTACACCTGCTCATCCAGAAGCTATGTTCAATAAGTTAATCTCTGCATCAGCATATTTTGGTTTTCATTTCTTTTAAACAATGAACATAACTAACATTTTAATGATTTAAAAGGAAATACATTTTTTGGATATTTATGATGAGTGCAGTTCCTGTACACTGCTCTTGAGATTTCCATGGGATTTACAGCATCTGTCTGCTAGAGAGTCACTCTCTAACCTTAGGTCACACAGTCTTCACCCATCTAGAGTCCTTAAATCAGTAGTTTTTTGAAGGCTAGACACCTGTGGTTTTCTTTGGACTGAAATATTCCTGTGAATCACAATAACTGAAAGCAACAATTCATTTTAGCCATCAGAGTTGAACTCAATGATCCTTGTGGGTCCCTTCCAACTCAGGATATTCTGATTCTATGAATTCTCACCCTGGGAACCTTTTTTCCCTAGGTTTACTCCCTAAGGGCAGTAAAGTTCCAGAGGACAGCTGTCTACTTCAAATAACCCCCATAGGAGCCTTTCACCTTCTCCATGGACTACTTAGAGAGCCTAAGGATGCAAACATCAGCTATTGTTAACTTTTGTGTTTTGTGCACTCATTTATCTCTCATATGTAGAGAGTCTGGAATTCAGAGACATACAACAAATAATGCCAGCTAGCACAGCTAGAACAAAAAGGCCTAGGTCATCTTGCCTATCTTCTGCTTCTGCTTGTATGGGATTGTTTCCCACACAGTGCTTGAATATGTCACCCATAAAGGCAGCTGGTAAGAGCAGCAACTGAGTCTGAATCACATAAACAAGGGGGGAGGGAAACTGTAAACTTTGTAGTATAAGAAGAGGACATTTTCCCGTGTTTTAAGGACACATCTTCAATATGGTGGTTCCTAGCAACTGTAAATCTTGCAAATTTGACCTCAGTGATCGAGAATTTTCCAGGTAACACTGTAGCTGTATGCCCACAGAAGATGGAGTATCTTCAAGGAAAATACAGGTTAGGCAAAATTCCTTATGCTTAGCATAAAGTGAGCATACAGTGACAAAACCAGCCAGCCTACAGACATGTTAGGTCTGGAATAACTTCTCTCCATTTTGTTGAGATCAAGAATGCCCATTTAAACTACCTTACACTGTTTGGACAAGAAACAATAGATTCAAACATGATGCTGTGTGACAGGTATCAGTAAAGTCAGAATCCTGGAATCAAAGAACTGGCTATTTAAAGCTGCATCTTGACTTTAAACTTACACATGACAGGCCAAATGAACCTCAGCAATTTTTGTGATCTTCAAGCCATTCAACACCTATATAACATCTGGGGATCACTATCATCACGTAATTCTTATTTTCTATCTTCTATCTCTCTTTTGGCTATATGAATGGTTCCTAAATGTTTGTGAAGACATCTGCTCTCATAGAACCTGAGGACTGTATTAGCCTCTGGATAGTCTATAACCTGACAAAATTGATTGAAATCAGCAAGAGGATTTTTCAAGATATGAAGCTATTCTATGTGTTAGAAGCTTTTAAGACTGATGCACTTATACATATACACAACCATGAAATACTTTTTTTCTGATATGAATTTGAGTTAAAAAGAAGATAGAATGATTACGTTTTGCAATGTATTAATGTTTTAATACTACGCTTTACAAGTGTTAGACAAAGTTCTCATTTCTTCTCATTAGAAATGCAAGGCCAAAATTAACTCTAGTTTATATGTAAAATTTTCTAGATAAGGGTTGCAGTATTTGAATCTTCTGTCATGATTGATAGCTGCCTTTCTGTCATTTGCTAAATGAGTGGTCAATACTTAATATGATGCAGTGAAGTACATCTTATGACCATGTCTGAGTCTGGAAATGTAAATGTCAGCCCATTAGGAATGTCAGAACTAATTTTGCATTACCAGGCTTGTCTAAAGAGGCATGAAAGTACAACACAAGTATATGTACACAGTACAAAATGGTGATACAAATGCTGAGCTAACAGTTAAAAAAAATTCAGCTAATTGTTTATAATTTTGTTGATCTTAGGTTTCAGTATAGTGACCTATCTGCATAATTTTCAAAAACTGTTGTTTTTAAATAGGTTGATATTCACAAACCCCTTAAAGATTTATAAACCCTAATGCTCTTGCTATTTCACCTCCAGTTTTTGATTACAGTAGCTTTTTTTTCAGGATGAGTGGAAAACATTGGGGTCAGGAAAGAAGAAGACCTTTTTTAAATTTTTATGAAGAAAATGACTTGATAACTTCCCCTGAGTTGCCTATGGTATAAATGCTTTACTCTTGTCAGACCATCATTCCTTGTCCTGTTGCAGTTGATATTAGGGAATTTTTCTGCATTTAGTCTTTTTTATCTCTTAGGTTGTAAGTTCTCTGCAGCATAGTCTTTCCAGGGTGTTATGAGATCCTTTCAGCTCTACAAGAACACATCATAATATTAGCAATTAGCAAATTAGTCTTATCTTCTTTCTGCATCTCACTTAAGAAGTAATTTGGTTTTGAATGATGGCCCAGATCTTCTTGTGTCCAGTTCCATTCATTTCTGGGAAAATATTTACCTGTCCTCTAGAAAAGAATGGTCCCTGATGTAAAAACAGAGTTGATTTCTGAGCCAATTCTGAGGTCAGCTGTCTCTTTCTCCTGAAATCCATGAGAATTGATCCCAAAATTAATCTCAAGCATAAAGAAATGGAAAGTTTTCTACAAATGACTGTGTGTACCATGGGGTTTGGGCTTTCCATGTAACACATCACAAATTCTGGTAAAGGAGTGTGGCCAAAAACCCAATAATATTCCTTACACTGTTCTCTTTGACAGTTCACCCACTTTTGGGAGATTATATAACATATTCCTAGAACTGTCTATCTCTAGTATTTAACCCAAGTATCTGACATTGTTTTCTTTCCTTGCTAAGAATATAATAAGGATTGCTGAAGAGTTTCCATATTATGAATTTAAAATATAAAACCAAATGACATTAATTTGCCAGGAAATTATCATGCCTGTTTTCTGACTTTCTGGTCATGAAACTCTCCCATGTTTGTCTTCCACACAAAAGCTGCAGTAAAATGTACATTTTTGTGTGATGTTAAGAAATTGATATCTTGGTAAAAAATAGCTATAGACAAAGCCACTTACAGGGGCTTCTGCCTCACGTATCCTTGGGTGCTAACAAAGGGAAATCTGGGATTATTATCATGTTAGAGAAGGAAATAGCAAAACATGATTTTGATTTTCTGGAAGAGAAGTTCTGAACAGTAATCTGTCTTCTGAAATATCAAAGGACCTTGAAAATAAAGGAACCCCAAGTATAATCTCCATTGACTTCAGTGCAGTTGGACTAAAGAGTATTTTGACTAAACAGGGTTAAATCTTGGTGTGTGTCTAATACCACTTTTGCCAACAAAACTAGAAGAGAACACTTTTGAAACTTACATGGAAAGCACTGGCATGTTGCCTGCACAGTAAAAACAATTCTGCATATGTATTATGTTTTTATGTAAAATGTATTGTTTATACTTTAAGTTAGGAGAAGTACAGAAAAAGAACACATGAAACACTTGTACATTTATTGAAACAGCAATGGAAGAATTTTTTTAATTATTTGTTTCTTTTCTACAACTTACTATGTGTTAGAAAATTTCTTCCATGTTTAAATGCTTTGTGGGTGTCTGTACATTAATAGAACCAAGTGAAAAACATTCCTTTCAAACAGCAATATAATGTGATCTGTTTCTAATTATTTCATTATGTATTCATTTGTCTTTGCTTTTAACATATCTTTTTTACACATTTGTATTTGTGCGTGAAAGCCATTTATAATTGCTCTGATGTATAGACATGTATTTCACAACAGCTGAGGAGATGCATAACTAAAACTATGCTGAAAATCTCTGTGTAGTGGGAGCTGCTTGCTGTTAGCCAGCTCAGACTATTTGCTCCTTGCAGAGCTGTTAAGAAACCCTTCAGTGAAATAACTTTTCAGTGTGCCATGTTTATGTGAGATGCAGATACCAACGGTGGGTTTCACCCGAAAGGGGCTTCCAGTTTCCATTAGTTGTGTAGAATTCCCCTAAAAATTAAGGAGAGACATAGGGATATTGTAAGGACCATGTATTTTAGCTGTTCAGTTTATTGTGAAACTATTTGCAGAAAGCAAAGTCTTTCCTTTGATGAGAGAAGGGGTTAAGATTGACTAATTTAGACCAGACACCTAAATTTTAGGCTGTCAGATTAAGGAGGGATGGATCCTGTCCCATCTGTTTGCAATTAGTTGTGATTTTTGCCCTTTCTTCCTAACACAGTCAATGAGTGTTTCTGGCTAAGACCTTGTTTGTTGTGCTTTAGCTTCCTAACAGGAGACCTGAAATGGCTGCCCCGAAAATAGATAAATAATAAAAAGAAAAGACCATGTTCCAGTGTAGATCAGCAAGTGCTACAAAAACAAAGAAAAGAAAACTTAGGAAAGTAATGAAAGCTTAAACTCATGCTTAAATTATTGACATACTATAGATAGAACTATGTTCTATCCCAGTAAAAAGCAAAGCTGCATGGGGCAGACTCATACTGCTCTGAGGACATGTGCCAAGAGCAAGTCTGTACTTCTCAGCGAGCAGCTGACTGAGATAAACAACTAGCAAGTAGAAGGCTTATTTGTACATATATGTTTTTCCTTTAGAGCACCTGCTACTTTGGCCAAGCACTACAACAAAGACAGCTTCTAGTTCAGATCTGGAAGGACCAGACGTGATTTGGGCTGACCTCCCTGCCCAGCAGCCCAGGGTGGTGATGAGCCCAGGCAGGTAGTCTGAACATTGTACCCTGTGTCAAAAGGCTACACTGCTGACAGTCCCCTGGGATCCTGCTCCCATGGCAGTGCAAGTGCACTGGAGCTATGGGAGCATCCAGAACTGCGGGCTTGGAGACATTTTTTCACTTGGAAGAAGCTGGGAACTTGAAGGCATTCACTGTGCTGCTGGGATGCTGTGAAGAGCAGAATAAATTTTGCTGTAAAAGGGGCCATTTGGGTAAATTCATCTCCTTCCCAAGTAATTTTTGAAAAGTCCTGTACACCTGCACCACAGTGGATTTTGTGAATATTGAGTAAAGACTTTCTATTTCATATAGACATATGAAAAATGTATAAATATATGTTTTAGAAGTATTTCTTCTAAAAGCACTTGTTCTTTGAATGGCTAGACCTAAAAAAATAACTTAAGTGTTTTTCTTTAAAACAAGCCAAATATTTTCAAAGCATCTGGTTTTGGTGAGAGTACACTGATCATTTTGTAGAATATTTATATACATCTTGATGCTTATAGATTTTTTTAAAAGAAAATATTTATATTGTGGTTTCTGAATCAAACAACATTAAGTATGTAAATAATGAAAGACTGAACATTTCTCTTTCAGTTTTGTTTTTGTTTTTTTTTTTAAACTTAGGTAAATTTCTTTGAGATCTGAACTCAAATGTAAATGGAATGGGTTCATATGTAGGTAGCTGCCTTCAGATATGAAAAAAATAAAGACTCATTTGTTTGAGAGGGATTTCATACACTTTGATTGACATTGAATTATAGGTCTGAAATTCTTTAAAGTAAGCATAACTTAGAAGAATTTCAGCTGAATGTGGAACAAATGCAACAGCTGAACTGTAAAGAGCATACAAATAATTAACCCTTTCTCATATGAATGAATTGTGTACATCTTTTTATGAAGTTCACAGTCATGTGAAATTCCCTTTTTTCTACAGTGACTGGCATGGAGGATAAAGGAGACACAGGAGGGATTACTTGCCTTTATTTTTGAGATGAGTGTGTTTTGAATTGTCTTCATAATCTTCAATTTGTTCCAGATTTGTCAAAAAGATTTTCCAAGTTTTGCTGATCCTTGAAATGAGCTTAGTCTGAATTCATTAAGTATAAACTGTCAAGTTGATCTTGTCTCTGAGCTACACAGAAAGTTTACTGTTTTGTTCCAAACTATAGAAAACTCACGATGATGATAGAGTATTGCTTTGAGTTTTAGGGCTTGCATGAGCCCAGAAACCTAAAGTTAAACTCAGCAAGTGTGTGAACCCCAGTACCTGAAACAGAAAGAAAAAAAGAAAAATATATTGAACCCTGTGAATGTGAAACTGCCAAAGTTCTCAGGGGTACAATATATGAAAAAGAATGTTATTGCAGTACCAGAAACATTCATGTCAGGAGAATACCACTATTTTTAAAAGCATTGAACTGTCACATTGCTCTTGGAAAAGATTTCATGAATTGGTCACTCTAATCCCTTATTCACATACTGTTCAAATATTTAAACTCAATTAAAAGGAAAAAAAAGAAGAAGACAAAAAATGTATTTTTTTCTGATCTATATGGAATCTAAATAAGGTAACTAATGGCACATAATTAAAGGCATGGAAAAATGTTGTACTTGGATACGTTAAAAAGCTGCTTTGCATAGACACTTCATCCCTGTTTGATGCGTAGAACTGAGAATTTTTCAGCTCCAACACTAGTTCCTGAATTCCCACATGAAGTGACAACTATAGTCATTTTCATATCTGCATTATCTTTTACAGGAGAGTGCAGATGAAAATATAAGCCTGATGGGTGGCTTAGTCTCTTGGGGTACTTTAATGGTTTGCCAATTTTTTTTCAGTATTTTGTACACTTCAACTGTGAAATGAAAATGTCCATCCTCTAGTAATGGTTTGAAAACAAGAAAGTACATTTTGGCCTGAATAAGTCTACTTGGATATCAATACACTTTTGAGTTTATGGTTGTTTCCTTCAATTTTCTTATCTCTGAGAATGGAACAGTAATAATAATTAATTAATAATGGAATTTCTAGGGAAAGCAGATGACCATTATATCTGTAAGAGAGTGAAAAGAGTCTGCAAGATAAAAATAGGGTTATCTTTCTGAAATACTGTTACTCGTATTGAAATAGGTGCCATTTGGATGACTAGCAAACACTTCTGCAGTAGACTGTATGTACCTTTCTGTGAGGCAGCTGACAGACCATAGCTTTTCTTTGGTTAGCAAGTTGCTCATTGCAATGGCTAAAATTTGCAAACACAAATGCAAACCCAAAACCAATGTACAAAACCAAGTAGATCAAGCCACTGGGAAGGTATTGGTAAATACTTTTATCAGTAGCATCAGATGCTTGAATGAGCACTATTTGCATTCAGATATCACAGTCTATTCTCCACACTAGCTGAATTCAATGGGAATTTTGCCTGCATCTTTTGAAATATTGCACGATTTGTCTTTCTTCATTCTCCTATGATATTTACTATGGAAAGAATCTCTCAAATAAAAAAAACACAAAAAAATCTACATCAGTAAAAAAGTCTTTGTATTTGATTTAAGAGAATGCTTCTGTAGAACTGAATAGTACGCAGTAAGTTTTGGGAGTAACACTCTCCACGTTTTCAAAAAAGAAATAAACCCTAAACAGATTAGAACCATCTCTTTTTGTTTTGAAAACACATCAACCGTTTGCCATCCTTCAGGTAACATTCCTCATCTTTCTCGACAGCTATAGTGTTCTCACTTTTCTTTATGGCACATAATACAGCATACATGACAAACATGAGTGATGATGGCATCCAACTCACTCAACTTTCATTGACTGAAAACATGGGCTTCAAGTCAAAGCCACTTCCTTGCACTCCTAAGGTGAAAGAGAGAGGTGGACATCTACCAAGGGTGATTTTTAGGCTTTCTTACATTTAAATGGGTGGGTCCTGACAAAACGCCTCTTTGTGTCTCCTCTGTTATAAAGAGAGCCTAGTTGATTAGCTTAGGCTAAATATTTCAAATTCAGCTAATTAATCATGTCCTGTCAGCCTAAAAGTGTAAGTGGTTGAGACTGAGTTTTCTCCCCTGTGCTGAGACACCAACTTGAAGCCACCTCACTGTTGATTTGCTTGTTCCTCTTGCCAGTGCTCTGCAGTATCTCTGGTGCCTCTAAGCACATAGACAGAAGGAGCCTTCACCATAAAATATCATATGATTGTTAGCAACCATCTGTACCTAAATGGGACACTGACAATTTAGCTGCCAGGTACCTATTCACAGATATTTCATGTTTCATGTCTTCAAAATTGTTTAGAAATTGCCATGTTTTCATTCTTTTTTTTTATAGGAAACTTGTTCTTCATCTAAATGATCTTTGTACATATAAAAACATAAGCATAAAAAGCATACAGCGTTTTGATTTAGTGGGTATTTGTGATAAAATTGTATTTGTATCATAGGGGCATAAACGACAATGTGGAGTTCAGGAGAATGAAAGATTTTCTTGCATGATTTTATGGAAGTTTGTTACAAGTTACTGAAACCTGAAGAATATGCATTTCAATAGCCCTAACAAAGAGAAATACACATGAAATGTAGCCCACTTATTACCATGTCAAAAAAAAAAAAAACAACCAAAACCCAAAAACCAAAAAACCCCAAAAACCTGTGGGGTAAGAAGTCAACTAGTCAACTTGTGTTTATCAGCACAAACCACTGAAGTCAGTAGATTTACTCAAATGTGGCCTCTGTTCTCATTTGGTTTGAGGTTCAAATAAAAGACTGATTTCAATTTTTTAATCCTAGTTAATTAATTTCAACTATCAGTACCTGTGACTAATGAGATACATCTGTAATAGATGGTGTTCTGCTTTGTGTGAGTATATATTTCCATATAGCTTTCCATGCCTCCTTTGTTCTCCGTGGGTGTATAAAAACCACCCACAAATAAAGCCTGACTGAGATATCTCCAACAGTTTATGACAGCTCAGTTTTGATTTAGTGTATTACTTATTTTGTAGTGTGAAGTTTACTACTTCTGTTTCATGCTCAAAAAAAGAAATGTCACAAGTCTTGCTTTCTTAACCAAAATCAAAGTTATCGTAGTAATAATAATAATAATAATAATAATAACAGTAATAATAACAACCTCTTCCTACTTCTCCCTTAAAATTTTCCCTGTATCTCTCCTTTGTCTCTCACAACCTGGAACAGCATCCCTGCAACTTGCAACAGCAATGCAATGGTCCTGTTCCACCTTTCTCTGGGAGTAGGCAACAGACAAATGACTTCAACAGCTGCTTATTCGCATGTCCCCATGCATCATTACAAGACCAGACATACAATTTCCTAGATGAGTATTTTATGAATATCATGTATGTAATGCAAATCAGTTTAGTCTTTCCAATTTATTTAATGAGTGAAAAGCAACCCCTTAGAAGCCAAGCACTACCTCTTATCCTCCTACTAGAGGATGCACTGTCTTTTAAATGACAACCTGATAATTGCGGTTACAGCAAAATGAGATTTTACACCTCTCTCCTACATTTTCATATGTAATTTATCTTTACATTTAATGTATTATATATAATTCTATGTATTTCTTTGCAATGTTTATGTATATAACTTTATAAATTATGCCATCTTTTATGATTCTCTCACCTTTTCTCACATGTGTTGACTTTAATTGAATAGAGATAGTCCAAAGAGAAACAGATTTTTTTTCCCATCTGGTGAAAAATATTACAGGTAAACTTTGTATGAAATGTTTGGATTACAGATTAAAGACCATGGGTTCTTTTTTTTTATTTTTTTTTTAATTTATTTTGCAGAAGTAGAAAGGACTAAGAGGACTCTTCCAAAGATAAAGAATATTGACATTATTTCTCAAAAGTCCCATTTTCATAACAATGTTGCCCTTCACACATATATTACATGACTAAAAGAACATTAAATAGCCAATGATATATTTTTTTATATATATGGTGTGAAAAATTTAAGTATTTTGTTTTCTGGTAAATCAAATAAATCCATGGATAAGTTCATATGAAAAGGTTCATAAACCAGTTGAACAATGTTTACTAAAGCAAAAGAAGACAGAGAAAAAACTAGCAAAAACTCAGTAAAAGAAGTCTCTTTGAATGTTTTGGAAAAAATTATATGTTGAGTGTTTAAGTAAAAGCAGAGTATTGATTTTTCAGTAAATTTAATAAAAAATAATCAGTGTTTGCATTGCCAAGGTATATCAAATTAATACACATGCACAATGTTAAGGCTGCCCTGCTTAAAAAATATTTAATAATTACAAGGTGTGAGAGGCTGAGAGTAACAAACTATTACTGCATTACATATGGCATTTTCAATTGTATGCTGTTTAATTCTCCTCTTGGAGTAAAGTGTACATTCAACAGGAAAATAGTATTTAGGGTTTTTTACCCCAAGAAAAAAAAATCTATTTTATTGGAACATCTTTGTCATGAAGTTCAATTAACATAATTGAAAATCCCAAAGGACCATTTTTAAAATCAGAAAAATTGCTTCTAAATTTTGTTATTAGGCTATTAATTTGGAATCTGTTGGATTTTTCCAGCCAGTATGATTTCTTTATTATTTAAAAAGACATGTCAAGAGTAGTGGGATTGCATGATGCATGATTTTATAACAAAACATAGCTGTAGAAATCTTTCATTTCAGTTTTGCAGAATTGCTGCTTTATGCTGATTGAAACAGTTTTTCTTTTCTGTCACAGCACATTCTGTGTTTGAATTATGTTTAAGCCATTTGCATTTTAACACAGGTGATATATGAGTGGAAATGGCCTTCAAAAGAGCAAAACCTCCCACAGAGAGGGAAAGATTCCAGCTTTCATTGATGGTACAGCCAAATGTCAGTGTGACACACCACATTAACTCCAAATTAATCCAAAATTTGATGTAGGATATTACAAAATCGTTGGTCATAATTCTGTAGTCAAGCCTGAGTGTCATATTTATGTTTTCTTTATACTCGCAGTCTTAAAACTCACTAAGATCTGAAAAGAAAACACTGGGGACAGGAAAGTATATATTATAAATATCCCTTAAATAAATACTGACTGCTTAAGCTAATACATACATTATAGAGTGCTAAGATTACCCTGCGACTGAGGTAAAGACAGGTGGCCTGGAGATGTTCTGTATTCTCCTAAGCCCTACTGCAGACTTGCAGCTCTGCAGCTCATGCCCATGTGGGTAGCAATATCTCATAATAGCTGACTTTGGCACAAATTGAAGTGTTCCCATAATCCCATGCAACGACCAGAGCACACAGGGAGATAGCAAGGCCACCAAAGCAGGGATAAACAGGTGAACACTCAGTTGATTGAGAGGGGTCCCTGCGTTGCCCGTCTACAGTAGCAGGGTGGGAAAGCATCAGTGCCTGAAGGAAGGACGCCCAAGAGTGCACTATACAGTAATCAAAACCTCTCACTTCAGTCAAGAAAGTTTTTTGGTGACCTGCCCTTATTCCATGCATGAACTCATCTGCGGGGGCTGTTCCTTCCGTGGTGGTTAACAAAATCATCATTAGTGATACTGGCTGATAATAGCAACTTTATCCTGGCATGTATTGAAAGTCATACCGTACCCGAGCTAAACACAAATGAAACGGAAAACCAGTCTCTAAGCATATAGTTTATAACAGGGTACAAGAAGTAGATTTGGGATATAAATAAATGTTAGGTCGAGATACCTGAGTAATGAGTTGCCTTTATGGGATAAGTTCTAATGATAGCTCTTCATGAGTCAGAAGGCAAATGTGGGTGTTTTCTTTTTAAGGTACAAGTTGACAGAGTTCTTGTATATGTTAGTATCACCATAACAAATATCACCGATCTGAATGCTCTAGCTAATTGAAGATTCAAGTCTGAATCAGAATTACATGACTTGGATTATGTAGTAACAAGTAGGATGACTTGGATCCTGAAGTAATTTTGTCTTGTTTCTCTGAGAAAGCAATTTTTTTGACTTAGTAGCTCAGTTCTCAGTTTGAAAGAAGCAACTTGTTCACAGCCTGCTTTTTCTTTTCAAAAGATATTGCATAGTTTTTCACATGATCTGTATTTTGGCCAAGTCAGTGTATGCCTAGTAGGGTTTCTCTTTTACTTAACACTTTAAAAGAATAATTCAGAAGTCACTGACGTAGACAGTCAAACATACTCCCTTGTCATTGCTGTAAATCCGTTTTTTTCATGCCTTTGTAGTTAGCCTCAATTTGCCCCATTAGTTTCCACTGAGACTCCCTTCAGGCAGGAAGAATTCGCTCACTATTGTCTGTTAGTAACAGACAGGACTTTCTGTATCTAGTTGAAAAGGGAAACTGCATCCTTAATCTTTTTCTATGATGTCTAAGATCTTTTTGTATACCTCTTATGACTTGTCCCTCTGTCAGGGCGTCATTTACACTAATAATACATCTAAAAGTTTGATGGTTAATGAAGCACCAACCCAGAAAACCACTGATATTTTTCTCCCATACATGGTGAAAACTCAGACTAACACATTAGGATCAGTAAGCAGATTTATCAAAACTCATGCTCTACAGAAACATCTCGCATTAGCCTAAACTTTATCACACTAGACACTGTAACCCCTGAGCCTCTTTCATGCTCTGAGATTAGAGGCAGAACTAAAGATCTAACTGCGAGACACCAGTTTGGGTTTACCTGGCATAGAGGATCACAGCAAGGAGAAGAGGATGTCATATCATATGGCTGCTGGGAGTAGAGTACATACATGTCCTGTAACAGAGTTAGAGGCCTGATGGAGTTTTTCTTAGAAACCATACACCTGTGGTTACATGCTGAAGGCTTTCCATACCAAATATGCAGTCATTACACCTGTGTGGAGGAATGCACATCTGATTATATGCCCCAGGCAGTGTGATCCCATAGCTTTGTCTAGGAAACATTGAATAGTCAGTTTAAATGAACAATAAAAATTACTGTTAAATCACAGAACTTTCTTACTTCTGAAGAACATGAAGCCAGCCTCAGGACTGACTATGTTAGCTGATGAATTAATCTATCTTTTTCTACTTATTCTTCTGCCTTGGAAACAACAACCCCCATTCAGTTGATATTACCACATCAGCATTCCCTAACCTGCTGTAGCCAACAGTAGATGATCTAAACTGAAAGTTGTGCTGACATTTTTGGACTTAGGCATGTCAGAGAGCACTCATGCAAACAGCTTACTAGGCAGGTAACAGGAAGCAGAAATCTAGAGTTAGGGGTAGTGCACAACTTTTTGGGGGAGCATAGGGCAGTAGCCTGCTCAACCAGCACAGGTTAGGATGGAGAAGACCACAGCTCCACCGAGTGAGGTTACTGCCTCTGCAGTGCCTTGTAAGATCAAATGAAATGCAACCCCCTGCACAGGACACTCAAAATGTAAACACTTGGTTTGAATCAGAAAGTGAAGCCACCCAGCACAAGATTGCAGTGTATTTCATCGAGGAATTAGAATGAATGGACAAAAGAAAAAAAAAAAAAAACAAAGAAAGGGTATACTGCAAGAGCTGCTGTGTTGTGAAGAAGACAGCTCTGACACAGCCTGTGTCACCTTCTGGGAAGGAAATACACCCCAAAATAGACAAGAAGTATGCAGTAGAAATGACAGGAAATTGTCCATGAGGATTAGCAATCAGATGGATTTCTCTTTGACAGGTTAGTAGCTCAGTAGAAGCATGGATGGGTGGGCAGGCATGCAGGCATGCACGTACACATAAATCTGTAAGCCATGAAACAACAGCCAAGGCTCAGGAGCTGTCACTGTCCTAATAGAAACATTTTAAAATGTGGTGTGTGAAATGATTACGTCCCTCCTGAGGATCAACGTGTTCTGCCGTGAACAGCTTGGTGCTATGCAGGCACTGTGGTGAAGGACACTCATCATTCAACTGAGAAAACACCTTCTCTCTGTAACCTCCCTTCCTCTTCCCACACTCCCAAATTTTTTCCCAGGCAGGATAAAATTTGCTGCAGTTGGGTCTTACAGGCTTTTCTTGTCCCTGTAAGCATACATGGAGGTAAGCGCTCTTCTAAACAAGCAGCAAGCTCCTCTGTATTTCTGTCCTTTACCATGTGGGATTAGAGACATGCTAAACAGCTCCTTTACTCCTCTCTTTTAGTATCAAGCTCTCAGGCTAAACACCTCAACTCTAGATCACTCTTGAAGAGTAAAGGTCAGCCCAAATCAGTATTTTGCTGATACTTTAAAGAGTCTTATGCAGAGAGCTATTGACTTTGCTGACACTTTGCCATTAGAAACATCCTTGATTTTTCATGTCAGCCACCCCTCAGGTGTCACATCACCCTTCTCCAACCTTTGGTGAAAAGTATAAGTCACGAAATCTCTTCAGGTCACAACCTGCACTTGCTCTACTGCATACAAGACAGCTTTGACATACTCATGCTGATTTCTTTGCTTTTCCGTGCAGTGGCGGTCTCTTCCTCCAGGGAGTTCAGAATTAAAAAAAGCAAACAAACAGGAAGCAGGGTCACTAGAAGAGGTTTGATGGGAATTGAGAAGACAGCCTACATGTGAAATGTGAACTCCGGAAATCTAAATGTGACAAAGATTGAGCAGTAGTACTATCCAGCCTATCCAGCCTACATTTTTCATGTTATGTCTTTATAATCCTCAAGATAAAAATTAGAAATAATAGGCTACAGAAAAAATTTGTATGTTGTGTGACTTAGTAGTGCTGACCAAACCTGAACTGTCTCACTACCTGGCCAGTTCTGTTCAGCCATGGCCTATTAGGTTGTACATAAACCCACTATGTGCCATGGTGTCATCATGTAGTTCTGGCTTATTTGCATATCTCCAGAAAGATGTATTTTGAAGAGTGAAAAGGAAGTAAAAAAATAAAGAATTAAAAGTAGGAAAGAAGCAAAGAAATGAAGTAAGGAAGTTTGGTGGTAGCTTTCTGTTATGACTGAGATTTCTAAAACTGGATGCAGATTTGATTGATAGTGCTGACTTCTTTTGTACCTGAATTATAAATGGAAAAATTAAAGGATGTTGGGATTATTCTTCATTCTTTGTTTTCCTTTATTTTCTTCCTCCAAGTCATTCAGGTAGGGGCTCCCTCCTGCTTTGTCTCTAGAGTGGTTGGCCCAGTTTGGGCCCATGTTTGATCTAGGAGTGTAAATAATTTCATCTGTGCAAATGCTGACTGGAGCTATACATGGGGTAGGCTATCTGCCCTGATTTGGCCTTAATTAGTCAGAATTTTATTCCCACCCTTCTAGAAGGGAAGGGAATAGGACATCTTTTCCCTTCCCAACAGGTTCCAGGTCTGTGATATATCCCTTTAGTAGAACAATTGCTTTTATAGGCATTGACACCCTTTTCACAGCCTTTCTCCTGTGCCTAATTTGGTGCCAATCCAAGTAACTTAAAAGTGAACCTCCATAGCTTTTCCCTTCTGTTAAGGAACACTTAGAGAGCTATGCAAAGAAATAACAAGAACTAAAGTTCTTTCACTGCTGCAGTTATTTTAGTCTACCCATTGTAAGTGTCTTCTAAAAGATGGGTATAGGAGAAAATATGTTCTTTCCTTGACTATATAAGATGTTCTATAAAAAATAAAAATTCATTTTATTTAAAATGTCAAAGGGTTTTCCTTTGATTCTTGTGCACTGAATGCACTGTGAATAAATGCTAATTATGTGACCAAACAAACACACAATGCAATGGGCAATATCACAGTTAGGAGAAACAGAATGTGCATGGTCTGTAGATATTGATTACCAGGGTTTCTCTGTCTCACTGTCTCTCTCTTCTGTTTTTTTTTGTGTTTGGTTGGTTGGTTGGTTGGTTTTGGATTTTTTGTTTTGGTTTGGTTTTTTGGGTTTTTTTTAGCTTTTTTTTTTTTAATTTGTTTTTGCTCATTTGTGTGCTTGTGTGGTTTTTGTTTGTTTGGTTTTTTTTTCAAGTAAGGCTTGCAAGACAAACTCAAAAAAAGCCTTTCAAAACAATCCCATAAAATCCCCAAATTTTTATTTTACTGTTGAAAGCAGTACTGTTGTCATGTCCCTCAGACAGTCTCGGCCAGAGCTATTCTTGAGGTCAATTACTAAAATGCCTGTATAGTTTAAAAGGTGGTGCACTGGGGATAGAGCAGTCTTTTAGCATTCAATCTGAATTGTCTAGTAAAAATTGAGAGTCCCAGAGGGTTTCCATATATCATCTCAGGAATTCTGCCTACAGTAAAGTAGAGCTGTTAATCATTATATCAGTTTCTCTTAAAGATTATTTTTCTCTTAATAATACTTTCCTGTTTATTTTTTGGACTTCATAGTGCTTCTTTCAACTAACCTGCTTTCTATGGGAATGTCATTAATTTTTCCAGAGACAAAAAGTTTATTTTTAAGTCTGGTCAGCAGGGACTACTGGAGTGACAGAAAGCAGAAAAGAATTAACAGCTGAAATAAAATGTCAACTGAACTTGTCACTGATTCTTGTGTCCTAAGGATCTTACTTTGCAAAGTTGGACTGTTTTTCAAGTGTTTGTTCAACCTCAGACAGTGAGACACTGTCCTGGCTGAGCCTACAGCAGGGTAAATTTGGAGCTCTTTTATGCTCAGTAGATTTGGGCATTCCAGCATCCCAACCACTCTCTATGGTCTCTTCATTAGTTGTAGGTGAGACCTCTGGCCAAGAAGAACTCCAGTTGTAAAAGAAAGAGGTAAGTCAGCTCCTGCAATGGTAGGTTGGTCTTATTTGGGCTACAGGTACAAGAAACTAATTTTCAGACTCAAAAAGCCTATGGCTAGGCATCTTACAAGTTCATGTCAGCCACTCCCCAGGGTGGGAATCCATCCTTCAGATACCTTCCCAACGCCAGGACCTCCCTCCTTCTCTTTCTGACATTTCCAACTCTCTAATGTGAGTGAGGCAGGAAGATTTAAAGTCTCAGGCCAGAGGGATGCTACTGATACAAGTACCCCACTTCTTTCCTGAATCCTGGTAACAGTGAAGTGTCTGAGATCAACACTTTCCTCTGCCCCAAGACTGCACACCTGAACAGGCATAGGGAAGCAATCACAGCAAATGAAACATTCCTCACACAGAGGATTTTCCGTTAATTTTAGTTCAAATGGGTTAGTCACTACTTCTCCCCTCCATATATTTTTTTAAAATAAAATAAAATATACTATGGTCTGAATCAAACTGTATGTTAACTTCGATATCAAAGTACTCTTGGATCTTTGCACTTAGACAACATGTTTACCAGAAGTCTAGCAGTGGATCAGCTAAGGGTTTAGCCTGCTAGAACATACCTGCTGGAGAATTGGGGCCCTTGAGATAAATATGTCTCAAGCAGGTAGAGTTTGCATGTTGAAGTCTGTGAGTTCAGGTTGTTTTTATCATGGATCTATTATACTGGGATTAAAATTGACTGAAACATTTTCCGTTGGGTTTTCAACTGTTTTCAGTTGTGGTTTTTTGTTCTCCTTTCATTCTAATTCTTTGAAACATCTCCACTTTATGGACAATGAAAATATACAGAAAGAAATGATGAAAACTCCATGTTTTGATAGTATAAATATAAAAGAAATTGAAGTGATGGAGATACAAAAATTAAAGAGTAAATATATCTAAACAGTATGTATTCTTAACACATCTAATAGAAAAATTAAAAAAAAATACAAAAGAGCTAAATATATTTTAAAGTTGATTTTAATTAACACAGGCCTCAGAAAAAGGAAGTTTTGCTATTTGGTACCACTTACCACACTGCACCACAGGGATTTCATACTTCTCTATAACTCTTTCCAAAGATGACCTTTTCTTTTTTTTTATTTCTTTTTATCTTATTCTTTGTTTTTTCTTTGTTTTTCTTTCTTTATTTTTTTTCTGCTAAAGAATAATAACAAACCGTGATTATGTTGATTTCATCATGAAGGAAGTGAGGGAACACCACTGTTTCTGGCTAAATTCTTGGAGCTTCATGACTGGATTTTCAAGAAGGTATTGTTTCCTGCTGGCTCATATAAATTTAACATTTCCCTACCGTTGTTTCCTATATCTTCTGTTTCATGTATTCTCATTGACACTGACCTTTCTGTCAGTGACCACCTCTTTCTAGATATGAAAGCATGTAATCACACTATGTCAGGTCCCAGAATTACTATTAAGTCTCCTTTAAACAAAATTCCACACTCAGCTTATTTTTACATAAAATAGATGACCTTTGCCGTATTTTTCACCTATTTGCTGATGAAACAGAAAAAAATGCCCTCTTTTGTATTAAAAATCCATAGTTACCATTTAAGTAGCATAGGAAACCTCTCCAGCATGTGCTACAGCAAACTTTATATGTGATGCCTGCAGTAACTCAGTTTATAGGAGGGCAAAAGTTAGCTGTCAGACTCCTAAAGGTTTCTAGAGGAGCACAGTAGCAAAAAAAGCTCCTTTTTAATGTATCGGTGAGTTCAGAATGCAACAGAAAAGTTTTCCAACAATAATATTCAAATAACTCATAAAAACTGGAATTTTCTTTAAGCTTAAGAATTAAATTCCTGGAAAATAACTGGTTGAAATTAAAACAATACCTGCGAGTGTAGATAATGAAAAGTTTGACATTGTCAGTTTGAAGTGTATTATCACTGTGGATAATGCCTGTCAGAGGCAGCAAGTACTCTGGAAAGGATCTGTTACTTTTTTGTAGGGTTTTGTTGGGTTTTTTTGTGTTTGTTTTGCTTTTTGTTGGTTTGGTTTGGTTTTTGATTTTGTTCTTTTGTTTTTTATAATGGTACAAGAGTTCTAAAATCACAGGGAGAAGCAGGTAGTTCAGTGCTGAATAACTGAGAAGAGAGAGTAAAATGTCAGTCTTTTTCTTTCCAGGCTACATATACATTGCCTAAGGCAACTTCAATATAAAATTAAGCTACAATAAGATTTATTTCCTACCTGCACAGTTTAAATTGAATTTTATCTTATTATAATCACATGAATTATAATAGTAGTAGTCTTAATTACAAAACATCTGCTCAAATTCTAGTATCATTTACTTCAAAATATCCTGCTTTTCCCAGTGCTCTGGAAATTGGTTAGAGAATCTTGATTGAACATATCAGGGTATCTGCACAACCTTCCCCTTTAAGCTGAAATCCTGAACTTCTCTCTTTGTGCAATAAAGTCCTTCTCTTTTAACACATCTAATGCATGAAGGGATACATCACTTTTAATTGTTCTGCTGTGTAAGCAGCATGGTTCACACTGACCAAACTCGGCTGTAAAGACTTACTCTGTTCAGAGTAACTAAGATGGATAGAAGAGTGGCAATATTTGCTGATCTGGTTAAACAGATTTTTTTTCTTTTTTTAACAAACCTTCTTTTATTTATGTTCATAAATTTAGAAATACCAAGCTTCACTAAGCAGTGAGAATTTACATGTATAGTCATTTATACATCACATAACTTTGGGATCTGCCTTAGTTCATACAGGGGTTGGGTATAAATCCCATGTTTGCTACTGAGTCTCTTGACTCTGGATCACAAAAATATTAAATTTTCAACAGTGCAGAGGCAAAGGAAAAAAAAGATATGATATTCAGGACTAGTGGAGGAGTTCCTATAGTCCACCTTGCAAAATTCAAAATACACCTAGACTCTTAAAGTTTTTGAGCTTCAGATAAGGACTCTGGTGAGTCTGGCCCCTCAAGACTAAGCAGTTTTGAGTAGGAGCTAACAGAGAAGCATCAGGGAGCAATTACAAAGGCAGAGGATAGATGACTATTCACAAGTCTAACACACCAGAAAGAAGAAAATGGATGTCAGGAAGATGATCACAGGGCTTGAACACCTCTTCTATGAAGACAGGCTGAGACAGTTGGGGCTGTTCAGTCTAGAGAAGAGAAGGCTCTGGGAAGACCTTACAGCAACGTTCCAGTACCTGAACAGAGGTACAAGAGAGTTGGAGAGAGACTTTTTACAAGGGCATGTAGTGATAGAACAAGGAGGAATAGTCTTAAGCTGAAGAAGGGTAGGATTAGATTAGATATTAGGAAGAAATTTACTGTGAGAGTGGTGAGGCACTGCAACAGGTTGCCCAGAGAGATTGTGGACTACCCATCCCTGGAGGTGTTCAAGACCAGGCTGGATGTGGCTCTGAGTAGACTTGTCTAGTGGAGTGTTCCCTGCCCAAGGCAGAGGTTTTGGAACTAGAAGATTTTTAAGGTGTCTTCCAACATTAACTGTTTTATAATTCTATTAAAGTCTCAAGAAGACTAATTCTGACTTCAGTGGATGAGAGGATGGTGTCTCAAGGAAGCTCGGAACAACCAACAGGAAAGGAGGTCTTCAACTTAAAAGACTTTCAAGATCTCAGGGAGTCTGACAGGAAGCATTTACATTTACTGTACTTTTACATGTGAAAGTACTGTAAATACATAATTGGACAGTGAAGAGTCTGAAAATGTTTAGTATCAACGTGTGTGTAAAGTTGGTCTGAGAACAGAAGAAAGATTGGTCTGCAATTTTTCTGCAAGCCACTGAAGTAGTAAGTTCTTAAAGTAAAATTGATAAAGAGAGTGAAATCTTCTAGGCTAAATTGTCCTCAGTTACATAGGCATACTGTTAGTGCCTCAAAAAATCTGAAAAAATGTCAGCCTAACTTTTGGAAAGAGAATCATGAAATGAGATTTTCACAGAATCCTTACACCAGAGCCCAAGAGGATTTTCTTTAGATGGAATAACTCACAGTTGCTGAAATAAGTTTATTTTCTTATCTAACAAGCTCTGGCAAACTGGCAATGCGAAGGTCTTCATGCATGGCTGCTGCTGACACCAGAGAGTTGGAACGTGTCTGTAGCACATCCACTGAGAAGAGTTACCAGTCATTCCCTGAAAGCAGACGAGGTGTGAGAAACTACTGCACTTCTAAATGAGGCCACTTCTATCTTTGTTAAATATACTGTTTATGTTGAAGATGTTTTATAATCATTTAAAGTCAAACCAGGGTGTGAATTCACCTGACATGAGAAAGCACAGCTGGAAGAAAGACTTCCTTCTCAGCAGTTTTTTTCTCCTTAATACCTTCACTCTGGGAATTTTAAACATCTTCATTTATTTGCCTTAGTCCAACTTCCTCATCTAAATTTTGTTTTAAAACTTTAAATCATTAATTCTGTCTTCAATAAATACTGAAGAGTGAATAGATAGCTAGAGACACTAAGCCCCAAACACCTCTCCAGCTCTGAAGAGGTGAGTAAGAGGCATATCTAGCTCCACTTCACACTCTTTTGACACTACTTATCAATAGTAAAACACTGGGACAAATTTCATTTGGCTTCACAACATCCTTTTTCCACTGAAGAACTTAATGTACATTCTGCAGAAAGAAGAATTGCAGCAAAGACCAGCTGAAAAATGTATCAGCACTTACACAGCGAGATAGTATAGGATGGAAAATTAGATACTGGCCTTCTAGCAAAATATGTGAGCTAAACCCTAGGTTGAGGATTGCTAAAATCATCCTTCTTGAGAGGCAGCAGATCCTGAATGCATTTAAGGCTTCACAAGTGCCCAGTGAGGGGGTAAGGACTGTGTTCCAACATCCCATCTGTGGCTTAAAAAGTTATCCATGATCCATCCGTATCAATATGCTCTAACTCCTCTTCCTCCCTCTTCAAATACTAGTAGTCATTTTCTCAAAGCTATCACTAGAGCCTTGGATATTGCAACACAGAATTCACAAGCTGCAATTGTTCATGGGTTTCATACCGATGTGTGCTTCTACTCATCTGTTCCAGCAATGAATGTAGCAAAAGTATCCACACAAATACATATGTGTAAGCCCTGGTCTGAAGCTCACTTTGATGATCCTGCAAATATATCACAGTATAGCACTACCATTTCATGGAAGGTTATATCTAATAGTTGAGATATGGTAGCCTCTCAGGCCAAGTCATAGTTTTATCTGAGACTTTATTGTTCATTCTGTTCAGTGCAAAGTGAAATAAGTCAGTTTAAATGAATAGGAGGTCAAGCAAACCTTTTTGATTTGCTCTCAAAAATGTATGAATGTTTTTAAATACAGCCGAGAAAAGCTGCTTAACTGATATTTGAATGTCCTGTTATTCATCCATGAAAATTATTAGTTTTAATGTGTTGTTTCTTTCTTTCTTTCTTTCTCTTCCTAAGTGTTGCAAAAACAGATATAGCTAAGGTAGTTTAGGGAGCTTTGAGCTCTCTAGGATACTTGAAAGTACAGCTGCAAGCTGTTAAGCAGCTTAGCTAAAACAGTAGGAAAGGTATAGCCTCTCTGATGACATTTCAGTTATAAATTTCTGAGCTAAATAGTGATGCTGCTCTTTCTACATTCATACAGTCTGTGTACCAGGATTTCTTTTGAGAGATCCTCAACCCAGGAGGAAGGTACCCTTTGGATGTTTTCTGCACGAATACTCAGGTAGCTACAGGCTCTGTGTTGTAGTGATAGGACCATGCAGAACTACTTGTGAGGTAGGTAATTATGTGGAAATGACAAAAGATCATTTGTTCTGGAAGAGAAGTGCAGTGTCTGCTGCAAAACCTGGAAGATCAGCCGCGAATTTCTCAAAAACTATTGCTCAGTATCTGAATTGAGCCTTGGAGCCAGTGTGAGTTCAAGGTCCATACTGAAGGAAGTCATGGACTTTTTGGCAGTGGAGTTCATTTCGCTTTTTTTCTCTTTAGATCCCTCTGAAGGCTGCATAAAACATTTTAATATAGAAAACCAAAGTTATGCAAAATGTTTACAATGAAACCCAAACCATATTACAAATTTGGAATCCAGCATGGGGTTGGTCAACTTTTTCATGCCTTTTGTGAAAACTACTTTGAGAGAAGTTAGACTGATATATGGTTTTGAGCTGGAATTATGGGAAGCAAAATTCTTGGCTGAGTTTCATATTGCATGCTCCAAGTTAATTTCAACCTGAGAATTATGCAAAATTAAAAGCATGAAAATTCATATGGATCAATACTGGGAAATGCACTGAAGAACTGTTTCCATGATTCCTTAGAGCTTTGGGACTAGCATTTGGTGTTGTTTAGTGCACAGAAGCTGTTTATGATTTTCATTACTTAGGTCTTCAAGAAAACTCTATTTTGATGAATTTCTCAGATCATTTTGAGATAGCTTCTCTGTGTTTATTTTCTCCCTACCAATATATTACAGAAATGAAAGGCTTAGCATAAACATTGGCCTAAGTATGTATAGATGATTTATAGGAATTCTAAAATGTAGATGTATATTTCTAGAGTTGAGATACAAACTGTATTTTAAAGTACCTTTTGGAGAGTCACAGAAATAGAAAAGAGAAATGAACCCTCTGGTATATAATCATGTTCGGGATCAATCATGAAAAAAACCAAAAAGATTTAGACATTCCAAGGGATGGTGGGAGTGAGAAAAGACTAGATAATTCTATGCAAATTCACATGGCTAACATCAATTTGCAAGGGGAAAGAGCAAGAGTAATACAGAAAACTTATATTCTGTGAAGAAATGGAGAAGACCCCAAATAATTTAGGACCTGGATAGAAAGAGTTGTGGTATTATGTTTTGCACAGGCATAGAGTGTAAAAAGATAAAAATAAAAACACAGACAAAACCAAACCACTGTAAAAATAAATGAAACTGAAAGAACTACATGTTTTTTTTTTTGTGAAAAAGGTAGTTCAGTGTCACCTCAAAAACTCTTCTTTAGCACTAACATTGTAAGTTTATAAATTCCATCTATAGCTGGTCTCAGTATTTCATGAATCCAGTGAAACTTCCTTCAAAGTGCCAGAGGCTCCAACTTTCTGTTGAATAAAAGCTTGTTAGCAGAACCGCATGCTGCTTATTGGAGAACTCTGTCTGTGAGGAAGAATAATAGATAAGGGTCTAATGTAAACAACTCCCTTCACCTTTTTACTCAGAGATTGACCTGCTAGCGGACATCAGGGGGTAGAAAGAAAAGACAGGGAAAGAATATGAGTCTTTTAATCCTTGAGGATGGCAGGTAGGAGAAAGAGAGGAAGCCCAACTTCTACCAGCACCTTCAAGCTCACAGCAAAAGCTATGAACAGCTTCTGGGAGCCACAAGTCCCAGCTACCTAAAACAGAAGTATAAAAAAGGCACAGTAGGTAGAGGTACCATAATGAAAATAATGAGGAATTTACCTTAATACAAATAGACAAAGAGCTACCTGGGCACTGAAAAAAATAAACAAAAAAAGATTTTAATCTCTTCGGAATAACTTACTAGCCTGCATGATTGTATCATTGAGGGTTCCTGTTCACCCATTTAACCTAATTTTGAGTCTTAGTCTTTGCTTTCCATTTACAGATTTGTGAAGTCTGATCATATACTTAGTGAGGGAAAATAACTTCTCTTCATGAACAACTCCACAGCCTCTACTTTCTTTTTTTTTTCATACAACCGTGGTTCCATATCCTTAATTGTTTCTGAAGTAGTTTTGCAGTAGTCTTTTCAAGTCTGTACTACTCTAGCCTGTTGGAGGTCGTCATCATTAAAGGAATTACATTGTTTTGAATTTACTAGTGATTTAATAAGAATAATAATTCTATTGATGATGAAGATTTAGGGTAAATGTTCTATTTCTAATCCAGAGGTTTACCTGAAATCTGTAGTAACCAATGAAGGACTCTTACCTTTCAGTGACCAGATTTGGTGTTGTTTAGTACATGGAAATTGTCCAGGAGCAATAGGTAACTTACTGCTTTTGCTTACATTCTGTCACTGTGGAGGACGTCATTGCCATTATACAGATTGAATGTAGATAGCTGTAAATCTGAGTTCTGACAATAAATTACATTAGTTTACAATACCTCTCCCTGTCATCAAGAAAGGAAGGGAGCCTTTGCTAAGGATATGTATAGTAAGAGCAGGTGTTCTTGATGCAGGAGTACATCTTTTAAGGTGCTATCACACTTATTTTTCTTAAGGGCATACACTTGGAAAGGCAGTAAATCTAGGAGGCAATATTTTGAAACAAAAGTATCTCAAGTTCCTTATAAGAACAGTGTAATAAATATTGCAGAAAATAATTTGATTTTTGCCTTTAACAAAAAAACAAACCCAAACTGGTCAATGTTCTAGCAAATATAAAACTGAAATCAGAATGTGCATGTATTTTAATTGAATTGATGAACTAGTATACTGGGAATCTGGAGATAATAGTAGAGGATAATATTAGTGGAAATTCATGGTTTGAGTTAAACATACCAAGAAGATGGGAGTCTTTTGGCTTGAAGTCATTCTTAGTTTTCTAGCCCACCTAGTAATAACACACCCAAAAGTGTCTTTTCTCTTTCTTATTAAATCTATCTGTTGTAAGTATCACCTAGCAGCTCTAGAGTGCACTTTATCAGGAAATGTACTTGAGTTCAGATAAAGTTTGTTATCTCTACTGAAGTGACCTCCCTGTTAGATAATAGCAGCCCTGTAGGTTTGCATAACTCAGAAAATATCTTCTTCAGCACATAATCCCTCTGATCTTTTCAAAGTTAGGGCATAAAATCTTTTTTCCAGTGAAACATCTCAAAGCTAACTGAATTTACACTCTGGCTGCAGCATTCCATACCCAGAAACTGTAAACATGCCGGGCAAACTTGTTCATATCCCTAAAGCAGCAGCAAGATGTGTCTCAGTTACTTGTCTTGCACTGCTACTTTTATTTGTCTGATAAAAATATCTGCAAGAGTATCAGTCAAAACTAGACAAGAAGTGATACGTTCTGAACAAGGTGACTAGCTACCTTTCTGGTCAGATTTGCATCTCAGTATCTCAGTACTGTCCATACAGTATTGATTTCTAAACACAGCAAAATGCAAGAAAATTTTTCAGGATATAGGGGAATAGCACTGCAGATACCTGATTAAAAAGCCCATGTAATGGAGAAATTCCTTAACTAATCTGAGTTCTGGTCTGAGTTCTTTCAAGTTCCATTTCAGCACACAGATCTGTGAAGGCTTTAGCTCCTGATAACTCTTAGCTTGTGGTTTTCATAAATCTTGCCTGTTTTGCAGTCTTTTTTGGAGTAAACTTTTGGTAAAGTTGCTTATTTAATTTGTATTTCTCATATTTTGTCTTATATTTCACCTTTAAAAAGAAGTCTACAACCCACCTCACCAAACAAAAGACTAAACCAACCAACCAAAAAAAACCCCACCACAACAAAAAAAAGCAAAACAACAACAACCAACCAACCAACCAACCAAACAAACCCAAAAAAAACCCCCACCAAAACAAACAAACAAAACAAAACAAAACAAACAAACAAAAGCAACAAAAAAAACACCAAAAAAAACAAAAAAACAAGAAATGAAAGATGGGTGTGCCAATAAATTAAACTAGTGAAAGAAAGAGGAAGAAAAGAAAATTATCTCTACTAGTAGCTACTCACAACTGGTCAAAACACTCTATACAGTACCTCTTTCCTATCTGCCTTTGTCTTCATGGCATGGTTGAGGAGGAATGGGAACTCTAATCACCAAATTCTAATACCAGTTTAGATCAGAGAGGATTATGTACTCTTTTCAGTATGAGAACTCAGTGTACAAATGGCTGAATTCCTTACCACGTCTATTAGTTCATGATGACTCTGGCATGTCTTCTTCAGAAGCAATGTCTCCAAGAATATTTGAGTATAAGAAAGGAAAATGAGTTATTTTACAAACTGAGAGAAAGTTTACTTTTCAGGCTGGTGTTCTCTTAAAACCCACATTAAATTCTGAAATGAAATATACTGTCACAGTATTTCTCAAAACAACTGTCATGTCAGGCGAGCTCAGAGAGCACAGAAACTTAGGCGTTTTAGGGTTATAAAGGGCTGGCAGAATTAAAGTGAATCACAGACAAAGGGGTCAAATGTTTTTTAGACGTGTCAGCATGTAACTGATGAACAGTTAATCCTTCAGTAACAAGTTAACCTGCTGCTCTCTTCTAGCCATGAGAAATGTTACCATGAGGAGTTCCCTCACTTGTCATTTGGACAGTGTCAACCTGTGCTAATGAATTTACTTCAAAGCCCAAGCTCAGAATTTACATACTGAGCACTAAACCAGCTAATTTGCTCTCTCTGCTGCAGACATTTTATTCTCAAATCATTCTTCCCTTATCACCTCTCTTTCTCAAATGCTTTCCCAGAGACTGATGGCTAGTGGGAAAATTTTACATTGGGAAAACTACTAATGGGTGAAGGAGGGGAAGAGTCAGATTTGAAAAAGAATCAAAATACTTTCATAGCTTAACGTTTTGGATTCAGACACTTGCTAGCATCTTTTTATTACTGTTGTATTTTTTCATTAAACTATAATGTAGTTCACACGATTGTGTACTATACTTCATCTTCAGATTAGTGTGTTTAAATCTTTCAGATAGAATCACATAAAACAGTGGTTAAGCTACTCTTCTCTGAGGTGAGAAACTGAGAAGGTGTAGAAGCCCAGAAGATAAGGGGCTAATGTGTATGTCTCAAACGCTGATAGCCAGATAGCTATGGAGCCAGCCAAGGACTGTTCGTAAAAACAGTCAAGGATTGTTGGTAATAACATGCTGTGAGAAAGAACGGTATGTGGCTGGAGAAGGAGGCTATATAGAGGTAGGGCAGCACTTTTCGGGGACAAATGTCATTGTTCTAGTTCCTGACGATAAACACAACACAGTACAGTGCTAGCGCATGAATGAGATTGAGAAGTAGGCATGGACTGGGGTGAGGATTGTGTTGACCAAAGACCCCTTTAAAGGCCTCCAACCCATTTCCAGAAACATCTAGAAGAATAAACTGCACATAATTTGCATAGGAAGGAAGAAATTTAGCTCCAGGATGGGGAAAACTTATCGATAAAAAGGTAGCCCCATGAAACCCCATCCAACCCCCAGTTGGATCGACACTGCAGCCAGGTCTGGTGATGCCTCTTTCTATCTTTCTTTCTTTCTTTCTCTCTCCCCCTCTTTAATTTTTCTCTCTTTTTCTCTCTTCCCTTTCACCCTACTCTTCTATCCAAAGCCCACT
The DNA here is from genome assembly GCF_003945725.1 of Corapipo altera. NCBI lineage: Eukaryota > Metazoa > Chordata > Aves > Passeriformes > Pipridae > Corapipo > Corapipo altera. The sequence goes on from NW_020884874.1 coordinate 35,445,468, forward strand.
GTTACATGCTTATACTGGGAGGTCAGGGACTAATATATCCATTTCCATGCCAGGTGTGTAATTTAGTAAAAGAACTTTGCAAGCTATTGCAGGTCATCTGACTTTTGTTATTTCTTGTAAACCACAAGTATCTACAAATCTTGGGTGCTCCATTCCCCTTAAGAGTGGAACATCACAGAAAGGTGGTATAGAGCACACATTCTAAATGGTTTGCCTGACTACTGAAGGAATAGGATATCCAAACTTTAAGTCTGTACTTCCCATAACTTTGAGTAGATCAAGTATGTACTTGTTTGCCTTCAATTTGCTCATGGGAAACATGAAGGTGACAAAAAGTATTCCCCCAACTCCTTGGTAAGTGATGCTGTGTTGCAAACAACCCAAAACTGACTTGAGTCATCAAAACAATGATGGAGTACAGCTGTCATAGCAGTGGAGTACAGTTCTTGTTTTTCCTTTCAAACAATAGACCCAAATGCTGGAGGAGGTATGTCTTTGAGAGCTTCCATCACAGCTTTCAGATCAGACACTGCAGCATGTTTGCATACGTTGTAATTGGCTATAGTCATAGTAGAAGGGAGTGTGGTACACAACTGTGTGTGCTGCACTGACAATACAAGCAAGTAAAAGCAGATTCATAAACATCAATGACCAGCCTTCTGAAGTACATGTTCATTTGTACTTAGCCTAGAAGGCATGTCTTATGTTTGACTTATGGATATTTCTTGACAACATATTCTCACAGTCTAGCAGAATTTGGTGTTTCATCTTTTCATCATGGCTAGGCTTCATGAACGAAGATTTGGGAAGGACTCTACCCACATTTGCTACAAGTGCACTGGTGGCTAAAAAGACCAATGAGAGATAGACAAGTCGGGTTGCAAAAGGCACAGTGGAAAGACTCCTTAGGTAGTATCAACAAGACATGGTTCTTTCTGTGTTGTCTTCTCTCCTCGAGAGTGATCCTGTGTCTGTTCTCAAAAGAAGCAGCAGCGTTAAAGTTAGTGTGTTTCCAGACCTTCCGATTGGAGGTCAGAGTAGACCAGTTATGATGATCAATATGGCCAAGGCTGAGATGTTGTTTCAGGGAGTCCTTGTATCTCCTCTTCGGAGCTCCTCTCTTGCAGGAGCCAGTGGCAGGTTCACCATAGAGCACAATCTTAGGGACGCAGTAGTCCTTCATCCTGGAGACGTGTACTGCCCAACGCAGCTGTGTTCTCAGTAACATGACCTCAATACTTGTGATTTCTCTTTATTCTAGAACAGATGTATTGGTCACATAATCTAACCAGTGGATGTTTAGGGTTGTATGGAGACAGTGTTGATGGAAGCATTCTAGGAGTCGCAGATGGTAGCAGTAAATTACCCATGATTCGGAACCATATAAGAGAGTAGACAGCACAATGGCTCTGTAAACACTGATCTTTGTACTTTTCTTCAGGTGTTTATTTCGCCAAACTCTTTTATGGATTTTTCTGAAAGCTCTATATGCCTTTGCTAACCTGTTGTCTATCTCTCTGTCAATCTTACCGTCCGAGGAGATGAGGCTACCTAGGTAATTAAACTGCTGGACTTATTTGAGCTCTGATTTGCCAATGGTGATATGGGGATGACGGAAGACTTCCTGAGGTGCAGGTTGATAGAAAACTTCTGCCTTCTTCAAGCTAACTTCCATCCCAAAAAACTCAGCAGCCTCTACAAAGCAGGGTGTTAAACACTGCAGAGCTACTTCTGTGTGGGCAATGAGGGTGGCAGCATCAGTGTAGAGCAACTCACGGACAAGATGGTTTAAGGTCTTAGTGTGGGCCTTCAGTCGCCTTAGGTTGAATAAGCTTCCATCAGTACGATATTGAATGTAGATACCATCTTCTTCATTGAGGTCTGCCATGACCCTTTGGACCATCCTGCTGAAAAAGATTGTGAATAGGGTTGGTGCAAGAACGCAACCTTGTTTCACACCATTGGTTATTAGAAAAGGCTCAGAAAGTGCATTGCCATATCTGACTTGACCCTTTTGATCCTCATGAAGTAAGATGATCATTTTGAGGAACGTGGGGAAACATCCTTAACATTTCAAAATCTGCCATAGACCTTTTGGAGGTCAGAGTATCGAAAGCCTTGGTGAGATCAACAAAGGTTACAATAGAGACCTTTGTTCTGTTCCCTACACTTCTCTTGCAGTTGTCTGGGAACAAATACCATGTCTGTGGTAGTCCTCTTGGCTCTGAAACCACATTGGCTTTCCGGTAGAAGTTCTTCTGCTATAGCAGACATTAGTCTATTCAAAAGTATTCTTGCAAAGATTTTGCCAGCAGTGGAGAGCAGAGTGATACCTTGGTAATTTGAACAGTCTGATTTAACTCCTTTCTTCTTATACAAAGTGATGATGACTGCATCACAAAGGTCTGATGGTGGTTCGCCTAGTTCCCAACAGCACACCACAAACTCGTGAAATTTAGCATGTAGTGCTTGGCCTCCATGCTTCCAGACTTCAGGTGGAATTCCATCAACTCCAGCTGCCTTGCCAGTTTTCACCTGCTGTATGACCTTAAAAGTTTCTTCCATAGTAGGGGCAATATCCAATTCATTTTTTCACCAGTTCTTGTGTATTGTACTGAATTACTGAGTCTTGAACTACACAGCTAGTACTGAAAAGAGTCTGAAAGTGTTCAGACCATCAATTCAGAATGCAGGTTTTATCTGTCAGAAGCACTTGACCATCTGCGCTGAGTAGAGGGCTTTGGACCTGGTATGTAGGCCCATATGCTGTTTTCAAGGCCTCATAAAATCCTCTGTAATCACCCAAATCTGCGCATAATTAAATTTTTTCTGCTAGATTGATCCACTACTTGTTCTGAATGTCACGAAGTTTCTGTTGGAGCTTGCTGCATGCAAGACGAAAGGCTACTTTTCTTACATGACAAGATGGTTGACCAAGGTGTGCCTGGTGAGCAGTTCTCTTCTTCCTCAACAGTTCCTGGTTCTCTTGATTGTTTTCATCAAACCAGTCCCAATTCTTCTTGATGGAGAACCCTAAAGATTCTTCAGAGGACTGCAGGATGCTATTTTTAATATGTTACCAAAGTGTTCCAGAAGAAGGATCTATGGAATGATCTTCAAGCCTGGTTTGAAGATTTACCTGGAAGCTGTCTCCCACTGTAGCTGTTTGAAGATTGTTAATTTGGAATCTCCTCCTTGGGATGCTGCCTCTTTTACGTTTGAACTTGAGGTCGAAGTTAAGTTTACAACACACAAGTCGATGATCTGTTTGACATTCTGCACTAGGCATCGCGCGGGTGTGATGAACATTGCGAGCATCTCTCTGTCGCACCAAGACATAATCAATGAGATGACAATGCTTGGATCTAGGATGCATCCAGGTTGCCTTTCAACTATTTTTCTGCTGAAGGATAGTGTTAGTGATGGCGAGCTGCTGCTCTGCACAAAAATCTAGCAGAAGGCTTCCATTATTATTGCAGTTTCCAACACCATGCTTGCCAATACTCCTTTCCAGGCTTCAGAGTTCTTTCCTACTCTCGCATTGAAATCACCAAGGATAATGATCTTATCATCTGTGAGAACCTTTTGCGTAGGGGAGCGCAGGTCAATGTAAAATTTATCTTTTTTGGCAGGGTCAGCTTGGAGAGTTGGGGCGTATATACTAAAGAGGGTAACATGTTGCTTTTTGTGTAGTGGAAGGCATAAAAAGATAATGTGATCAGAATGACCTGTTGGCAGATTTTCAGGTTTAGGGACAATAGAGTCTTTAATCATGAAGCCAGCTCCTGAGAGATGCCTTTCGGTTCTGGGTTTACCTGACCAATAGAGTGTATAACCAGCACCATGTTCTCTAAGGCTGCCTTCCTCATGGAGACGAATTTCACTGATGTTGAGATGTGACAGTCCGTGGGCAATTAGAGCAGAATGATGCTCAGGACAACCACTATCTGCAGTATCAAGCATGGTTCTGATGTTCCAGCATGCAAGTGTCAGTTTGGATACACCATCATCTTTTAGTGGAAGATAATTAACTCCCAAGAAGCTTTCTGTATGACCAAACTTTCCTTTTACAAGACCAAAATACTCTGTTCTATGGGGAGTTCAATGATTCCATGATGTTGGTTTTTTGTGTTTTGTTTTGTTTTTTTTTCCATAAGAGATGTTGTTTCCCAAGTCCATGAATTTTCAGCCAAAATTACCCTTCCCCTGCTGATTCCTTTCTGTTCTTTGCCAACTGTCAGCTTGTATCCCAACCTCCAGCTGAGACATGGAGGTATATCAAGGATGGGCAGAGTAACTCTTTTATGAATATTATTTTTAAATTGCTCTGGGATGGCAGTCACTATATAAATTGAAGATATCATTACTATTAAACTGTCATTCAACAGCATTCTCTATTAATTTCTTTCTCTTGGAGATAAGATGGAAATAATATTCCCCATAAAAGCTGGTTGATAACATCTACTGAAACAGCTGGTATCCTGACTTGTTTGACAGAAGTGGGTTCTTATATGAAGCTTGACAAATGAAAATGACAATGAACATTGCTTATGTCTCTGAACATGTAGTTTAGCCATATTTTGTCAAAAGAATTTTTGAATCCCTGTCTCATATCTTACTGGTCATCAAGAGCTCTTGATTGTATCAGAACAAGCGTTTGGGGTAGTGCCTACATAGATCACGTAACATATTCAGTCTTACTCATGCAGCCACCTAAATATTTAAACACTTGTGTAGAGACCTTGTGAGTATGTATTGTGGGTAAAAAGGGTTTGACTATACCAAGGGAGAAGCCATTATTTTGCCAGCTGTTTCTTTCTGGAAGGAATGAAGTAGGAGGTAATGGTTTGAGTAAGTGCAGGGCAAGCCAGCACTATACATATGAACTGCCAGAAACTCAATATGAACAGGTTTGGGAAGGCAGTGTATACAAGGTGTTAAAGGCATCTGTTTCTCTCAGAAAAAAAAAATAAAAAAATGTTCAAGACATCCATCATTAACAAGGTTCCTTTTGGATAACATAACTGTAAAACTCCTTAGTGTCTCCACCGGTAAGATGTGTATCTGTGTGTGTACGTGTTAGTCTTCCAGTAGGAAGACTGAGGCTTCCTATGGTAAGAAACACAGCAAATAAAGTATTTCTTTCCAGAATATGTCCCATCCCAGCCAAAATCTGAGTGGGGAGGTGGAGGGAAACAGGGATGGAGGGAAGATTTCAATTTGGAACTTGATTGATCACAGTTCACCTGTTTTTATCCCAAAGAAGAACTGTCTACACAATTCAGCTGTTACTGAATGGGCTCTGTTACGAATCCAGATTTGGCTAGTAAAATCTCTGCAATAAAAACATGTCTTTGATGTCCAGCCCAGTGCATAAAAACCAAAAGTATGCTGTTACCAAGGTGAATGGGTGAATGGTTTGGGTTAACATCTGAGCAGTTACAAATGTCACAAGCTTGGAGAGATTTAAAAAACCAATTGAAATATCCACTGAAGCCAGGTTTCTGGTTTAAATTTAAAAGAAATGAAAATATCTAATATATTTTATGGAGTTGTCAGGCATGAAATTGCATCTTTGAGAGTCTGAAACGCACTGAGAATTTAATACATATATTTTAAGTAATGACATACAAATAAAAGAGATAGCAAATGATTCATGATGTAGTATACTAAATACCAGACTATGCAGCAGGGGTGATATAGGTCTGAAGATAACATGTGACACAATTATGATACTTTCCTTCTTCTGGTAAGTGCATACTAAGAGAAAAATACACCTGGCAAGCTTTATCCTCATGTGATGTGAGAATGATACCCAAAAGAAAGATAATCACAAGCTTTAATCTAGAGGAAAAAGTCTGCAAGCAAGGTTCTTGTTTTATGGGATAAACACCTTTCCTAGGAAAAATTACAGGTTGTTGCTTTTGTCCTTTTATACTCATGAAGAAAAGCAAAACTTGGTTGGACATGGCCATTTCCAGTGTCTTCTAGAAGCTCAGTATATGTCCTGCCTGCATGCGTCATTCCTTTGAAGAAGAGGGAATGAGAATGGGAGGGAAGCTGAACCCTGTACATTGAAGGGGGGGTGGGAGGGGGAAAATAAAAAGAAGAAAGAGAAGAAGAAACAGCAGCACACTTCTGAAGGGTGAAGCTCTGTTTCCATCAAATCTGTATTCACGGGGGCTATAAAATTGCAAACCATAAATTAATATATACACTTCATACTTTTCTGCATGAGAAGAATGTTTTCCTTGCATTAGAGTTTTCCAATAACAGTTTCTCCTCCTTGAACCTGCACAAGAAGGTACTAACGGATCATCATGTACTCTTTGCTTCATGACCCTAATATACAGCCCAGTGGTCCCAACTGGTCAAAACAATTTTTTTGCACAGAAAAGTTAAATAAGGAAAGAAAACCAACTTAATAATTCAATACTGTAAAACAAAGGTCAGGTAAAGAACAACTGTACTGAAAGAGCTCAGTAAAGCTTAGGGAAATCTTTCTTTGGCAATATCTAAACTTTTCATGAAATGCCAATGGCTGTAGCAGGAAGCCATGAGTGAGTTATAAGACCACTTGGATAGCAATATGTCCATCTAGAAAGACAATCATAAGGAATGATGTTAGTGGGAGGAATATAAGGAAATCTCAATCTCTTATTCCTTCATGAGGGTTGAATTTTGTTGGCTTTATGCACTTCTGAAATCTAGGATATATCTCTATGTTACAACAACTAAAAGGGCATACCAAATCATAAAAGAAAAGAGCATGAATGTGAGCCAGGATCTGAGAAGACAGGGAAACAAAAGGTTTGTGGATTTAGGCAAATTAAAACATAACCAAGTCTTCAGCATTATTAGTCTTTGCTCCCCTCTGGTGACTGCAAAGCTACAGAGATCTGTGAAGCATTTAAGTTGAAAAGGAAGGCAGTTGTTGTTGTTGTTGCTGTTACATCTATTTTGTTTTAAATCCAGACAAGTGCAACTAATTCTGGACTATTCTTGCTGCTTCACTGCTAACAAGCCATACATGAGTCTCTTATTTCATTAATTATACCTGATAAGCCTAGTCACAGAGCATTTCTAGATGTGAGTTGTCTTCTGTGCCTAATAGGTCTTAATGGAGGCAGAAGCAGGCAGAATCTGCTTCACGTGGCTAAATGATTTGCTCCAAATAGCCTTTCCTTGGATTATGAGGGCAGCAGATATTGGGATTTCAAAGTCATAGAGATGCTTTTTCAAAGACAGTTGTGTCTGTGTTCACACTCACACATATGTGTTTGTGGGGTACAGAGTGGTATGACACTTTGTGCCTGTTCACATTACGATTCAGAAGGAGGATGAAGGGTATCAAACCTTTTCCATGGTGTAACTCTATTGCATCCTCTTGCTGAAACCCCAGTAACTCTTAGCTGCTTTTTAAAAGTATAGGAAATGAGTATGTTAATTCACAATAGTACAGATCTGTCCAGCAGTCAGAGTAAGCATTTATGAGGGGTAGCTACAGTGAAATACAGGGCTGAAGTCACTGAAGATGTGCCTGAGTTCAAGATGTCTGTACACTATTGACCACTGCATTGATTTTATTCACCCAGGTATTCTAAAAACTGCAAAGAGGCAGAAAGTACTACAGAAAAAGAAACATCAAAAGGAAGCACAGAAAGTGGAAAGTTGGAAAAATGGTAAGAAATGCTGAGGACAGATGTGATAGTCAAGATCTGCTTTCCCCTCTTGCTGTGCTCTTTCATCTAATATAAAAATGAAAGGTTGGACCAGTTGCTCCTGATCAGAAGTAGTAATGGTGGTATCACCCTTTTCTTCCCAGGACCACTATCTAACCAGAGACTTTGCTTGGGAAAAGTACAGATGTGAACGGTACATCCTTGGCCTTGTGAACTTTGATACTTCAGAGTAAGGAAGGAATTTTTTCTTTTACTTGGTGGAACGGCACATTGGGCACATGAGCTTGAAGTGGCTGTTATGACCCTTTTCCCCTTGGGAATCTAAGCTGAAAAATCCACTACAAATTTTATTCCAGCTGGCATCAACTGAAATAATAGGTGACTTTTCACCACTGGTGCTACATTAGTCAGCAGATAATTTCATCTGGATCTCGAGTGCTAACCGCAGATACTGGTTGGAAATTTTCTTGTCCTGCTTCTTTACAGCTTAAACTGAATTACTAGAGTGATACATAATTGCATTGTCTTATTACCCATCTCTTGACTATGTGAATATTTATACAGAACTCATCCTTCAAAACATCTGTCTTTGCATCTATTTTTTTCACTGTAACCACTCTCAATCACTTTTAGGATCTGATATTCCTTCAATATTTTGTGTGCACTGGATCTAGTCAAAAGTCCATGAAAGTCAGAATAAATCCATGAATTTAGTGGACTCTGGAAAATATTTCTTCTGTCTACCATCCTAGGGTAAGAGTTGCTTTTTCCAAAATACGTAAACATTTCTAGTATTCTTACGCTTATTTTTATGTATTAGCCCATCACCACTGAGATCACCTACTTTGCAGCAATGTATATGCCATGAGCATGGTATAATTAGATAAATGAACCCATGCCTGAAGCTAAAACTATAATTTTGGAAAACACTTGTAGATCCCAGCTTATGTCACAGAGAGAAATACAAAATATGAACCCTTAGAGCTTTTGTTATGTTCACTAACTCACTGACTTAGCAAAAATCTGTACTAGAAAGGACTACTGGATTATTGCTAGTATATAAAGGGGCATACTATTCTACCAATTTATCTTCTCATTGAGCCTAATAGCAGGCAGAATTGTACTTTCTGCATAACTCCGAAGTGCTGCTGAAGGTCTGTTCACCTGTCTGTCTGTGACAGCTGTAGCTTCTGAAATGACTGAAATGCCCCCAAACACATAATTTCAAAGCATCTAAATATGGAGAAAAGTGAGAACTGATAATATCAAGATCCTTATGTCTAATTACTAAGTCCAGGAACATCCTTCAGATGTTCAGTTTGTGACTGGTCAGGAAGAGTTAAATCTTCAGGAATGTTAGAATGATATATCTTTGCACACTCTTTGAGACAGCTTTGTCTTTTATTTATGGTAATTGGGAAGTAATGGTATTCTGTCAGGTCACCTGTGAAACATCTGGCTTCACTTTTGGTAAAGCAGTGCATCAAAGGAGTTAAAATTTATTTGACTGTGTTTGGCACAGGTCAGAAAACATTTGGTTGTCAATACACCAGGTAGATTTATGGTTATACAGGGACAGAAAGAAAGAATTGAACAAATTTCAGAGAAATAACAATGCTCTTTTCCTTTGATAAATCTATTGAAATTTCATTTTTGTTCAAGTCAACTTCCAGCAACAGATGCAAAATGCATCTGGTTTTGATAGCACAGTATAGGATAATATGAACAGTGAAAAAACTAAAAGACTTATCTTCTGTCACCAGAGGGACAATTTTTGTTTTGTAGATAAATCAAATCATATAAATCATATAGTAGATAAATCAAAAATATTTCATGTCAGTGCAGTGACTGAGCTTGAAGTTGTCTTATCCAAGCCACTTTCTAAGTACAGTATTAATTTACTGTAACTTACTCTAACTGTAGTCAGCAATTACAGAATCACGAAATGGTTGAAGTTGGAAGGGACATGTGAAGGTTACCTGGCCCAACTCTCCTGCTCAAGGGGATCACCTAGAGCTGGTTGCCCAGGATCAGGTTTAGATGATTTTTTAATATCTTCAAGAGTGGAGACTCCACAACCTCTTCAGGTAACTTGTTCCACTGCTGTCACCGTCACAGTACAAAAGTGTTTTCTCATGAATGAAGCCTTCTGTATTTCAGCTTGTGCCCATTACCAGTGTTCCTGACACTGGGCACCACTGGAAATAACCTGGCTCCATCTTTACTTTCCCTTAGGATATTTAATTCATTGATGTCTTTGAGCCTTCTCCAGGCTAAATAGTACCAGCTCTCTCAGCATTTTGTCATATGAGAGATGTTGCAGCCACTTTACCAGCTTAGTGGTCATTTGCTGGACTTTCTTCAGTATGTCCATATCTCTTTTGTACTAAAGAACCCAGAAATGGACCCAAAACTCCAGAGGTGACCTCACCAGTACTGAGTATTCAGAGAACACTTAACCCACTTATAACACTCCTGTTAATGCAGCCCAGGATACCATTAACCCTCTTTGCTGCAAAGGCATGTTGCTGATTCATGTTCACCTTGATCAGTTTTGCAAATAGGCATCAGATCCCTCACTTTGTCCAGTTTCCCACATTTTCTTTCATCCACCACTTTTCTCTGTAAATTTAGGTAAGAACTTTTTTATTTGTTTGAGTGTGTTTATTCCAGGTGATAACTTTCCATTCTGCTGCATCAAATAATAAAGGATTCCTTCTACAGGAAACACACATTTTCCATTTCTACTGTATGCTCAGAGCTGTACCACACTGCACTTTCAGCAGTACCTTCACACTGACACACGTACAACTGCTACAGACTGATCATGATACAGGTGCCAAACAGTGTTTCTAATCTGCTTCCTCATTAGTGCAGACGGTTTTGGGTGTTTGCAAGAAGATATTAATGGGAAGTTACTGAGGTCAAATGTAGGTGTCTCCTAACAAAAATAATTTAGCAGGTGTTTCCCTTTTGTGCATCTTCATCTCTAGACTCACAAATATGAAGAATCATAAAGATATTTTGAATCCAGGAATTGTTCTGTGAAGTGGCATTATCTGTGTTGCATCAGAAGACAAGAAAGATGACTGTTATGACCCTTCCTTACTTTAAAAATTTGTTTACTAATGCGAGTGTAAGGGCATGGCAGGCAAGGCTGCAGTATGCTGTCCTGATGATATATGATGGAGTCCCTTTGGAGCTGATCTGCTGAAAAGAGCGAGAGTGAAAGAACAGAGTTGGAGTCTGGACTAGGTATGCTTTCTACCAGAGGACTATGAGGCAGTGCTGGCAATTGATGGTTGCTTCAGAGAGGACATCTTTTCACATTGATGCCTGGCTGGCAGCAGGAATAGCCACCTTGACTCTCTGGAGGTTTGCGCATACACAGGCTGAGCAGCAGTACATGGCTATACAGAAGCACATACAAAGGTTTTGCTCCCTCTGCAAGTGGGACCATCCTGTAACAATATAATCTTACCAATAGCTCAAACAGTCGCGAAGCATGAGACATGAAGGAAGACTTTAGCCTAAAATGAAGAAAATTTCTCTAACATATTCAAAATCCTTCAGCTTTTTCAGTGCATGTGAGGACTGATTTTTAAGCAAGTCTTACACTAACTGTGTAATAATAGTCTTAGACTATTCTGGATCTCAGTACTTCAGTATTGTCTGATGGCAGCGAGAATTCAGCAGCTAAGGCAAAGTTATCCTGGTAGCAATTTCGTTTGTACCATCTCAAGTTTGTATTGAGGCTCAAAGTATGCATTTGATACTTGACGGGAACTGTTTGTCTCATTTCCTCAAGTTCGCTTGACAAACATGGACCATGAAAACTAGCTCAAAATTTTATGGGGTTATTTGAACTATAGTTTAAAGTCCAGTTTACAGCAGAAGCAAGCAGAAAAAACTTTATAGGTGTTTAACAGAAATTCTAAAGAAGGGAACTTGTAAACTGAAAATAGGTGATGGTGCAAGACTACTGAAATTGCTAGTTTGCTCTCTGAATACATCCCAATAATATTTTCATTCAATATTTTCACTTGTTTTTGTTACAGTGTAAAGGCTTAGGCAGAAACCTCCTTCTTGCACACTGGGAAAGAATATACCACATGGAAATTCCTACAAAGTTAGGCTGGAGAAAAACTGAGAAAAAAGGTATGAAGGGTCCAATGAAAAAAGGATTGAAGAATGGAAGACCCAAACCCAAGATTATTAAATAGTTCAGGATGATGATCTTAAAACTTATTTCTTCAGAGAACTGTAGGTATTCAGAGGTGTGAAACACAGCTTTGTGCTTTCCAGGATAAATGCATAGGGAATTGATAGAGGGTAGCTCTAGGCAAAGCAGAAATTACACTAAGAATATTTCATGGAGGCCAAACCCAAAACTTTACAACCTACAAAGGAAGGCATAAGACTTCCTAAACACCCTGGCTAGAAAAAACTGTAGCTGGAAACATAAGCTGAGAAACAGGTTTTTTGCATTAAATCTTAAGCTATTTGAAAGAGGGTGGTATGAGAATTAAAGCTAGACAAATTCCCCTAAGGGAGAACACTGAGGGAAGAAAAGACAATACTACAATTACTTGAAAGAGGAAAGTAATAGAATTCAAAAGTGGAATTCTTTCTTTGAAAGGAATCTGCTTTGGTCAGGGGTTGATGGAAAGGACTGTAGCTGGAGGGAAAGAGGTGGCAGCAGGGTGAGAGGGGGTAAAAGAAGAGGGAAGATACCTGGAGAGACTAACAGGAAATGGTGCCAGAAGGCACTATTTTCTCTGGGTTTAATTTCAGTGTATTCTGTACTGCAAGACATTTACATTCGACCTGCCAGCACAGTGGTTACCAGCTGTACTGTGTTTCTGGGTCATAAGAAGAGAATGAAACACATTCCGTATTTGCAACACTCTTCCATAGAACAGACTGGACCAGATGATCTTTAACTCACCGCACAGACAGTCTTTGCAGGATCATAGGCTGATCTGTGTTGGAAAGGACCTCAGAAGATCTCTAGTTCAAACTCCTTCTCAAAGCATGGTCAGGCATCAAGTCAGATCAGATTACTTTGGATCTTGCCAGCTGCCAGTTGGGTATCAAAAATCTCTAAGGACAGAGATAGCAAGGCATCTCTGGCCAGCCTCCTCCACTTCCTGACAGTAGTCACACCATAAAAGTTTTTTTTTTTTAAATCCAGCCTGAATCTCTCATTTCAGCTTATGTCTGTTATTTCTCATCCTTCCACTATGTACTGGTGGGTCCATCTCATCAATGGCCTCCTTGTGGGTACTCGGATGCTGCTGTTGTATTTCCCCAAGCCACCATCCAAAGATAACACTGTCAATACCCTACCCTTACTATGTTATAATACCTAAATGTTAAAGGGTACTATTATCTGTGGTACAACTTTCTTCATCAGAGCAAGAATTTTCTGAAATGGAGACAGAGAAATCACTGCAAAAAAAAGCAGAGATTTGGTCTTGCTAAACCATGGTTGCTTTTCCAGTTTTCATGGTGCTGAAATTAAAATATCACAAGAACTTCTGAAATTTCTGCTACTTCCTTATTTTCCCCTTTGGAATCTCAGCATTAAAGTAAAACCAGCTCTGTAATGAGATATGTATAATTTAATAAGATTTTAGGAAATTAATTTTTTTAAGGCTTGTGTAGATTTCTGAGCCTTCTTTAAAAAAGTATTCAGGGTGCCTAATAGTGCCTATCAAAGATGATATGAAGAGGTGTGTGAAACAAAACAAGCACTATGTTTAGCAATTATTCCTACAAGATTCTCAGAGAGACATTGTATCTTTATTTCCAGATTTTTAACACCTACAGAAACTTTCAAAGTCACTTGTCAAGTTTATTATTGTCTTGAACAGTCTTTTAAACCAAAACCAGAAAACTTCTGAAAAATTTTTATCAGGCTTATATTTTCCCAATAAAACACATACTGAAAAAGATAAAATATCAAGCATTAAGTCTTGGGAAACTATAAGAAAATGTTTACAGTAGGTTCAACACAGAATTATTTAAGCAAATCAAAGGCTGAAGAAAATAAGTCTTACACAAAAACCATTATCCAAAGCTTCACACTTTGATAACCTTTATAGAAAGGCAAAACCAGAAACTCAAGTCTAGGGTTCCTTAAGGACTCCCTGGAAAAAGGGACCTGAAGGGTCACAAACGTTTGAATGCCCAGCTCATAGACCAAAACTCCTATCTGATATAAATAGGAAAAAAACTACAGCTAAAGTCAGTGTGATCTACAAGACGAAACAGGCAATGACCCAGGTCCCATCAGGCATTCAGTGGGCTCTAAAAAAAAAAAAATAAAAAATGCCCAAAATTCTTTGTAGCAAAGGTATTTTAGCTTTTGCCAAAAAATGCTTAAATTTTCCTAGATCCTATCTGTGAGACAAGGACAGAACATAAGGCAAGGACAGAACTCGGTCAGGATCTCTAAAGTTATTCACTTCCTTGTAGTCTATTTCACTGATAAGTTTGAATGTAAGTTGCTGGCAGGCAGGTTGGAAAAAGTATTTCCTAGGCTGATAAATACCTAAAATACAGGGCCTATCTCAGACTGCATAGGTGAACTGATTCCAACCATTCTTATGAAAGCAGAATGAAAAATAATGTTTTCTAATCATAAAAGAAAACAGGAAAAAAAATCTCTGATACTGGAGAAAAACAAGGTCAACTTTTCTAAAGAACAGATTTTGGGGGAAAGGTTTTTTTTATTCTTCACCATACAGTACTGACACATAAGACAGGATACAAACAACTACTGTCAAGATCATACTTATTTTTAAATATTTGCAAGGTCATTAGACATTTTGAAGTTCAAGGGAGTTCACTGAATGAAAGATATTCAAGGAATAATATGTTGGATTTCCATCCTTAGAACAGTTGGAACAGGAGCTACGGATATATTTAATTATTGTTACATAAATATTAAGTAATATCCTCTTCAGATTTCTTTCTAAGTCCAGGTTGATAAAGAAAAATGCTGAAGTTACAAATACTCTTTTTGTAAAATCTACAATAATGTGAACAATATATATACAGGATATAAATGCATATTTGCTTGATTTCTTTGGCAATTTAACATTTTATATGTATTTATTCTAATTTTCATTAGATATGCAGATACATATGAGCCTAAACCCATGGCCCCATTCCAGCAGAAAGTTAAAAAAAAATTCTGAATGAGAAACACCAGTATTTTATCTGCTGCTCCTGACTAAATGCACAGGAGTCTTTGGTAAGATAACAAGCCCTCATGTTTGATGTAAGTGCTTTTTACTTTTTTAGTAATAAGTGCTTGAGTGCACTTGATTGATACTTTGCTGACTGACAGAAATAAAATGGTATCTCCCAGAAAAAGAGTGAGAATTCATTAATGTGGATACATCTTATCAGTGATAAGAGTTTTTCCTTCTGTAGTTTTTTATTCTCTCTAAAATAACTTTAGCAGTCTCTGATGTGATTTAGATTGAGGTAAGGATGTTTTCAAAAGCAATTGCAATGTTTAACATGAAAACTGTTGACTGTTTAAATAACCATATAAATCATGCAAAGGAAACTCCAAAAGAATTTTCAAATTATTTTATCAGGTAGTGTTATGGTCAATAGGCTTGTTATCAAACATAATATCTATTTGTCTGTAGAAATCACACATGAACAAGGTTATTAAAAATCCTATTAGAAGAGTGTGAGGGTATTTTGTCCCCTTTATCACAAATAAATGGGAAGTATGTGTGTACTAACCTGAACTTCATCTTTGTCTGTGGTGCCATAATACACTCATCAAGTCCCTGCAGTCAGCATCATGCAGTCCATTGCCACCTCTGACTCTGCATAGCTCAGCTATGTACAGCAGGAGAAATGCTCCTGGTATGTCGTGAGTACAGCAGCAGTACTGGGGCATATCCAGCCTTCTTTATTCTTTGTGCTCTGTTCCAGCCTTGTCCCATACAGATGATCTGAATGGGTGTGCAAGGTGGATTTGCTGATGAAGTGTGGCAAGAGCAGTACCTTCCGCTTGTGCGGAACTCACTATGTGCATACAGCAGTTCCCTGACTACACAGACTTCATTTGTTGGGGCTGTGGGATGTCAAGAAGCCCTGCTGGAGGTGATGCCACAGCCAGGTTTTTCCAAAGGACCTGGACAAGTGATTGAATCCTATTGAAATAACTGACCCTGGAGACAGAAGAGATTACGTAGTGACAAAAAACCCAAAAACCCTAAGTGTGTTTAGTCCTGCTCCTGCTTTCAAGTCACTGTTGTTGTCTCATCCATCACAGACACCCTTTCTTCTGGATCAAGTCTCTGCCTTCAGCTCTTTCAGCTCATTAGTGAACAATTCAATGTGTCTTTCTGTTATAATGCCAGTATTTATTACTCCAATATGGGAAAAAATATGCATGAGAGAAGGAAAAGATTGCAGATTATAAATACATTTTCTTAGCTTTTTGCAGTTAGTCTGTCAAAAAGATTCATAACTGAACAGTA
Organism: Corapipo altera; assembly: GCF_003945725.1. Taxonomy (NCBI): domain Eukaryota; kingdom Metazoa; phylum Chordata; class Aves; order Passeriformes; family Pipridae; genus Corapipo; species Corapipo altera. Next base: position 35,461,663 of record NW_020884874.1, read on the forward strand.
TAACAGTAGGATAATTAAAAAGCCATTCTTTTGGAATATCTTCAGAAGTCCCTGTTTTTGGCACACTGTTAAAATAAAAGTCAGCATGAAAGTTACAAAAGATTCTATTTTTATTTTCACTCCAGTGATTTTTCCCCCCTGCTATCCCGACTCAGATTTCTTTCTTCTTTATGTGCAAAACTGAAGTAAATGAAGCACACATCAAAATACTTCAACTAAAAGAGGAATCATTGCAAGGATCATTGCTTTAACAAGGATCACTGACTTTCCTTCCGTATTTTCTACAATGACCATTTTTATTCTGATATCAGATGCCCCCAGGCAAAATTTAACGAAGAAAAAAAAAATGCTTCAGGTCCCTGCAACCTGTATACAATTAAGCTTGTATTATTTCTTGACCATTCTGAATAAAATTGTAAATTATTTTTGTTTACATTTATGTTGTAAATAGACTTCCTAGATTCATCAGGTAACTCATTTCTAGTTTTATAAACAGATATCCAGCTCACCACTTAGAATAGCCTGTGGTCTGGCCATTTTCAGCTCTGATCTTTTATCACAAAAGCCAGATTGAGGAATTAAGTAGTCTTTTTGATTGCCACTTTAGTAGTCTGAACAAGCACCACAAAATTAAAGCAGCTCAGGTCCTGGAAACTTCTTTTGGTTTAGGTGGGTGGTTGTGTTCAAATAGCCTCATGATTGCCTTGAAATTCTACAAACTCTCAGTTGAATTTAAAGGAAACATCTTGTGATTTTCTTCTTATCTGTTTACTATAGTTTCTGAGGAGCTGAGATTTCCTCGGTGTTAGAAATCTAAAACAGGTCACTGAATACAAATATAGATTCATTTTCTTTTAGTACTCAGATCAGCTCTGACTTTGACCTACATCTGAGACAGCATTAAAAGAATGTGCATGCAGATTCATGACATTTATAGGGTTGGATGTTATGGTATGCTCTTAGTTTATGACCTCCATGTATGACGCTTCATAAACATCTTTTGTGAAATTGTGTCTTTGCTCACGATAATGTCAAAATTCCCATGGATGTCAATGGAGTCAGGCAGTCGCTGTTTAGCTTTTTCAGGGGCTTGTTGGTAGGTTTTCTGCCCTTCTCTGCACTGTAGACTTTCTGTTATCACGGTTGTGTTGGTAAAACTCCTTAGTGCAACTACAGTGCACATGCAGTGTCTGCTGGTTGGAAAAGTGCCTTGTAGGTGTCCTTAAACTCCCTTCTTGAAAGTCATAACCAAAACCCACCAGAACTCCCTTCTGGCACTATAACAATATTCATGTCAATTTGAAGAGAATGCATATGAGTTTTTCATATAATGCAAACATAGTTATGTCAGGGTAACTTTGTAAGATAGGTATGGCTCACTTGAGGGGTTTACAAAATACCTGTATTTTAAAATCTGCTGTAATGGAAAACTTTACATGTAAATAGGAGAGGGAAAAATCTTTATTACTTTGATTTGTGTTATTGGATCACCCAATTGTTTTTTTTAAGTTCTAGGTCCCTACACTGGCAAAATTTCCTAGTACAGGAACTTCATAAAACACCAACAATGTATACATAAGACAGGACATAAGTGAGGGATGTAGACACTATGGGCCTGTATAAAGAGCATTGGCACATCAGCATTAAAGCATTTTTCAATATTTTTGTAAAAAAAAAACTTTAAGCAAAGACTCAAAAGAGAACTAATAAATGACTGTCACAGCTAAAAAGTCTTTCCTAGCTGTAAGGGGCCACTTGAAATCAAGTGCTAAAATGGTCTGTTTGAAAATGCAGCAAGCAGCCATAAATGTTAACACTACAGAGGTGGATGCTGATGTCTTGATAATGAATAAGAAATAGGTGGAAAAAAGCCATGAATGGTTTTGGAAGTGAAATCACTTTTGTTTGAGGGGGAGATGAGGACCCAATTGTGCACTCAAAGAAGGGGTATCAAGATCAAAGCAACGGGCTGGGAAAATGATCATTAAAACAGCATTCTCAAAGGCTCTGACCAGACAAGACTGCATTTGTCAAGGTCAGGGGAAAGGATGTTTAAGATATGAGTGTCTGTGTGACTTGAACTGCCTGTTACAAATCTTGTTGAAAGATAAGATTCCTTGAAAATGTAGGATGTCAGGAAATGTCTGGTAAGAAATGTAATGGATTATGTGCATTCGTGTGGGCATACACAGAGCATTTCAGTTCTCATTCATGAGTATGACATTATACAAAAGTGATCATGAGTGTGAATAGCTGCCTCAAATATAGTCCAAAATTGAATATCATTTAGTGAACATGAAATGTAAAGTATCTGCAATCTAAATTTTGTTTTCTTCCTTGTTATGGCAGTGGGATCTATTCACTTTCATAATAAGGTGCAGTTAACAGTGGTCCTTGGGTTGTAACAGAAGAAATCCTGGTAAAAGATGCAAAAGTATTAAAACCATTAAAGAACAAGAAAATTCTAAAACCTACTTAGTTTGGCTTGCAAAAAGAGAGATTATTTATGAATCTGTGGTGCTACTGAAATGTATGCTAGTAAAATATGCATGCTGAGCAAGCCTTCTTCCAGTACACCATTAAAGACACAACATGTGTCTACAGATCTAAGACTTGGTCAGGAAAAAGCCAATAGCCTACCAGATATGATGCTGATTTTTAGTACTAAGTTTCTCATTGAGAAAGTGCTCAATCAATTGTACCAACTGGGAAAAAAAAGAGTTAGCTCTAGCAAAGAGCTACTAGTACTGCATGCATTTTTGCAGGCAATAGTGAATAGATACCTTTTTCTGAGGTCTTCCACTAAGTTTTTGTCAGCACTATACTTGGTTCAACCCTATATACACGAACTGCAACATTTTAAACTGATTTTAAACCGTGTTTTTCATACGCAGGTGGAAACACGGTTTTAGCACTGTGGCACAGATCTTGGGTAAAGCAAATAAAGAACAAAATAAATCTGAAACTGTTGTTGGTAACAGAGTTGGCATCCAGAGCTGGCTTTTCTGAACTGTAAACAGTGAAGTTAGACTGTTCCATTTGCTACTGCAGTGCTGTTTATTTAAACACAAATATGCAAATATGATTGAAGTTTTGCTTAGGTTCAACAATTTGATACGGTATTTAAAGCGGCAGTTCTATGTTTTGAATCACAGACTATTTTGCTTCTTTCAGGCTTTTTGTTATGTTATTAGGCAATTTCTCCTTTGACTTACTTTAAAATAATTTTTAAAAGATATTAGAAGTGGAACTGTGGGAAACTCTGCAGGAAAACACAAAACCACACACGAACCTTGTCTGCTCAATAGAATCTGGTCCTCAGAGGCTCTTGCTGAGTTTCAAAGATTTCCAAGAGTTTGCTCCAGGGTCATCTTGGAGCTTCTGGCTAGGGTGAAAATATAACGGGAATTTTCAAAGAATTTTAGGTGCTAGGAAACCATGAACAAAAAGTCATCCTAAGATCTGTAAGCCCCAGTGGAGTAAACAGTCTTTGGAACCTGATGCACTTCAAAGCAAAAGGATTTTTAAAAATATATCAGCAACATTTAATAACTCCTTACTCTTAGATAGACTGATAAAACAGGCTGAATTTAGCAGAAAGCTTTCAGCTGAGGTCAATACTCCCTAGATTGCAACCACATAGTATTCTTAATTGAAAAATATTTAAAGACTGAACAAAGAAAACAAAATGTCATTATCTCCTATTTCCATGAAATATAATTAAAGGATTGCATAAATAACACAGCTCCCCTAAGGTCATACCAAAGGATCAGTAGCAATGTAGGAAATGAGTAAGGACATGGCAGATCTCAAGCTTTATCCCAAAAGCAGCACTGTTCCTCTAATTATGAGAAGCCTACAATCTGGAGTGTCAGACAGCCACTGAATTCCTACTCGTTCTGCTACTTATTCAAAGGAGAAGGCTGTAGTTTAACTGGATACTTGGAAATAAGGAGAAAATGCATAAACTATTTACACTGATAGGAAACAAAGGCAATTTCTGAACTTCTTCTGTCTTCAGGAGGTGATGATCATATCTTTTTATTCAACTAAATCGAAAGTATTTTTATAGTACTTGCTCTTAAAAGTAGTTGTCTAACTGGATCACAGGACATGCTTCACATTGACTAAACAATACTGAGTCTTTCTCTTTTTAAATTTCATTTTATTGATTATGAACTTAAAAAAAAACAAAACAAAAACAAAAACAAAAACAACAGCAAATCCAGGTATGAGTTTCAGTAAACCATATCACCAAACACTTGGGAGACCTGCACAGTCAGACCTAAATTCTGGCAAGAATACTGGACAACTTTTCTCTTACACAGAATTTTTTTTATTCTCCTCCCTTGATTAGGCATGCTGTTTCCAAAACAGTGACTTGTCAGATATGTCCCTAGCATGGTATTTCCTACTTCTGTGATGGAAAGTTACAAGCTAGCATCTGCACAGAGGCTATTGCAAGGAATTGAAGGCATTTTTACCAAATGCTTAAGGATTGTAATTCACCCAGAACATTCACTAGCAAGTTTTTCTTCATTGGAAAGTGGAAATGTGGCTTTCCCACATGGTAGCTTCATGCCAAGTAGAAATTTCCCCAGTTTACCACATATCCAGAATTGTTCAAAGGATCTGCAGTCAGGCATTAGGGTATGTGTTAATGGTATGTCCTAAATGGTGGGTCAAATACAAACCATGGATTTGCATGTACTTCAGCATGACAAAGCTGAAGTCAGCACTACACCATTTACCCTAGCTGAGAATGTGGAGTTTACATCTGGACATTTTTCATCTTCACAAGACACTACTGTCTAGGAATTTGTGAAAATTATCTTTACCTGCCAGAAAACAGTCTATACAGAAAGAAGATCACAGCTGCCTCACAGAGCCTGTAAGTGCCAGAACATTCAGCAACTAGATGGGCCTTGGCTGATGGATTCATAGAAAATATTAACCTCAGAAAAATTAATATTAAGCCAGCACCATACATCAACTGTATGACAGCAATGGTTGGAAACAAGAATTCCAGTACATGTGCTTATACAGCATACATGCATAGTCACACCAAGTTTCAACATTTGTTATCATTTTGTGCAAGGAAGAATCTGGGATATCTTGAAATCCTCATTTTTTTTCCTCTGAAATTCAGTAAAATAGAGAAGCCTCACAATGAAAAGCTGCCACCTTAAGCTCCTGGAACCTCACCACCAGCAGCCTGAGAACCACAAATCACTTTGTAGCATGGCACACAGCATGTTCTCTCTCCTTCCCTCACCAGAAATGTCATCCTAGACCTGAGACTCTTCACTACAAAAAATTTGAAAAAATTATTTTTCTTTCCTGAAAAGTTACAGTGTCAAGAGATCATCATTTTCAAGGGAAGAGATGTTTAATGAAAAAAAAAAAGCATCCTGACCAGCTTGTGTGTGGAAAATCCCTTGAGAACACATTGAGCAGCCTGATACTTTATGCATACCTGCTTCACCAGACCATATCCTTAATATTATACACATGTAAGACTATCATGTCTTTCATCCTAAAAGAACGTAAAAGCAGTCCTAGAGCAGCACAGACATGATGAAAATGTTTCAGTTCTGTCCTGGAAATCTCTGAATTCCACTTGCCCTTCAAATGAGTGTAACAGGGGCTTGTCCTATGTGAAACTGATTCTCCAAATTAACTGCAAATTTTATTAATCCAGGTCAGAAAGACAGCAGTACATATGGGACAAAGCCTATGGATGGGGAATTGCTTTAGATTTGGACTGCAGTTTTTGGTCTCATAACATAAGCATGTGCAGTTATATGATATTTGTCTTTTTATTTTTTTTGGCATATGGCTGCATGCATATGCCAGTGAATATTATGATCTTTCCTGAAAACATGTACTACATCTCTCCAGACCCAACTACTTTAAATAAACCTATGTTTATAAATGAGCACACCCATGTCAACACTGATACATAACATACACCTTGCAGCAAACTTCATCAGAGTTAGAGCCTGGGTTTAGTTGTACCAGTCTGGCAAATGTCTCGCTGGAATACTCTACTCTAATAGTTAAGTATAGAAGTGGCTATTCCAGGAACTCTGAGAGACACATGCTTGGCTCATTTTCATTAGGTATGTCCGTGAACAGTGGAGCTGTGCTGGCTGGCACCAGAACAGGCTTTAGCCCTCAGCATTGCATAGGGAACATAAACTTGGCGAGTCTGCCTTATAAATCACGTATAAATCAGAACTGCCCAGCAAAACTGGTCCCATTGCTAGAGTTTCTATTCCCACACACAGGATTACTCTTTGAAGCCAAGTGCCTTAAATATGTTTTTGTTTAAACTGTGGCAATGTAAACATTAATGTTTCAAGGAGTTTATTCCTTCAGCAAATATTTTTACAAGACAAATAACAATTCTCCTACTTTTGTATTGTTTCTCATTTTCTTTGTGGAACCATAAAATTTAGTCTATAATAATCTAATGAGAAAAGAATATATATCTGCACTAAATTTTTTCATTCCAGCCACTGTTTCACAATTCCTCTCATCCCACACGGTTGTGGATATTTGTTTTTCTCTCTAACATACATATATGCATATTATTTTATATATGCCTTGAGATATGTGTACAGAAAGTTAAACCGGAATGTTAAACTTTTATCTTGTTGGGACAGAATATGAAGTACTGTAGGACTAAAATATATTGTGAAAAGGACACATTTTGGTCTATGTATCATATGTTAATTGTTTCCAAGGAGGCTTGTCATTAATAAAACAGGCTTAATTTTTCTGCTCCATAGAAGATTTTGAAATGAGAGGATTTCTGGGTCTGTTCGTGCTATTTCTGAACACAAAAAAAGTGTAGGTACTCACACTTCTGAGTGAAGTCAATGGGCACAATGTTCAGCAGTCTCAGCTAACAGTCACAGCATGAAGTCATAAATCACTTCTGAAAAATATTAACTTTATGTTCAAGTTCAAAGCAGATAGTGGCTCAAATAAGGCTGATTTTCTTAGCTCTAATTAGTATGGCTAAATATTTAAGTATTTTAGCCCTTATCTTTGTGCTTTAGCCATGAGAGACAGGCTGAAACCCAAGCAGAAACCACTAGTCCTTGAAGTAGTGTATAAAGTTGCCTCAAAAGATTTCTGGACTTCAGCCAAAATGAATTATTTTCAGAAGAGACTGATGTTTAAATAAATATGCATGTATGTATGTATATATCACATCATGTAGCTAGATGCTCGTAAGGCAAAGTAGTACTTCTACACAGACTATAATGTTTCCTCTTTAGATTGGAAGCAGTTTTATTGGCTTGAAAAGTAGATCTCTTAAGAAAAATATCTGCAGAGAAAGAAGTTGTGTTTGACAAGCATGTTCCAAAGTAATACTCCTATCACTAGTAATAGCTTTTACAATTAGAACAAACAGATCACACCAGTTATAAATTTATTTGAGCTACAAAGGCTGTAGCTGCTGCCATTAACAATTATATTTGCTACAGTTGTGTGGGAGCAACTTGTATTACTGAGAGTATCATTTAATTTCATTTCTTGTGTAGAGTTTAGCTGTCAAACAAAGCCAGTATAATGTTCTCAAATAACTGTACAAGTTCATCAGTGACTAATACTTAATACTACCTATTTCCCCAAATTGTGTAAATATAAAATATACACATCTGATTCTGTGTGTTTTTGAAAGGAAAAGCATTAGCATTTATTCTTAGGAAACTACTACTGAATGTAAAAGAGGTGAATACTAAGCATTCACTGTATTTTCTCTGCCATACATTCTTCCTCAAACAACTTGTACATACAAGGTGCACAATTTGTACAGCAGTGAAACTTCAGAAACCTTCTTCCCAAGCCTTTTCGAAAGGTGCTTGCCAGATTTCTGTTTATATTTTCAACTAAGGGTCACTCTGGATGCTGTGATCCCCCAGGAGGATGAAGAGAAATATTTGTTGTTCTTGGCATCTCACTAATAATAATTCTGACTGCAGATTAGCCACATGAGTACCCAATACACATTAACTGATAAAACACAGTTCTTGTGCCATAATACCCATTTCAGAGAAAGAGGATACAATTTAAACTGAAGAAATAAAGACAGAGATAAACTGAATTATATCAAACCCTAAACTTAAAGTCATCTAATTACTGATACGGAGAAGCACATACTGTTCCAGTGGGAAACAGTAAGCAGCACATTAGGAGAAAATACTGGGGTAAAAAAAACAGCAAAGGTGGCATGTCAGCAAAGATTTAAGTGAAAGAAATGGGTAGTTTGCACACTGGAAGCAGCATGGTACAAATTCAACATGATGGGAAGGGAGGATACAGCAACAAAACAAGAGTGGGAAGGGCAAACAATTATGACAGGATCCAAGATAGGAGAGTACAGCAGAAACAAAACTTCTGTCAGTGCTTATAAACTGGATATAGAAAGAGTGTGGGAAAAAAAGAACTTAAGAGAGCAACACTGATTTAGCTGAGGAAGAAGAAATTATTTTAGATGATGATTATTGGGTAGGCTGCACTGGGGAAGCTGAGTATCGGGGAAGCTGAGTATTAGGGAATGCACACAAAAGGAGGCTGAAGTAAGCCATGAGAGCAAAATGATGAGTGACACAGAAGAAAAACAGGCAGGTTTAGAAGATTATAGAAGCAAAGAAGACAAAATTGGATGGGGACCTGAATATTAGGAAGTGAGGAGTGAAAGGTAGTTTCGTGCTTGTCAATCTGAGTGCCCGGAAAGATGGAAGAGTCGTCAACAGTGACGAAAGAAAAGGCATAGGGAATGGGCTTGGAGGAAAGACAAGAATTTTCCTTCTTTCTGATTAGTTAATCTGAGGTGAAGGGTGATAGGGAAGGGTGTGGAGAAAAAATCTGCACAGAGGAAGATATTGAATTTGAAGTATTAGATTGCAAAACTGCCGCATAGGTATCAGACAGGACATCAAGGTGACAGTGAGCTCACCCAGGAGAACAGTACATAGCATGAGAAAATTAGGGAAAAGCACCAAGGAATATGTGAGTTCACATGTGCCAGCAAAAGATGTTCAGTTTAGAAACGTGCACCTAGGCATCAGGCCAGCAAGCTACAACTGCCACATCAGCAAGACTGACATCTGAGGAAGATTTTGAGTTAGCAGTTTCACTGAAGTCTGCACTTGACACTGGTCCAACAAACACATGTTGAGCCACAAACCTTCCATATGTTGAAACTACAGATCCCCCAGAAAGCTCTGCACATCTCATGGAGGCCTGAAATTATATTTTCCGAGAGTATTTAGACGTGGCACCTAAGGCAATTTAACTAAGAGTTAAAGTTCACTATCTGCAATAAAGAGAAATGTTGGAATGGGTCCTGGTCTGACAAGAGTTATTCTGTTAAAACAGAGCAGACTTTTCACAAAGAAACAACATCTCTGTGTCATCTGTCCTGCAATAACTTACATGGAAACCTCTGTATTTCTGGTCCACAGACCTTATAATACAATGATCATTTTATTTAAGAGAAAAAAATCTATGTAGTATGAGTGAACCAAGAATTTGTTTGAATCATCTTGGGTATTTACATGAACCAGAAGAATAACTGGAATAAATAGAATCAAAGTTAAAAAAATATGGAAGAAACATTAAGCCTCACACTTCCAGGCTCAATACATGTTGTGACTATACAGCCTCAGGAGAACTTTCCACACCTTCCTGCTTATGCTGGTTGCCATTAGAGACAGAATACAGGGCCACATTTCACTGCAGGTGCCATGGTAGGTTCCTGTGCTCTTACCTGTGCCTGCTGCAGGTAGCAGCCACCCAAATAGGCAGTTCCAGAAACGTCCGAAATAAAGACCTTTTGATCACCCTTAGGTTGCTCACTACCAGTGTTCCTTTTTTCTCTCTTCTCATTCTCTTTTATTTTTTTTTAAATACCTATAGAAATCTACTGTTATAAGAAAATTGTAAAGTTGAGCTTTTCAGAGTCAAGTTGTAGAGTCAGTTTGTAAACACAGCTGAAAATGACAGTTTGCTGAACCACAGCAGAGCAGACCTTACGTTTGCCATGTGGAGTCTTAACTCTTGTAACACATTTACAGTGTCATTTTCTAATTTTTAAAGGGTGAAGTCATTAGTGCAAGTCTCAAAACACACAGCACCAATCATCTGCCTCTCTTTAGTCCTATGAAAAACAATTTATAGAATTTCCAGTTAATTTTATAGCCAATTCTCCTTTCCACTCATCTCCACTCCTCTAGAAAAAATCAAATTGTTCAGGAAGGAGGTTTATCACCAAATCTTCCCTGGGAAAAGCATGAGATGGAAGAGAATGAACTGTTCAACCCTGATCTGTGTTACCATGTTCGATGGAGTGGAGGGATAGGTGCTCAGTTGTTCCACCAGTGGAGGGGAGTGGAAAGAATTGCCTCTCAGTGGGGTAGCATTCCTACCTGACACCTCTACCACTCAACAACACAGTTTAAATCCGACATCAAACAGACAATGTCAATTTAGCCTTCAACTTCCTACTGCCATTCAGCCGGCTGATGATGTACACCCTTAACATTCTTCTTACAGAAGAAAAAATGCCTGACTGGAGACTTTGCAGGACACCTGAATGGGACACCGATACTGCCCCACTGAGAAGATCAGGTTACCTCTTTAACCTGGCCATTTAATCTATACAGGTATGTTACATTGTATTGCAATGATTCAAGAGTGTACACATCCACATAATCCTACTGATGGGTGTCCCTTCTGGCTCACTTATTTCTAGCATTGCACACTTAGCATCCCTGTGGCCTTGTTCTGTATTAAACAAGAAAATTCCCTGACACCACATGACAACTGCAGCCACCAGATGAAATCTACATTAAAGAGTACAGAAAGGAAAAGCCTTCTTTATATTTAGTGCAGAATGTAACACCAGAAAATAAGAAAAGACCAGAAAATAAGAAAAGCTGGAAAAATATTCCTTGAGAAATACAAAGTTTAGGAAAGCTTGGTGAAATCAGACCATTTGTCGGAGGTAAAGAGGTAAGAGAAATCATGAAACCTGTACACACAAAAAGAAAAATTTTCCGAAAATAGGAAATTATTCAAGTATTTAACTTGCTTGTTCTGGGAGGAGAAAATGGACATGAGGAGTAACTCCTTAGGTGTTGAGGGGATCATGAATCATGCTTAAATATGAAAGAACTTGCAAAACAAAGGAAAAATGAAGGAATAAAGGAAATTGGCAGCCAGAGAGATGATAAGAGTCCGAAGCACTTTGGATTTCAGAGGATTAACAGAGAACAGGAAAAAAGAATAAAGGACAGAGAGTTTTTCTAGAAAATGTCGACCTGGCCTTTAAACAAACTGTCAAAACACTGAATGGTGGAAACAAATGAACAGAAGGGAGAAGGCTCAGTCAGACCATGACAGCAAAGAGTATGATGGTAAATGAGAAAGAAGTAAACTCGTCTAGGGGAAAAAAAAAGCTACAAGTGCATAGGATGTTACCAAAATCATGGTAAGTCAAACTTCCTCCAGAGATGATGCACAGGGTAAATTCAGGAGCAAGAAAGTCAAGATGAGAGGAGAGCCAAGAAAGCATACAATGCGTCAGAGGGACAGACAAATAATTTGGAGATAGATAAAAAGTCTGCCAAGCATGAAACTAAGTATAGACCTGAGGCTGGCATGTAATGCAACCAAGAAATTTCTCCCAGCTCTCTGACAACCTGGTTTATTAGAGTTTTCTAATGTTTGCAATTTGACTTAGCATTTCTGAGGAAATACCTCCATGACTATGCTATCAATCTGATTCCCTATCTTCTCTGTTTTGAATTCTTCCATCTTACAGTGGTTGCAACACTCGTTCTTGACTGGTGGTGGTGGGGGGGGGGGGGTGTTACTGTAGGATTTTCATTTAAAAACAGCTGAGAAATTGCTCTGTGATGTCTGAAGGTAAAAATCACTTTTCAGACTGTTGCTGACGCAACAGATATTTCTTTGAAAAACACAAAAAAAATTACCATTTTTCCCCATATTCCCTAATTTTTTCACTATAATTTATGTAGTAAGTCTCAGAATTGTCCCTTGGTAGTCTAAATTAAGCTGAAAAAGTTTTTCCCTTCAGCTACAGTATTGACTTACTGCACAGAGGGTAAAGCTAGTCTGACGACCTTTGGCATTGAAAATGCTAATTGAATCCTGGCTTTGACAAGAATGTTTGGATTTGGTATAAAAGAGACTTAGTCACGGTACATTTCCAGCTCCTGATTATGCCAAAGCAGGAGGGCTGAGTGAGTGCCAAGAAACAGTGGTTGCCACTCCCCCCCTGAGGGAAGGAAAAATGGATAGCCCACTCCTGGCCCACACGCACTTTCTGTATTTCAGTCTTGCAAGCTGCCTGAAGAGACACTACAAAACAGGAGATACATGGAATTTTGAATTGTGTGTTTATTTTTGTTTCTGGTATTTGTGCAGAGGAGACTTGTAGAAGGAAAGTCCTCCACTACTTACTCAACAAACACTTCATTAGCACCAAATGGCTTCCAGAGTTTCTAAAAAGTACATTTCAAATAAAAACATTTATGGGTCTTCCTGCATTTATGCACAGATACAACAGTTCTTACCACACTGTAATATGGGTTATATTAATTTAGGTGGAGGACTTCTCAGTTCTTACACAAAACTCAAGTTCCTCTGACTCTTTCTAAGGACTTCAGCTTCATCTACAGGATGGACATGCTGCTGTGTCCTGCAAAATTTCTCCTGCATACTTTCTGGTTTATAAGGCAATGATGGGTGAGCCTTTGCAGGTCCTCAGGTGAAAGGACCGATAGCAACATTAACCATCCTTATAAAAATAAAAATAAAAATAAAAATCTAGAATATCCATTCAAAAAAAGCAATCCCAATTCATCTTAATAAAACAGTTGCAGACAGTGCATTTCTTCTTTGTTGTAATTACATTCTGATTCACAAAAAACATATTCTAGAACATAAAAATGACTATTAAATTGAAACAGTCTCAAATAACATAGATTTAATAATCTATGATAAATCTTAACTTCCAGGAGAAAAAATTCATAAGGCAAATGAGTATCACTCAGTCTCCCATATATAAGAAGTGTATCTGAATAAATTTAGTGTTTATCAACTAAGGGAGGGGAGAAGGAATTGTATATTGCCACCTTCTTTTTCTGATTAATTAAGACTCATGGGAAACATCTAGCTCAATTGTATTTAATGTTTGAAGGAGTTACATGGTAGAAATAACAACGCCATTGACAAAAATGGGAACTTAGGAGTTGTATTTGCATGAGGAGAGGAAAAACAAAAGACTATTCTGGTTCCTGGGGACACCTCTGGTCTCAAAGTTAGCATTTCTTTGCTTGATAGCCAGTCATGACCATGTTTTAGCTTCTTTTCTATATATGTTATGTACCATCAAATAAAGAAAATAAATTAAGATGGTTAAGGTGGTGAAATTTTCTTCAAGAAAATGGAAGAATGTTGTTAGGTTTTGGGTTGGTTGGTTGTTTTGTGGTTGTTTGGGTTTTATTGCATGATAACACCAGTAAAGATTACTTCACGGGAGACATTAATTATTTTTGACTTTGGGAGTTTTATTGCATTTCAAAGAGTAATTTCAACTCAGTTCAACAAAAGGTGTATTGCCTTCATTAAATGTTGTGGCTGAATAAGGACTAAAAGCCATGTTAAAACTAAAAATAGACAACTTCGAAGAGACTTCCCCAAAGTTGACTTTGTTCATTAGCATGTGAATAACCTCTTTTGCAGCCTTCCCATCAATGAAGGCTGGGCACTCCCCTTCCTTATCCACAAAGCCTTCCTTTTGAATGGAAGTACATTCACCACCCAGATGGGTAATAAGAGAGATGTAACACTGCATTGCTGCCTTTAAGTAATTCTGAGATTACTAAAAATAGGGAGGAAGATTTTTGTCTTCCAAATGCTCATCAATAAACTTCAACTTCCTGATTGGTTTTTCAGGAAGTCTTTTATGTGAAGGACAGCCAACCTTTCCAAATTGCTGAGGAAGTACTTTCTCTAAGGGGAGCCCTTGTGGACTGAGCTGGCTTTTCAATCTGAGGAATGTTACTTTTCAATTTCATAAAGCTGACAAAGAACATTTTCATATCCACTGTTTTCTGAATGTATTTACTTAGTGAACCACCATAAATATTCACTAACATTTGAAAAAGAGGATGCTTAATGTAATGGCACTACAATGAGATGCAGAGGAGTGTTCTGGATATTACTAATCAAGTCACTGAAGCCCTCTTGGTTTTAAATTCCTTTCCCTGTAAATATTTTTCTCAAGGTTGTGTAACAACACAGGAAATCCCCAGATGTTCTACTTCCTTCCCAGCTTACTACTTCTGGAAAAACTTAGGTATTTTTGAAGGTAAGACATTTGTGAAATTTTTTCTTATTTTTTTTCTTATTTTTAATTTTTTGGGAGTCTGTCTGTCTTGTAATTGAACTTGGATTCCTTGAGACTTAACAACTGCAGTTATTCATGTTTGAAAAAGTGAAACATATGGATTTGTGAAGATAAAACAGCATAGCAACTGGCAAAATCAGAACTGAATAGAGTGTTGAACTAAAGGATTTTGAAGTGTCATGCTGACAAACTTTGATGTAACAAGCCAAATTCAAGTTATGAGAACTGAATTAATGTGGGAACTCCCTACTCCTCTCCATCCACAACAGAACTTGCCTTCTCATGCCATAAAATTGAGGGTTCTGGTCTTCATTAGGTGCATCAATGCTTCACGGGGGGACCTTGCAATTCCAACTTTCATTTTCCTTATCCTCCTCTCCTTTTTTTTTCCACCCTTTTTACTTGAATTTTTGGGTGTAGCTCTTCTAAGAGTTAGTCACCCTCAATTCCCTTCCTACCTAACGGAAAGAAATGGGTATTTCAAGGGTGTGATTCATCAGGGACCTTTAAAATATCTGACTGAGGTTTACATGAATCAGGACTGAACTTAACTGACCAGGACATTGTTGACTGTAGCGGGAATATGGAATTGCTAGTTGTGTCCAAATTGCAGACATCACCTTTTAACAAGTTGAAATTCACCCTTTGTCTTTTTCTTTGCAGAAGCATTTAATGCTGATATTAAAGAGACATTCCTGTGGCACTTTAGGAAGTTTACTGTGGACTTTTGAGTCTTCTGTGATTCAGGCCATCTGTCAGCTCAGGAATTGCATATTAGTTCATCTGAAATTTGCAGTTAGCAGTTTTCAGCCTATCTGAGAAGGTGAGGCATTTCTCTAACTTTCTTACTTTCAAAGGAGAACTTAATCTGGCTGTATTATGCAAGCCCCATAAATTGGCGGAGTGCAACAGGTGTGTCCCATTTTAGGCTTTCCCACAGTTTTTGTTTCCTTTTCTTCATCTCTTCCTCTCCCTGTGGAGTTCACATAGATCTCCATCTCCTGACTACTTTGAAGAAAATTTCCATACCCCTGGTTCTTGCTGTCCCATTAGGGACACACAACTGATCAAGCAATCTCACACTGTCAGCTTGGAAGTCCTTACACAAACCCACTTCCCTGCAACAGACCCTTGCTGGGCATCTGAGCCAGCTCTCTCCTTGCCTGAGGAGTGGTTCAGCAGTCAAAGTTAAATCCAAAGCCTTTACATTTTTCGTGGGTTGTCTTCCCACTCTCCTGGATCTCCTCACCTCTCTCCTCCTACTTGGTGTTTCATAAGATCAACACTCCTTTTTTTTCCTGTCTTCATTTGCTTGTTACACCAACCAGTACTCTAACATCCCATAGTCAGTACAGTTGTTGAGAGGACTGCGCAACATGGTCCATGATCCTTCTCTGGCTCTTCCTGACCATGGTTCAATCTCAGCGCACTTTTCCTGAAGCAGAGCCAGATGTCCATGGCTAGGATGTGACAAGGTTGTTGACAGGATTAACTCACTTCCTTCTATGTCCATCTGAGCTGAATTCTCTGTCGCTTTGGCTTTTTACAAGAAGAATCACATTGTCTCTGAACAATCCACTCAGTACCAGGTCTGTAAACTTATGGTCTTAAACTTGAAGTCTTGTGAGTGAACCACATAAATTAACTTCTTGATTCTTTATATCTGCTACTGCTTTTCCTGTAAACACTATCTCAAGAGAATCACACTGTTTTCTGAAGAAATGGAGCTAGAAACAAAAGAGCAGGCTTTGGAGACCCTGCACAGACACTGGATCTCCACCTTCCACAGCAGAAAGCAAATAATTTCAGATCACCCCATGCTAATAAATACATTATAGTCAGCTAGAGAATTTTGTGGAGACACAAAACATGCACAGTACAAGCCACTACAAATCAACTTCCACCACTAAAGGAAAACAACCTTCCAGTCAAACACTCTGTGGGGAAATGTTCTTCTCATGCATGGGGTGTTCGCAGTGGTAATGTTTCAATCTAGGATAGCATACAATTATCTTGGGAAAAAAATTACTGCATTTTAACATAATCTTTGACTTCAATTGACCCCAAAGTCTATGCAGATAATTAGGAGACTGTTTTGAGACATAGGAGATGCGATCTTCTGGATCCAGATTTTTTCTTTAAAAGAAAACAAACTTAGTTCTACATGGTCATGTAGCTTCCTTCAATCAATGACACGAGCAGAGAACACAGTACAACCTAATTTTTCAGTTGAAGACTTTTTACTATTATATCATTAGTTTAATTATTGATGATTCCGAATAGGTCCACTGAAGGTGAGAGAATTAATCCTGGTTTACACCAGGAGAGTTGAATTTAGCTCCCTCTTTCTGATGGTATTTCACAAGTAGCACAGCACTTTGAGATTGGAGGTAGGTCCTTTCTGTTTATTTTGTGTGTGTGTCCATACCTGTTTTGAGAGCCTACAGTAATCTTGCTATAATCTGAAGTTCCAAAATACCACAAGAAAGACTATCTTACAGCGTCTCCAGTCAAGCCACCAATAAATAATTCCTAGGAATACCACAAGAATGTTGATTTATGGTTTGAATTCTCAAACAAAGAGCTCTGGACAAGGTTCAGATAAGAAAGCAATCTTATGGATGCTTATGAGGAATAAACTGGTATATCTCTGGGTCTTCACTCAAGACCAAAATGACCACAAGATAGAAAGCAGAGAAATTGAGAAATGTATCTCATATGAAAGTACTGAAAGTGTTTAGAAACAGGCATACTTCTCTTCTGGTCACCAGAACATTTTAAAAAAAAAACTAATTAATTTTAGCGTGTGTAATTGTTGTCTGTTTCCCTCCCTCTAATTTTTAATTTCCCCTTTACATAGCTTACGAGTCAAGAGTTTTTTAAGACTGCAAGGTTAACCCTGAGTGGATAGAATTTATAAACCAACTTTTCAGCAGTAGGATTTATATGAGGGGGAGAATACAGGATTTACCAAGTGCAGACAGATGTAGATGATGTCTGCAGAGCTTTAATACCCTGATGATGATAACTGTAAACCTGAGAATTAGGAGAGACAGTGAGAAGGGGCAAAGCACAGCACCAATATGAGCCTTGCAGCATTCCTGAGTTGCAGGACAATTCTCCTCATGTTGTGACAAGCTACTTTGTTAGCTTCTGGTTCTGAGTAGGCATAAAAGGAAAATAGTTCTTGTTTGCCCGTGAAGCTGAGTTCTGCTTAGTTCTGCCTCAGCTAACCCAGGTGCTGTCAACTATTTTTAAACTTGTTTCATTTTTTGGCCTAACCACGCCCCATTGTTTTCCAAGGATAACAATGACTAGCTTGATTCTGAGTAATCTTAGGGCACCTGAGGGCATGAATTAACTCAAAGATTTAGTGGTGTTTGGTTGTTGTGCTACAGGGCAAATCCCGGGGAGTGTTGGGAGTTCTACTGATCTGCTGCAGGGGCTGAGGAGGTTGAGGGAGCAGCTGGGCTAGAGATGGGGCAAAATCACTGTGACTCTTAAAGGGCATATCATAGCAGCTTTTCCTGAAAATCTGTGCTTGACAACCTGGTTGCTGAATTCTTGATCCTAAGCCACTATATAAGATATATTATCCTTTGTATGTCTACTTACCTGTACTAAACATGTAGAAAAGTAGAGAAAAAAACAGAATGTTTTGACTTAGTGCTGGCTAAGATGTATGGCATTTTGACAAAATTCCTAACAACACATTTGGGTGTGTTCATCCCAGCAACACCTTTATAATTAAGGTGAAGCTTTGGATGCTCTCATCTAGGCAACAGACTGGATCGTATGCCAGTTACTCATATTATTATTCTACCTGAAACCACAGCACTTGAGGCTTAATATCTTACTAGACAAAACAAGAAAAACTAATCCTGGTTTTCCAAGAGGGATTGAAAAATAGTTTCTTAAAAATTACCACATTTATTCAAGAATTTACAAGCAGTCTATGTAGTATGCTGTACAGGGAGTGAAGAGTGGTATGGTGGAAAGGTTTTGCTTCCATTTATTTGATATGATCTATGTAATTCACTTAGAATTGTTCTTCCTGTGATTAATCCCATGATCCAGTATGAATGACTGCAAAAATCTTTTGCTGTATGACATAATCATGCACTTCATAGTACAAATGAAAATAAAGGTCATTTGATTGTGCTAAAAACAGTAAGATGATGTTAAAATAGCAGTCCAAAATTGAAAATTTAAAAAAAAAAAATTAAAGTTGGAGAAAACCACCATAGTTCAGTGTTCTTTAATATTTATATTATAATATAATTTTTAATTTCTTGACTGCACAGCCTTTTTTCCATCTAATGCAAAGAACAGGCAGTTCTTATTTATTTAGCAGCTATTTCAGTGGTAGTTTTATTTCCCACTGTGTCTATTATTTATGTTCTCCTAGGCTTTTCTATGCACTCATAACTCTAAAACATGCAATTACTTTACAAATACTGTTTAGGGTATCTGCAGAACTACCCTGAGGTATGGTATATATTGTCCCTGTTTCACATACAAGGATATAAGACTTGCACAGAGTCAAGTTGGAAGTACTTGCTAATTTCAGATACCAAGTTTGAGTTATTAAGGACCTAAATTTTTTAATGTTTAATGCAGCATTCTCTGTGTTTGAGAGCTCCAGCTGATACACACAGTTATTGGGAATGGACAGACCTTTGCCTTCAGATGTAACTCATAAATAGGTGTATTTGTATACAGCGCCTAATTGATGACCAACACTGATTATTTTGATTTAAGAGATTGTATTGGATGCTCCCAGCTGAGGCAAGGATAAGAACTGTTCCCCACAACAACATCAGCTGCCTTAGCTGGATCCATCTTAGTAACAGCCAACTTGTAATTCTGAGTAGAAGAAGGAAGCTTTCAAGATACTTTTCTTCATTATGTAGTTATAATGCATTAAGTCCTTCCTGTGCCCCAATTTATTTTGTATTTGAAAAATAAAAAATAGTCAGATCATAAAGTTATTTCTATCATCATACTGACTTCCACATTAATTCTAATCAGAAGAAACCTTCGGATAATTTTCAGCACACTTTTTATATTTAAGCCATTGACACAAAAGTTAACAAAACGGTCACCAATGGGTAACAGCGATAATGTTATTTGTCAGTCATGAGTATTTTGATGGTAGGGAAATAGTAAGACTTGAGGAGGGATTATGATCTCCTAACTACAGTGCTGTTTTTCAGTGTTCAAGCTTTTGTCCAACCCCCTTTGTCATGGTTTAACCCCAGTAGGCAGCTAAACACCCCACAGCCTCTCACTCATACACACCCCTCACCACTGCTCAGTGGGTTGGGGTAGAGAATCAGAAAGGTAATATGTGTAAAAACTTGTGGGCTGAGATAAAGAAAGTTTAACAATTAAAAAGAAAAAAAAAAAGACACAAGAAACCCCAGCAATGAGAAAGGGGGGTAAAATAAAAGGAAACAAGAAATGCAAAACAAAGTAATTGCTCACCACCAAGCAAGTAATGCCCAGCCAGTCCAGGCTGGGTACCAGGAGCCACTGCCAACTTCCACCAACAGCTTTATATGCTGAGCATGTTGCCATATGATATGGAATATCCCTTTGGTCAGCTAGTGTCAACTATTCTGTCTGTGTCCCCTCCCAAATCCTTGTGCACCCCCAGTCCACTCTGGTGAGCAATAACTCAGCAATAACTGAAACATCCTAGTGTTATCAACACTGTTTCCAGAACAAATCCAAATCATAGTCCCATATCAGCTAGTTAATTTTCTTCATTAACCCTCTCCCAGGCAAAACCAGTACACATTCCTCCTATTCTGTCACTTTCCTGCCTTTAGTTCTGCCTTAGACAAACAGGTTTTGGATTATGTGATTTCTCAAGATTCCTCCCAACTTTACATCTATATGATTTAACATTTACAATACTGATAGTAAATGAAGGTTAATAAGTTAAAACTGATAGTAGATATTGCATATTTTTAACATATAGAGACATATAAAAAGCTATCCTTGGGTTTCAGTGGGAGATGTGACTGGATTTAACTTACTTTTCCAGACAAAATAATAAGCTCATTTCCTTCTTTATTTGACATCCAGAACTTGGATTTGAGGGTGCATATTTCATAGGGCACAAATAACATAACAACTGAAGTGAGAGGTTCTGGGATTCTCTTTGTGTGCTATTATAAAATACATAACATTGGACAAGTTTCAGTTGCTATAAGATAAAAATAACAGAAGTCTGAATTCAGGTTTTGAAAGGAACTTACAATATTTTCAGATCAATTTTATGGGTTTTAATTACATATTTAATTGAGTTAACTCAATATTTAATTGTTAACTTCATCTGGAGGGGTTATGGCTTGATAAATGAGTGTAATACAGACAAGGAGAATTTCAGGCCCAAATTCGGGAACTGTTTAATAACTGCAGAAATGATTGGAGAATGCTTTCTATGAAAAAATGTTCTACATGATATATAAATGGATGAAGCAGAAAGAACAACAAAATCTGGGCTTTTATAGTTCTTGGCAGTGAAGGTGAACTGGATAGAACAAGAGATTTCTGAACACCTTATCTAAACTTTGAAAAGCTTGTCTGATTTTCAAGTATTTTGAAAACATTTTTTCTCAGATTCTTAATTTTTCATGACCTTTTATGTCAGTACAATAAACAGTAAATGACTGATGATTGAAATAACAACCACAAGATTCTTACAACACAGAAAAGCCTAAAACTTACGTTTATATTAAGATATGGGACCAATAAAAAAAGTAACCATGAGAATCAGATGGAAATTAGATTTCACTGAAGTATTCTGCTTCAGTATAACTATGAACTCATTATCTTACCATCAAGGAAAGATTTTATTGTTATCATACCTGGAAGTAATTCTTATCTCTAATGTACCAGGTTTCAGCATCAATACCAGTACAGCCACATGCTGGTCATTCTACCTAACAAACAAAAGATTTCTCATTTTAAGATCTATTGCAGTTGTGAAAACAGGAAAGCATGCAATGTAGCATAGGAAGAAAGTGTGGGGCCTTTTTAAAGTAATTGACTTGGCTAAGCCAGAATACGTATGGTGTGTGATCCTGCACCCACTGAAATTCAGCTACAAAAGAATTGAAAATCCAGATGTGGCCATAGCAACTACTCTTTCAAAAAGAAAAAAAATAAATCCGTCCCTCAGGGCAGAAATGAGCCCTGAACCACTTTGAAGTCCCATATCTCAAACAGGTACTTGATTTCAGATTGGAACCAGAAAAAGGACACCTCTGACAGTGATGCTATGGTGTCCTCTGAAGTTAAAACAGACATACAGTATTGTAGTTACCTGCTTCTAGTATATGAAGCAATGATGACCGAAATGTGTTCTGAAGAAGATTAATAGCTAAAGTGGAGCAGGAGCTTTCAATCTGTGTGGAAGATCAGTTGTTAAAACTAGGTTTACTGTAAAAAAATCTTATACTGAATGAAATGTGACTCCTGTGCAAAGGACCAGTACAAGGTCTAAGCATCTCTTAAGTCTTTAAATTTCTACTGCAGGGCATGATTGTTTCTTAAGGATCCCATAGGCTTTAAGAACAAGGGTGAGTTTTACGAGGAGCGAACAGACCAGTCTTTAACAGTACTGCAGAGAGCAGCAGATAGTGTGAGAGGTAGCGATCTATCCTCAGGCTTGTATTTCTAGAACATGAGCCTAATTTGTAGTGTAGTGCAGGAAATCTGCTCTATCCTGACTTTTCAGCATAGTGAAATAAGCATTTTCTAAGGGAACAGCCAAAAAGGTGAAAACAACACGGCTTTTCAATCAACTTCAATAAGAAAAACAAAAAACAGAATTGGAAATGAATATTGTTTTTTACTCATTGCTTTCAATACAGACCATATCTGCAATGCAGAAAAGTTTGGGGAAAGAACCGCTCTCCACTCAAGTGGGTCAACTCAGCATAAAATACACTGCCAGGAGAGTATGGCTACTGTAACGAAGAAGCTTGAAATCGTGCAATATCTAATATAACCATGCTGAGAAGAAAGAAAGAACAAGACAGCATATTTTATGAAACATCAGTTCCTTCTACTTCATTGGATATTCTAGTTTCTTACAGGGTAAAAAGAATAAGACGATATACAGCTTTACAAAAGTACACCACTCACAGTGAATATCTTAGTTGTCCAGAAGATAAATTCTAAACTACATTCACTCTTTCTGTATCGTCTTGAATCCCTCCTTTCCTCTTTAGTAATGCCTAGTTTATGACAGAAAAAGTGAACAGAGGAGGTATTTCTTGGGGTTTTTTTATTGCTGCACTTAATGATGTTCATAGTTGCCTTTGACTTTGTCTTGAATGAACACAGGAGGTCACACAACTCAACTGAGATAAAAGGCTGTTAGCAGAGAGACATTGATGAATTCTGGGAAAGTTTAGCATAAAGAAAACAGGTCAGGTCAGATGCAGGGTTAAAGGGACTGTTTGAATAATCAATTTTGGGCTTTCAGATGCAGAGCCCCAGTTCAGTGTCAAAGGAATTGAGCAGATCATCCTGAGAGGAAGCAGAGAAATTCTTCAACCCAGGACTTCTGGGAAAACTTTTTATTTTATATGACTTCTTACATACTCTGAGAAAATAATCTACCTGCTTTTAATTTTTACACTGTTTTGGGAAATAAGATTATGTATAACTTGTTTGTACATAAACATCATTATGATTTTCCTAAACCTGTAAGATCCTGATCTTTGGCTAACCACTTGGCTCAGGATGCAAAAAAACCCCCATCACAGGTAAAAGCAATGGTCAAATGAAAACTAATACTAACAGAGGTAGTTAATTGGAATGTGGTCAATTGGGCTCCAATTGTATCGTGGAAAAGGGGATTTTCTGCAGCTGAATAACCACAGATGAGATAATACAACTGCAAACTCTCCTTGATGTCTGTGTAGACAGAAAATGCAACACTTCTTCAAACATACTGGTAGGTCACAATACAGGCAAAGGAAGGCTATTAAGGGTGCCCACAGTATTAATTTACATTTGGGGGTCAAAAAATTATGCAGACAGATAGACTTCTGTGGACAGACTATGGAAAAGGCTAGGGTCCAGATAGTCAATTAAGTTGTGGATGTCACTTTAAGGACACAGCTGGAATATAGCATCCATGTAGCCAGCATGTTTAATCACACATAAAACTCAGTGCAGTGTGGTGGTAAGAGACGCACTGAAACTTCTGAAGCTGAAAGCAGAAGAGCAGTCAGCAAATTGGTCCTTCTTCTGTAAGACTAATTGAAGAGACTCAGTGTGACATTTTTTAACAGCTTGAGTCTAGAAGCAGAGTCTGTTCAGTCCAGTTATCCTAAAAAACAAGATTTTCCCCCCACTGTTCTGTTGCTTCTATTTTAACTTTGGCCAAACACAAAAAGTACAAATTTTGGGGCTTGTGCTTTGTTTTATTGTGAAATGTTTATTTAAAACAAAAATAGTAGATTTTATCTTTTCCCACCATCTATTTTCCCATTTGGGATGGTTTGAGTTTAATAGGGTGATTGCATTGGTGCTTGTTCATTCAAACTTGTTCACATCTCTAATTTTCCATCAGACTTTGGAGACGTCAGTCTTGCGGCCTCAAGCTGAATCTATGCATTCATGCTAGCTGACCATGCAAAATGGGTAACTGTAATCCACAAACCTTGTTTGTGTTTGCAATTACTCATTTTGTAGATGTAGATTTTGACTGGCTCACCTCCAATATCCACACTAGAAATTTCAATTTTTTTTCAAATTTTAAAAACTATTATATGATTTAAAAAGTCATGGTTAAAGGTTAATAAATTATTGTCTTTATGTACTTTAAATAGCTTATTTAGGTTAATCTGCATTTTATTTGCTGGTCACCTGTGTCCAAAATATAGTCATCAAAACTTTGTAAGTATCTTTTTTTAACTGTGTTCAACGGACCTGATCTAGAAGATCACTATATAATGAACAAAATATACTGCTGACAAAACACAATTGATGTATATGTTTTGTGTTTGTGTCATGATAAACAGCCTTATGACCAATAATGAAGAACCAAGGAATTTCCTAATAAGTCAATTCTCCCTAGAAGTTGGTGGTTCCCTCCTTCAAACACCACATTCTACAGATTGTGTCACTTTACCCTCTGAATTAATCAGAACAATAGAAGCCACAGTTAAGTGTTCCCCATCAGGGATCTACATGTGGTATCCAGAGTTCCTATTAATTTAAAGTCCTGTATTCCTGATTGACATGTAAAACTATCATAAATAAAAACAGTTATAAATTTATAGCTCCAGCATGTGCATATACGATGTTCTCAATCTCATTGCCTTGCTAATAGCCTTATATCTAATCATTTCATACTGAGAACACTTCTCATTTCTCAATGGCCTGGACCTTCAGGTCCCAGTCAAAGGCCTCTGAGACTTGAATGCAAGAAATGCTTAAGTACAAAGATCCAGTTGCTCACTAATGTTTTGCTTAAGTATTGCAATACTGGTCCCAATGCTTATTATACATACGTCACTGATTAGTGCAATCTTGAAATAGCCATTTAATATTATTTCTCTCTTAAAGTATAAAAGCTCTCTCTAAGAAGGCTGGAAACACTAAAATAAAAGGGAAGAATATGAGTATCCCAAATAATTCCCTATTTTAACATGACTTTGCAACCAGGTTTCTAAGAAAACGAAATAGTGCCCTCTGGTGTTCTCTTTCTCGTTTTCCCTCAGAGAAAAGTGATTTCCACAAAACAGCAGTGGCTTTCATTTCACTTCTGTACTTCAGCCTTCTTGCAGTGTTCAGAGTAATGTAGTCACATACTCTCTGTAGCCTGGGTATCAGACAAGTGATATGTCTTCCTTTATGTTTCTGACATAAGACATATACAGCTTCCTTCTATCCGGTTGAATCTAAACTGGGATTTTGTCCCTTAAAGCCCAGAAGTCTGTCCAGGGACACACTATTCATCACATCTTCCTGAAGCTGGAACAGGGTCACTGACAGAAGGGCAAATACACCGTGGCTTGATCAATGCTGTTTGTTTGCATGTGCATCTACCTGACTTCTTTAAGCGGAAGTATTCCTGGCAGGAAACACTTCACTATCACTACTTAGAGGAAATCCGTACTTTTACACTGCACTGCACATTTTCTAAGTACTTTGCATATTATCTACCTTTATCTTATAGTACTGGCTATGTTAGCTGAGTAACAAAGATACAAATGACCGGAGCGACAAGAATTCCCATTTTTGGAGGAAAATATCTGACTGTTATCAGAAAACCACGGTTAAAGCTGTCATTATTTATCAATCACTCTGGGGTTGACACAAAATGTGGGACTTGTATTTCCAGTAAGTATCTAAGAGAACATAAGTAGGGTCACTGCATTAAGGTGTCTATGGACAAGTCATAAATGATTAGTTATGACCAGGGTGTCCCATTGTTATTAATAGATACAGACTGACATTCTGTGGCTTGACTGACCTTGTCAACCATTTTCAAGATTAACGACATGATAGAAATTCTGACTGACAAATTCTAGAACTAATTTACCTTCTCTTTTATTAGCTGTGTGGTATCACAGTGGATCTTTAAATAACCTGACTAAATCCATATGTTTGCTTTCTTACTTGTCAGTGAGAGATTATCTTGGTCATGTCCTTTTCTCAGCTATGAGAAACCATAAAGCCAAGAGGTTAATGGATAAAAAAACCCTGCAAATGTCTGAAAATATTTCAGAACTTGCAGATCTGTCCTGTGCCATGTCACAGAGATCCTAACAAGTTATCATGATTTCTGTTTTGCCTGAAACTTGGCTGAAGTGAGCTGGTGCCCAGTGGAGCCCACCACATAGTAATGTGTGGCCTCAAGGACACAATGCTTAGTACCCACCGACCTCATGCTGACTGAGGGCTGGTAGGGCCATACCCTGTTAGCATGTGATATCCTCACTTATAAAGAGTTAAACAAGACCTGTGTCAGCACTGAAAATGAGTAACTTTCAGACAAATTCATGGAAGGGTCTGCTGCATAGCTTCCCAAAGGTCTCCACCTATGCTTTCCCCATTTGAATGACCACTGCTGTCTCACCACAGACACCTACCACATTACCTCAGTTCCCTGTCTCTCTGTTTCAGTCTCTGATCTCATCCTTTCAGGTTTTGCCTGGTTTGGCTTAAGCTGATGCCACCCACTCCTATCACTGACATCTGCTGCCGTCTTGTCTGGAGGCTGCTGCTGGCCATCCTGTTGTGCTTCTTCCACAACTGATGGTCCCAGCCCCTCAGGTAGGGGTCCAGAAAGCAGATAGCAAACAAACAGGCCAACATCAAACAGCCCTTGGCAGTCTGATTCCACCCCCAGTTTGCCCTTCCCATCTACTGACAATGAAAGAAGTTTCCTCCAGGGAAAACAAGGGCTTCTGAGCTTTACACCCGCATGGTAGGGTAGCTGCACTCTGAGGTCCTTTTTTGTATTCCTTACTTTCCTGTCAAGGAAAACAGAAGGAAAAGGAAGGCTGGAGACATTTTGTTGGAAAACCGGGCCCAAGCCTAGGACAACCCCAGGACACTCTATGAAAAATCATGGCACTTAAAATTCCTGCTTGCTGCTAACTGTGGCAATGTGAAGGCACCACAAACACAGCCTTATGAAAGGTGTCTGCCTGGTAGAACAACAGCTCTAAGAGGCCCCTGACCCACTTTGTGGTTTGGCCTGGCTGAAAGCTAGGAAACATGTTTTGCCCAAGGCTAGGGAATTCAACACACCCAAAAACATTTCCAGACACTGCGGCAAACCAACAGAGGGTAGCCTACAGCTCATGTTGAAGCTCATAAACCTTCCAAGATCCAAAGCCCCTTGGAGGCAGGAAAGAGGCATGTTGGAAATGGCCCCTCAAATGCTCACATTCCCGAGCTGTGCATGGGGATATTTCTGGGCACCACTACCCTTCCCAGGCCACAGTTGTGGTAGAGATTGTTTTAACAGTCTAACTGTCCATGTAGGTGACTGGGACCATTTCACAACTTGTTTCATTTTTTAATGCCGAGGTGGCAAATGCCTTCTAGACTCCAGGTCTCCTGTTCACCTTGGCTTGGTACTCACCCAGGAATAGACTAAGCAAAACATCTAGTCATGGCAGATGTTCTCATCTTTGTTAATTTCTTTTTGATAGAGTAGTCTGGTTTTGTGTAACAATGCTATGTGCAATCACAGTGTTGTACAAGTATATGTGCAGATATGTTCTATTTCCCATCTCTAGGACAAGTCCTTCTGTCTGAGAGAGTTAGGATTGTTCAGCTTGAAAAAGAGAAGGCACCAGGGAGACCTTTTAGTAGCCTTTGAGTATCTAAAGAGGGCCTACGGGAAAGCTGTAAAGTGACTTTTCACAAGGGCATATAGTGATAGGGCAAGGAGGAATGGTTTTAAACTAAAAGCGTGTAGGTTTAGATTCAGTATTGTGAAGAAATTCTTTACTGTGAGAGTGGTGAGGCACTGGAACAGGTTGCTCAGAGTGGTTCTGGATACCCCATCTCTGGAAGTGCACAAGGCCAGGTTGGACTTTGAAAAACCTGATCTTGTGAATGGTGCCCCTGTCCATGGCCGGGGAGTGCAACAAGATGATCTTCAAAGTACCTACCAACCAAAACCATTCTATGATTCTGCAATTCTTTGGGTTAAGTGGGAATGGTACTGGGAGGTAGAGCTTATAAACATTCTTGGAGAAATTATTTTATGGTAAGGAAAAAAAATAATGCTCAATTCAATAGAAAGGGTCAAGAAAGAAGAAAGCAAAAGAATATGACAGGTGAAAGCCTTGTGTTCTCCTTCCTGCTGCCCATATAATTTCTGCATTTAGCTTTAAGCAAAACTGACTTTTCCACACCATACTTTACAGGAAAAGGTATAAGGTATGGCTGCAACTCTTAAGAGTTGAGAGGTATCCCCATGCAGCTTTCAGGATGCTCCTGTTTATTGGGATTTTAATATATCCTATCTTAAGTATTTGCTGAACCTGTGCGCCTGCCTGCTTTGCCTGGTGACTTAACTACCTGTTTCTAACCCACTGGGGATTGTCAGAGTCTATTTAAATTCTGTAGGAAGATAGGTGCTGATCTAATTTCTATTATGTTGCTGTAGTCTTTATTAAGTTCTCAGATATTAAGCATTACAACCGAGTAGGTCCTTGGTGAATCTAGCCTGCAATACATTACAGAAGATTTGGGGGGGGACACAGGGGACAGGGGGCACAGATTCTGATCTGATTTAATTTTTGAATAGCATCAGTTTCTTTTAATTTAATGAGATTATAACCTGGCCTCCTGTCTTTTCATGGCCCTATCATACTGTGTGTTTCAATTTTCACTCATTAGGCTTAAATAAACATCAACTTAATACTTAGTAAATAGCACTGATTTGAAACCCAGCTCATGGCTTTAATCTCTATGTGCTTGGCACCTCACCAAACCTTGGGAGCTATAGTTAAAACAAATGTAAGGAAAGAAAAAATTTCAAGAGTGAAAAAATGAGAGCTCCTATAACACAACTCCTAAAAAGTATCCTATGTTTTAATGGTAACTTTTCTCTCAAAAATGTATAAATGAATAAACCTACTCTTTCATTCTGCTAAGATTAAATGATACAAAACATGGTATTTTTAAAGCAGAATTTCTGGGATTACATGCAAAAGTTTCACTGTAACTCCTTGGAAAAGAAAAATGCAACAGTGTTTACGTGATAACCTCAGACATAAAGAGAGAGAGGACTTTTCTCTCCATAGTTCTCTACTGTGAATCTTTTAACAGATCAGCCTCAGTCAGTGGTATAGCAAGCACCACATGAGATTTTCAAAGCTCAAAGTGTTAATTTCAGGCCTGTACCAATTTCACTGATATTTTTAGCTGGCAATGATTTTTACAGACAGGCTGCAATCTCACATGGAAACATAACACAAAGCATGACAAACCCAGCTCAGCATGACTGAAGGCCAAGTATGTCAGAGAGAACAGGAACATGCATTTATTAGGTCACCCCCAGGGCTAACACCCGTAGGAGAGGGCTACTTTCTAGCTTCCTCATTTTTTAATTGATCTTGACAGCTTTCTAAAAGTTTTGGTTGTATCCCATTGTAGAAGGAACAAAACCAGTGTCTCAAAAAATCAATAAACATTTCTTTTTGAAATAGGATGCTTGTACCAGGGCAGCTTCCAGAAATCAGCTTCCAAACATGATACAAACCTATTCAATCAGTGTATGCCAACAAGAATTGTGGCTAGAGGTACGGCTGGAAGTCAGGTAAAATGGGATTTCCCTACAAATTTCTGTTAAGGCTGCAGGGGGTCAGTATTGTTCTCCCTAACATTTTTATGTTCTTCTTACACTACTGTACTTGAAGTAAGCAAAAACAAACAAACCCCAAAACCAAACCCTGTAACATGCATGTCAGTATTTTATCTTTCAATAATTCAATGGAAAAGATAAAAACTGCAATACAAATGGACATGTGGTCAGCTTGAGCCACACAGTGGACCATAACCCAAACATATTTTTTCTCTATAGGGTTTTAATTCTCTAAATGAGCAGTGGTAGCTGGGCTCAGCTTAACAATAAATAAACACATTCTGCCATCTACTGGCTGTTCAATATCAACTTGGTGAAAATCTGGTTAATTACAAATGCAATAAAAATGAAGCAGAATGTGCCCCAAAGTATTCACAAATTACATAAGCATTATTAGTAAAAAGAATTGTTCTTAGTGTGTCAACCTATTTTGTTTTGCTATAACTTTAACAAAAAGAAAATTCAATCTTATTTCAGGTGTCACATGACTTTTTTTTTAAGGAAAAGCTGGTAAAAAAAATCAGTTTGATTGCATTAAAATATTTAGGTCGGAAAAAAGTTTTCTTACAATTCTTACAATTTTATGGTTCAGCTATGAAGTTTCCAATCCCCTTTAATCATAAAACTCTCCTCTCTCAATGTTCCCTAGATTTTATTCCTAACTTCTACCAATTTCTGGTTTATTTTCAGGTTAAAAGTTGTACTACATTTTCTTTAACAGAAGTTTCTCTGCAAAACATAGGACAACCATTGACAACACTTTCTTAGCTCACTGTCAGGAACAATGATGCTCTTAGATTTACTTTTAAATGAAGACTAACTTTTCTATTTAGATTTTGCTAGACTTTTATACAAGATGAATGCAGGTCAATGTAAATCTCAGGGTCACTAATTCAATTTGTAGCAGTTCTTGCTAATGCTGTTCTCAGGACCACTTTGTAGTCTTGTTTCCTCGACAGCAAAGGCTTTTACATTAGCCTGGAATAGTTTGGGAGATTTTTGGCAGTGTATGGTAGTATTTTTGCTGATGCAAACCAGCAAAGATGGCTTTGGTCCATGGTAGTTTTCTTCTCACAGACACACAAAACTTGTGGGTGGAAGGTCTGAGGTTTAATCTAATATTTACTGGTGAGTGCTTACTGAAATCAAATCATGGATATACTGTAGTAATAATTTATTTTAAGATACTAAATGTTAAGTTCCAAAAACTGCAGGCATCAGTTTTGGGTTTAAGATTGAACTATTTTGGCTCTTTTAACAACAAAGAGACCCTCTGATTCCTGTATAACCTATGACTCCTCTTTCATATAAGAAATAGATGAGACCACCCATCTTGCTGGCAGTGATTTTTCTCCAGAGCCCACGTAAGCATAACTGTCCATATAAGAGTAGTGAGTAGGAGATTTAGTTGGACTGACTTACATTGGGTGAAATCCAGTACAACAAGATTTTTCAGATAACCAGAGACTGTTTGCTGGATAAAACAGCAGCCATTTCCCCATAATTTTCTTTTGTGTAGGTCTATAAGGTTTTAGTAGTGGGCTGGGCTACAGAGGTGGCTTCTGTAAGGAGCTGCTAGAAGATTCCCCAAGCTGGAATTCTGGTTGGTCAAGGCTGAGGACAAAAGCAACAGTGGTAGTGTCTCTGAGATGGCATAGTTAAGAAGCTGGGGAAGAAAGACCCCTGCACAGCAGCAAGTGCAGACAGAGAAGGGAGGAGTGACACTATGTGGTAGAGAAATACTCTGCAGACACCCGGTTCAAGGAAGAAGGAGGGGAAGAAGATACTCCAGGCACCAGAACTAAGATTCCCCTGCAGGCCATGGTGCAGACCATGGTGAGGCAGGCTGTCCTCCTGCCTCATGGAGGTTCACAGCAGAGCAGAGATCCACCTGCAGGCTCTGGAGAACCCCATGCCACAGCAGGTGGATGCCCAAAGGAGGCTGCAACCCTATGGAAGCTTGTACTGGAGCAGGTTTGCTGGCAGGACTTGCGACCCCTAGGGGGACCACACTGGAGCAGTCTCTGAAGAACTGCAGCCCATGGAAAAGTTCATGGAGGACTGTCTCCCACGGGAGGGACCCCACAGTGGGGTAGGGGAAGAGTGTGAGGAATTCTTCTCCCAAGGAGGAAGGAATGGCAGAGGCAACCTATGATGAACCAACCGCAACCACCATTCCCCACTCCCTTGCACTTGCTGGTGGGAGGAGGCATAAAATATTTGGAATGGAGTTGAGCCTGGGTTGAAGGAAAGGGTGGGGGAATGGTGTTTTTAAAATTTGGGTTTATTCCTCATTATCCTGCTCTGATTTAATTTGTAAAAAATAAATTTTTTTCTCTAATCTATTTTGCCCATGATGCTAACTGGTGGGTGATCTCTGCTCGTCCTTATCTTAATTCACAAACCTTTCAGTATGCTTTCAGTCCCCTGTCAAGTTAAGGAGGGGCAGTGATAGAGCAGCTTTGCTGGGCACTTAGTATCTAGCCAGGGTCAACCCTCCATAGTAGGGAACACCCTGGATAGAGAGGAAAGTGGATTTCTCAGTACCCTGCAGCTGCATGCAATGCAATGATCCATTAGACTGGGACTACAGGCAAAGGTCTCTTCTGACATATCACTGGTATGCCAAAGGTCCTGGAGGACTTAAACTGGGATGTTCTGGGATTGTTACACACAATGTAATTAACATTTGGCCCTCAGAGGACGGAGTCTGAAAGATTTCCTCTTGTCATGTATCTCATGTTTTCCCTCAACAAGGAACTCAGCACAGAATTCAACCACGGAAAAACAAATATGAAAGTTCACCATAAGAAATGGTGAAGAGAAAGTGCATGCAAGTGTGGGGAATAAAAACCTTTAAAGATTTCCATCAAAAGCTAGTGCTGAAATGCAGGACCCCAAATTCCATTCCTTTGAAGCTGCATATAAGATTTCTTTCTTAATCCCTAGGACAGCTCTAACCTTGGTGGTTGAAGATTATTCTAGTGCACTCAAATATAGGCATCAATCACACAATTCAGACTGGAAGTTGCCAAGGGAAGAAAACCACCATTTCATCAGATCTGCATGCAATGTGAATTGATTCCCTTTATTTCTTCTGTTTACTAAAACACATTAGACAGTGTCCACCCACCATCATTATACTCCCCACAAACAAATCTTGATACGACCTCCTGAAGTGCCTTGTCACACAATTAGCCTTGAATATGACATTCTAACACTATAGTCTTAATGAATTCAACAGATCCAGATAAGATAGCTTCAGGACAACTAGCCTGTTTCTGTCTATTGTCTTTTACTAGCAGGTCTTCAGCACAAAACTTCAATTCCTTGTCAGCATAAAACTTCAATACATTGTCATTTTCTCCTCTAACCTTTATCTAAAAAAGAAATCAGAGGTTAAAAGTTAACACATTAGTAGTGAAAAAACAAGCTTGTATCGACTTATCACACACAGAATAGAGACCTGCAAGGTGACATCTATTTATCCTGCCACATTAGTACAGGGAAAGTCAAGACCTTTCCAGTATGCTGAGTGCCTTCACCTAAAACTGACAACTCTTGGGCAGATCCAGGTCACTTGCAAGTGGAGTTGGATCAACTGGGGTTTTAAACACTGAGCCTAGACAGTGGGAAGAGATGAAAAAGGAACTACAGCAATGAGGTACAGAGATCACAACATGTTTACAACAGCTGTTTTGGGAGAAGGCTGGGCTGCTTCAATTAGTCTCCAACAAAGCTTTTGGGAATGGAGTAGGGAATAACAGCAGTATCCTAAGTCTGTCATCTGTGTTACTTTAATATGTCATCTATGATCTCAAGGAAGGCTAAAATGCAAACCAGGGATGTTGAGCTTGATATAAGATACATTAACACAAACATTTCCCATATGACATGATCTGTACCATTCTAAAACAACCTTGGAAATGGTGGAAAAGGCAAGCAGGGTAATTTAATCAGAAGATAACATGGCAAGCAATGAGTATGCACTAAGATTATAGAAAAGGGTAAGCCACAAAATCAGCTGAAAGAGAAAACTTCCTTTTTAATTACAGACTTACACATAATAATGCACATACATTATTACATTGATTTTTGCAACTGTTTCTAATTTGCTAACCAAAATTTTAACTTTGACTTTTCAAGAGTGAATTTATTTTCTTTTACAAATTGATTCCATTTGAAATGTGAGTATGGACAGTTTTAGAAAACACGATATAAGTTTTTCATTGATAAACAGGACAACCAGAGCCCTTTCTGTAGTCTTGTGGCCAACTGGCAGAATTTGATTGTCTCTGTACTGCTAAATGCTTTTAGTATCTGTCCAAACAAGGCTGGATACACGAAAATAAATCTTGGAAATGGTCCATAAACCATATCCATCACCAGCTTTCTGGGAATCACTTCTTGCCTTGACTCACAGCTGAGACAAAGACTATCCTGTTAGTTCAAATACTGATAATCAAATTACTTAAGAGGCTTTCTGACATTGTTTAATTAACTACAATAGGCTGTACCCTCAGAATTCCCAAATCCATGAGCAATACTACTTTTCTGAAACATTTTGAGGTCCCCACTATCAAGTAAAGGATTAGAAATCCCAGGATTTTTATCCTCTGTTCTTTTTCCAGGTTACAGGAAGTGAAGACAGTAACCACCCAGTACTTCATGAATCTCCCTTTCGACACAGCATGTCCCTGTCTTTTAAACACTACAGTATTCAAACAGTGACATTACTCCCACATGACTTATTTTTACAGAAAAAGCCCCCATCATCATAAGCTTGAATGCAAATGGGCAATGACTGCATAATTATATGAATCAGAGAAAAGTGACTGTAGAAGTCTTCTCAAGTATTAACCAAAGAACATGAATAGGAAGCATCTCTGCTCTTAGAAATAAGATTTATTACATAGTCACAACAGATTTACAAGACCTTTCCTGTGATGAATATTTGTCTGCATGAAGAATAGTAGCACTCCAGTCAAAGTGTCCATGTTAACGGACCTGATGCCAAAGCTTATTTCAAGTCATTTCAAGTAATTAACTCATAAAAGCTACCTGGCACACAAACTATCGATAGGGACATAAAAGGCTTGCTGAATATGTGACTGGCTGGTGCAGATGGCTCAGTAGAGAACTAATGAAAATGAGATTGCATTATGTGTTAATGTTGTCTACTTATTGCTCTAAAGGCATATCTGGAGAAGGAACCAAAACTTCATGTGCTTCCTAGAAGCAAATCCAGACTTCTTTATTCATTATCTAATAACCTTATACTGATTTCATCACAGTATCATATATTCTTGGAAAAGTTCCCAGGTCCTATTGAATCAGAAATTATTGGCATCAGATATAATTAGCTACTTCTTTTTAGAAGTTGAACTGAAATAAAGGGATAAAGAGATGAAGAATAACAATAAAAGAACTAACTGAATATTTTTAACTGCAAGGGAAGTTTAGCCCGAGTTTGGAACATGGTTTCATTTAGTTTTGAAGCATTTTTCAGCCAAATCGAATGAAAAGAGAGTTTATTTTGTTAGCATTTGCACAGAATTTTGCATCATATTTAGCCATCAGACAATTGTTTTCTCATCTGGCTTACAGTTGGGATTTGAGGAGGACACATACAGCCCCTGCTGATGGTACTTTGTATTGTAAAATCTTCCTCAGTCCCTTTATTTAGAAGTAACTTCCATCATCATCATCTTGTTATAAGTACTTTCTAGAATCCACTGTTACCAAGGCAGTAAGTTCAAACTGGAGAACATTTGAGAGCTACTTGACCCATGTAGTGAACGCAAAGAACCATCTCTAACAGTGGACAGAAAGATGTGGGTTGTAACATGAACCCCTCAGAAACCCATGTTACTTTCTTTCATTTCTATGAAATGCCTGAAATAGTCCTCTGACAGTTCACTGAAGACCTTGCAGTATGAAGCAAGGTTTTGTGGTTACTAAAGAGAGAAAAAGCTGTTACACAAATAAATGTCCTCATTATTTTTAGCAATTTTTGTACCTGGATTGTTAACTCACTGTCTGGAAGAAAATTCTGACGTATGTAACTGGACAACCAAAATACTTTGCCTGGCAATTCAAATTGTTTCCCAACGCCTCATAAACACTTTAAAGGTAGTAAGTGAGCACAAGTGCCACGTCTCTCTTAAAAACCTGTCTGGTATAACACAACACCTATCTCGATATGGCACTTTAGTTTTGCATTTCAAGAGATATAAAAGTAAGTTGTCAAACCGATGTATGATTTATTTTTTGAATGTAAAACACCTCCACTAGATGGTGCCAGAAGTTCACAGTAGTGGCCTCAACGGGCATTTAGGTTGATCAGCAGGGCTACAGTGGGCATCTCCTTACTGTACAAACTCGAGCATGCATATTCCGTCAAGGTTATGATGCCAATTCTTGAAAAAAAATGAATGATACAAAAAAAAATTTCAAACTAGAAGAACAAAGTTATCGAAATCACAGACAGTGCCCTGAAATAGGCAAGCTGAACAGGACAAGCAGGACTGAACCTCAATATGTGACATACTACTATGATATATAAGTGATATATCTAGATATGATTTATAAGTGTGACATAGAAGCTGATATTAACCCATTCAATTTGTATTTTGACTATTACAGTCATTTGTATATTTTCAAGTTAAAACAATAGTAGGTTTTTCTATTTAGCCTTTTTCAAACTATTATTCCCACTTCTCTTCCAGGGTCCGACACATTTTTTTTCAGATCCTTTATCGTAAAACTGAAATTATTCCGTTCAACTTGACAGAACTGAAATTGCTGTGTCCCAAAATGAGATCAGATTCGGGACCCAGCTGCCAAATCTGTTCACTGAAGATTGTTGAGTATCTGCATTCTCTAAAAAAAAAAAAAAACAACAAAAAAAACAAAAAACACCAAACACAAACAGACACAAAAAACAAACAAAAAAACCCGACAAAACCCCAACAAAAACCCCAAAACAAACAAACAAAACACAAAACAAAAACAAAGACAATCCCCCCCAAACAAAACAAACAAAACCAAACAAAAACAAAAACACACACAAAATCAACGAACCAAACAAAAAAACAACCAAACCCACAAACTACTGATAATCATGGTTACTCTCAAACTTTTTAGATCAAATCCTCTGCTCTGCACTGTATTCTTTTCTGTGAAGTGGATGAAACACTTCAAGAGGACTTCTGCAGTCTCCTGTCCTCTTTCAACCTTCCTACAAAAGTGTGAGGAGAGGTGTTTCTTTTCAGCCTGTTCAGAGCAACTAAATATCTCCATGATCACAATTAAGACAGTGTTTCCCCCCTCAGCCAGTACATATGCTCACTTGACAAGGTGAGACTGGGTGCATGAAAACACCACAGCTTTGTGTGCTACAAAGCCACCATAGGCAGCCTTCTTCACTGCAGGGTACTTCTGTCCTGAACTCACAGACTGAGAAGCTGGTATTTCACTTACCAAGAAATTAAAGTATTGAGAAAACTTATTTTCCACTGTTATTTGACCAACAAGAGACTGGGCCATTGTTCAAATACGTCACCCACATTGTCGTTTTCTCTTAGACTTCATAGTATAAGACACATATAATTGCATAAATTTCCTTATTTCATCTCATCCACCAAAGCAGTAAATAAATACACCCTTCCTACTCCAGCTCTGCTGGCTGAAGACATTATTATATTGTTAATAGTCCAATGTCAACTGCATAGCATCACTTGAAATTATCATGCCCACAAATCTGCCAATCAATTTTCAAGTGTGATGACTCTCTGATCTACTTCAGTCCAAATAAACCAACTGACAGAGATACTATATTGAAATAGCTTCAGCACTTCTGACTTATTTTGCCTGGAAAAAGCTAGTGAACAGTTATAAGAGTTAATTTACTGAAAGAGCAGAAGAAGTGGCAGGGGTTCTAATGAACAGTTTAAAGTAGTCTGATAGTGCAGCATCACAGTTGCAACTAGAAAAAGACATGAGTCAGGAGAACTTGCAAAGCCCATTGGACAAGTACAATGTTAATCTGAGGGAAAAAGCTGGAAAAGGTATATTTTTATTAAAAAAAAGTCCAGCATGTATTAGTCTTGCATTTAATGGTGAGGTAAAAAAAAAAAGAGCCTTTATTATTTTGCTAAGGTTTCAGAGTTCAGAGTAGACATTTTCTTTTTGTACTCTTTCCTGAACTCATACTACAGGTAAAAGAATCAGGTTTCCCCTTTCTCAGGACTGACCAGAGGGGTTTCCAAAGACTTAACAAAACTGAAATCGCTTGGTCACCATATATCAGTTCAGACTGCCAAAAAACATAAGTCTTTTTCAGTCAAGAAGAATAACTTCAAAGTTTGGATTAAGCAAAGAGTAGCCATTCTCTAGTTTGAGGGAAAAAGACCCCTAAGATAATTAGTTGTCCTATAGAAGTCAATATCAGATGTTTCATCAATAATTTAATTTAGGGATTATGATTGTTGAAACTAGTTTATTAGTAGAGTTAGTAGTGAGTTTCTGCTTCTTATTTGTTCTGAAAATAAATAATAATAATTTTTTAAAAAACTCTTTCCCTTCTGAATACTGAAATGTTCAGTTTCTGTTCATGAACTTATTTAAAGTCTGCAGTACACTCATATGATTACAGAATGAAAAAAAAGAAAAATTCAAACTCGAACAACCAATCCCCCAAAAAACCCCACCAACTTAAAACTCACATGTCAAATTAACATTATTTTTGTCTCTTTTTAACTCAATCTGGAACTGTAAACAATACTGTTGTCAAATGACTATTAAAAGATATTGTTGCAGAGCACCACTAATTGTATGGTCTGCAGGAAAAATTCTGTATCTAAAATTGTCTAACTCTGAAACATAATGTGAACTTCTGGCATTTATGATGTTAGTTCTTATTTGAGCATTTTTGTATACTTCATGCTGCATATGACATTACCCAGATAATCTAAAAATATTGTCATCTGTTACTACATCCTAAAACACCTTCCAAATAACAATATAACAACTTTTACAACAAAAATTAGACAGGTACTAAAACTACGGAGAACTTTATTCAGGTCCACTCAATCCTGTATTTCTATGCTATTTTACATGGGATTTTCTTTTTTTCATAATGGATTATATTAGTAATTTGGCACACAGAACAAAAACAATCAAAAGTTTTCTTCAGCCTTTGAAGGTTATGCTTTCCCCCATGTTAAACGTTTCCACAAAGAAAAGGAACAGTAGCTTACAATTATCGGAGTTGAAAACTGAACTATTCCAGAAGATAAGATACATTGAACTTTCAAAAAATAGTGTAATGCATTAAAGGAATGTCCTGCAAACACTGTGGGAATGACTTCGCCCATTTAGGACATGGCATATTTGGCTTTTATCAGTTGATGGCAAGACTGCCTGTGAGTCAAAATCTGAGTTGCTCTGTCCCTGCTCTCCTATAACCTCATCAATTTGTTTCTGTATGCATGTGTCCTCTAAACAGAAATTAACAAATTATTTTGACCACATCTTTAGACCAACCAAGATATTCAAAATGGGACTGTAAGAGCATTAGATTGGTTAGAGAATTGGGAGAAAAGATCATTCTTCAGCTCCCACCCACTGGAGCACATTTTCAAATTAATGCTGAGCAGAAACCCGAGGGGAACAAAAGGACTATTGGTTGATGTAATGAGACAAGCCCATCGCTTGCTGTAACTAAAAGACACTCCAAACTTTTCCTCACACTGGTAATAGCTCCCAAACACTTGCCTCATGTTGATCCTTGGCACCATCTCACCCTACAGGGAGCTGTTGAAGGGAGCAACTCAGAAAAATGTTTTCCTTTCTACTGGTGTAACAAGGGTCCCTGCAGAGCCAGAGAAGTGTGGGTGCCTGCTAAAGGGAGACCAGAGGACAGATGACTGGGTGGGTTGTCAAAATGAGTTTGTTCACAAGTAAGCATGTGGGTTGGTGTAGCTCAGTCTTCCAACAGCACTCGGAAATGTAGAAGAGCAAGAGTTAAGACTGTGAACTTAATTTTCTACAGCCACCGTGGAATAAATCCAAATCTTGCCCCTTGTAAATCCTATGATTTCAATCATTAAAACCTTTATAATCACTCAGCTTCTTCCTCTGGAAGAGCTCTACTGGTAAGTCTTGGGACTTTGGAGCATGTAAGAGACTTTCATTTTAAAGGAGCTAAATCAAAGTACTGACTTCTATAGCTCCTTCTGGTTCTGGTCTCAGGAGGTAGTTTTTCATTTCAAGAGTATTTCAGGGTTACAAATAAACACACATTTAACAGAAAATTAGGGCAAATTTAGTGAGCCCTTAAGGGATGAGGAAAGGGAGTTCTCAAATTGTCTAGAGCTAGATTTTGATTAAAGCTCCATGAAGCTTTCCAGAATAAGTTCGAACTGAGTTCAAGAACAATTTTTTAATAATTAATATGAATGATTTTGGAGATAGTTAAATTACAACTAGATCTAGGCACCAGGTCATCATATTAATCCTTAGTGAAATCTTGATGAAAAAAGGAATTTAGAGGGTCCGTGGGATCCTCAACAGAGTGTCAAAGTGACCTGTGCAATTTTTGTTTGTGGGATGGAAATCAACTTGAGGCCAGAATAGACCACATGTGAGTGGAAATGGTTTTTTTCTCTTTTTATTGATGCTGAAATTCAGAATCCCTAGTGATCAAAATATTTTGTGAGTTTGATGATTAAACAGGATCTCAAGTCTTTTGCGGAAAAAAGTTTTAATAAAAAAGGAGTAGGATATAGGCTGAGCACTAACTCAGATCAGTCTAGAAAAACATAATGGCTAAAGAGTTTTCTCTTCTACAGTATTTTCCAAAATTTTGAGAGGCTGAACTTTGGAACTGTTCAAGGTGAATCAAGGAAAGGCTTTGAAGTGAGAAGGGTAAAGATGAAATCTATACTGAGATCACTACCTGAAACAATCTGAATAATACTGTACATCTCTGTGGACTTTTGAGTTCCCTCTCTTCTTTATGGGAAAGAAGATGAATTTGTAGACATGATTTTAAGGAGTTTGTGAAATTAAAATCATTGCATGTTGATGAGGATATATGGCAATTCTCACACAGTAGAAGAAAAAGGGAAGTTGAGAGGAAAAGACAGGGAACCGTCAAATTCCCTAAGACAACATTGAGCAAAACCAGAGAAAATCCATCTGTGAGGTCAGAATTTGGTTATGGATACTGAAGGTAGGATGTAGAGAGCTTCAGAGCTCAGGATGCTAGCTGTTGTGAATCTCACTGTTAGACTCCATGTTATCCCTCTGAAACACAGAGGGACAGCTTGTCACCTAGTTCAGGGCTGTGTGTTTTTCTCTGGATGGATAGACACTGGAAAAGTTAATTATTAAAGTACCTTATTTTTGATTTGTCCTAGGTCTCTCTTTCCCTTAAGCAACCTCAGGAAATGCTCTTTTCTGTGTCTGAGCCATTTTTGCATAGTTATGCAGATAAGAATAATGTCAAGAAGCTGCTTCATGCATCCTTGCCTAACTGGAATATTTTCTTAACTTTTATAGCTTACCAAGCGGTTTCCATTCTGATTTTCTGTCCTGTGTCCTCCAGTAGACCTCAGCTTGAACTTCGGTCTCAACTTAACATACTTTATTTTTTGTTTTATATAGACCTTCCAAGATGCATTCATAGCAAATTATAGCAGACTATATGGCTCCTTCTCAAAACAGTGTTCAATGAGAAATATAAATTATCATAAATGTTTACTTATGGAAAAACAGCAAAATGTGGGAAACTGGTTTGCTCGGAGAAACCTACTATAGCTTCATTATTCTATTTCACTTGTTCAGGTTTTTTGGCAAGTACTTTAGATGTGAGTAATGATCAGTATATGTTACCAACTGATGAAAACCAATTAAACCCTAAATACTTACACTTCCCTTAAGACCTTGAAAATACAAGTGTACTGCATTTTGGATCAAGAAGAACAACACATCATGGGACATAAATTCTGTGATTATTGGTAGAACATATTGTTTGTAGAGACATCCTATGAAAAGTGCACTGTATAGGCTGATCCTTGATAATGATTTGATTTGACTGGTGCAGCCTCCCCCTTGAATACTGTGTGCAGTTTTGGGCACCTCAAATAAGGACATCAGGCTGTGTCAGAGAAATGTCTAGAGGACATCAGAGTGTGTCTAGAGGAGGGTGACCAAGGCAGTGGAAGGAGTCAAGTGCCTGCAAGACTAAGGGGGAGTGCGTAAGTACACTTAATTTGCTCAGCTTGAAGAAGAGAAAGCTGAGTGGTGAGTAGTCTACAACTGCAGTGGGGAGGTAGTGATCTCCTGTCTCTGGTGTCCAACCATAGGACACGAGAAAATGAAATGAAGCTGCATCAGGGGAAGTTCAGATTTAACATTAAGAAAAGGTTCTTACTGAGAGGGTGATTGATCACTGGAACAGACTCCTCAGAAAAGTGGTAGCAAGCACCTAACTTGTCGGAATTCTAGGAGTACCTGAACAATGCTGTTAGTTATATGATTTAATTTTAGGTATTCCTGTGAGAAGCAGTGATTTGGATTTGATGATAGGTCCCTTCCAACTTGAGATATTCTATGATTCTGTGATTCTCATGAACATCCTAATTTAATACCTCAGTTGTTTACAAATTTTGTTATCCATAACTTTTCTTTGGTATTTTCTAAATAAGGTAATTATTTCCTCAAAGAACATACCTTTTGCTTACTGAAGATCTTTTGTTAGCAGCTATATTATTAGGAAATATGAAGGCCTTAGGTCCACAAATGAAGCTGTTCATTCCATAGAAAGTATGCAGTACTCAATTCCAACTTGCCTCTACTTAGAAGCAATCCTTCTAAGTCACAGCTATTGAGAAGAGCAAGGAGCCATAAAAGAATGGTAAATAACAGCCCGTTTTTGCTTCCTGATTTACCTTTTCCCATTAAGCAAAAATAAGGAGGGAATCTGGTAACAGAACAATCCAATAGAAATAACTGCGAATATTTTTCATCAAACTCTTCAGCAAATATGATTTATGGTATTTACTGCTATTCAGTGTACTGCTTTTGCCTCAGGCATATTTTTGAGACTGTTGGCTATATATCCAAATAGTAGTTCAAGAACCTTTCAATTTTTGCAATGGGATTATAAAAGCAACTAATCCGCAGCCTAGAATCAGTGACTGAAATCAGGAAAATCTTTTCATCAAGGCACTATATAACACTACCCCTTCCAGACAATTATATAACCCAACCTAGGGAAAGCAGAAAACCCTGGGAACTTTTGCTCAAAAACATGCAGACTCCATCTGTTTTGAAAATCAGTTTTTTGAAGCAGTTATTTCATCAAGAGCTTACTGGGACCATAGGACTAACAACTACAGAGCATATACATGTGATTTACCTGTCTTCAGGATGAAAATATTAAAGAACCGTGCCATTGCAAAATATAGTTATCACATTTCTCATCACCCGTGGTGCTATTTTCTCAGATATTTGTAATTATGCACTGTAATAATTCAGTTCTGAATTGAAACCTATTCCCTTTGAATGGCACAAATGAAAGCAACGACAAAATTGTACTGGTAGTTGAGTCGAGGGTAAAAAGAATTTTTTTAATCATTTTCTATTAGGGCTATACTGAATTTATCCACCTCTGGTACATCAGTTAATTTACCAACCTTTTAATTTACCAACCTTAAAATTTACTATTATGCCACCAGATTACAGTGGTGTTATTCTAACCCCACCCCACTCTTCTCCCAAGGTAAAGTTGGTTCTGAAAATAGTGGAAAATTTTTCCAGCTGTTGTAACTGATATGAATCTCCCACACAGATAGTTTCCACTTTTCTGTCTATTTGAGACATATTCAGTTGTGAAGATATCACAGAGCAGATGAAATTAACTTAGCAACTGTTACTAGAATCTTGCTCTCTCTGTTAGGTTAGCAGGTTTAGTCAGACTTCTTTTCAGTATCTGGACATTCTCACAATTCCTTTTCCTTTAGGAGACTAATCTTGAGTTCTCATCTACCTTATGAGGGATATCTTTGTCCTTTTTCGCTGAACTTATGCACTTCAATAATTGAATTACTGAAGTCTTTTACAAGGAAGAATATATTAAATTTTCTCTCTCTCAAATATCTCTCTCAATTGCCTAGGGACAGCATTTTATGGATAGGTATGGAAGGATTTCCTATGAACAAT
Organism: Corapipo altera; assembly: GCF_003945725.1. Taxonomy (NCBI): domain Eukaryota; kingdom Metazoa; phylum Chordata; class Aves; order Passeriformes; family Pipridae; genus Corapipo; species Corapipo altera. The sequence continues at coordinate 35,505,708 of NW_020884874.1, forward strand.
AACATAATTGTTCTCTTTCTTCCCATTATACTTATTTCTGATTCACTTTTGTATCCATTGCCTAGATTTTAGTCTTTCAGTGATGAGCAGAAGACTAACTTATCAATCACTCTTGTAGGTGCAGATGATCTTGATTCATGATGTGTTGCAATCAAGTCGCAAAGACATGAGCTTGTAGGATGCAAAAATAGAGGGTTATTGCACTCCAGCTACTATGATTTTCAAAGACAATATTATAAAACCTAGCCAGTCTCCAGAGTCCAAGGTGAATGTAGTTATGCAGTTTATTTTTCTCTTTCATTTAACTTAGAGGACTGGTTAAACTAATTGTTTATGAGAATCCATGTATGGCTAACTTTAGGACAGGTTCGGAGTCAGCTAAATAAGATTATTAAAAGCCTGTCTCCCTTCATTGATTTAGAGGTCCCCTTGAGAACACCTTTTCTCACTTAAGTTGCCCTTTTTCAGCAAATTCCTTGGGTTGTTTTTTTTCTGTCAAAAATGTTACTGATGTAACAACTTCAATCAATTTTCCTCTTTCTGCTTGCTGCATACACAACCTTATATATTTTGAAAGCTTGCCATATCTTTTGCCAGATATTGATTTTTTTCTTCATATTTCTGGTAGAGGATTTTCAAGTCCATCTATCTAGATTTCAAAGGATTACTAGGTAGAAGTATTTCCTTTATAGAAATTCTTATCCTTGTTCATCAGTACTGTTCTCAGACTTTGACCTTTGAGCAGAAGAATTTAATAAATTAGAGTTTGTCAGACATCAAGGTTTTGTATGTCTGTGCCTTAAGTGACCATCCACTTTTTCATGTGAATAAACTCCAATTCCATTGCAGGATATTCTAGAAATTTCCTAGTAATTTCAGAAACTAATCTTCTATCCATGTTACCCTACCATTTGTATGACATATGAGCATTTTCATTACCTACTGCATGACAGTACCAGAGAAAAAATGAGAAAATTGAAGACTCAATGACTGGTTGTGTACAACGACTACTCATTTACTCAGTGACTACTGATTTACACTAGTAGAATATTCCATCAGCTGATTCCTGGTCCCCATACAGATAACTGCTTCAGTTGAGCTCCCAGTGAATTGGAGCTGCAGAACATAGTGTAAGCCAGCTGAGCTGATCAGATGCCTTTACACAGTCAGTGTGATACTGGTTTGTAGTCTCTAAGCTGTAATGGTCTTCACTGGAAATATGATTTACGCAGGACTTATTGGAGCTGAATTCGGTTCCTTGCTAAACTTTGCATTTGTTTTCTTTCTGACTGTTTTTTTACGTGGTAAAATTTTCTTTCTATAACACCTTGATGTGGCAATCAGTGAGTTCTTCCTGGGTATCCTGATGAGACCCTATATTTTCTGTCTTCAAGAACTAAATAAGATTTCATAGAATCATAGAATGGTCTGGGTTGGAAGGTACCTCCAAAGATCATCCAGTCCAATCCCCCCGTTATGGGTAGGGACATCTTTCACTATGTCAGGTTGCTCAAAGCTCCAACCAGCTTGAAATTGAACTCTTCCAATGACGGGAGATCCAGAACTGCTCTATATGTTTCAGTGCCTCACTATTCTCATTGTAAAAAAAAAAAAATCCTTCCTTATGTCCAATCTAAACCTACTCCCATTGAGTTCAAAACTATTTCCCCCTGTTCTGTCACTATAGAACCTTGGTAAAAAGTTTCTCTCCATCTTTCTTATGAGCCCCCTTTATACAGTCAAAGACTTCAATATGGCCTTCCTAGAGTCTTTTCTTCTGGTTGAGCAACCATAATCCTCTCAACCTTTTTTCATAGGAAATGTGTTCCAGCACTTGGACAATTTTTGTGGTCCTCCTCAGGATCCACTCTAACACATCCAGGTCTTTCTTCCAGTGGAGACCCCAGAGCTAGACTCAGTACTCCAGGTGAGGTCTCACATGACAACTTGGGTGGTTTAAACCTTCCTTTAAACATAGATTTGTGTGCCCAAAGTTATTTTTCTGCAATAGTATTGAAAGCTGCCTTGAATTGATTCAGAAATAATTGAAATACGAAGTTGAGGGAGTGCAAAAATGAAAATAGACCATCTGCCATTTTGTCAAAATTTGCAGGCTACAATCTTCGTATGTCATTCAGAAATACATTACTCATTCTTTTAGTAGGACAGCTTTGCTGAATAAGGTATTCTCTACTGTGCTTGAATGAATGTGTAACGAACTTTAAAAACCAATCTTTTTGCTGTGCAAGCTTTCTTTAGGCCAGCTTTATCCTATGAATTTTTTAATTTCTCAGATTTAAAACTTAGTTCTCCAAAAAAAAAATCTTCTATCAGTATTTATCTCTTAAATTAAAAAAAAATTAATATTCAATTTTTGATAAAATAACAAAAATAAAAATGTCTCTAAAATAAAATACTCCCTCTTTGATATACAGTCTGGGTTAAATCCGAGTCTAGATCTAAACTTCATAGAAATATATTGAATTATTTTAATTGGAATGCTTTGGGTTTGGATTGGGCACTGCAAAAGTCTGGAACGGTTTAATTAAGACTGCCTAATGAAGAACTGAAATAGATCTTCATTGTAATATTTTGGAAAAATCACAAACATCTTAATAAATGCTGATTTTTCTTGGCATATAATTCACTTTTTGAACATACAAACACTGCAGGTTCAGTGATTTTGACAGTACAGATACACAATGCATCATACAAGATAGAATTACTAGTTTCAGTCAAGATCCATTTCAAACCTAAGTAGCCAGTAGAGGTTGCTATTTCAAAACACAAACTCCGATTAGTTTCACTAAGGATTTGAAAAGCAGATGTGAGATTCTAACCAAATATATTAAGGTAAATGTGACTTAGTTTGTTCAGACAACAATTAGATAAACAGTAAAAACCTTCACGCTTTTCAGTACATGGACACAAATGTATATATAAAATATATGTAAACATATATTTCTCTATACAAGCTAAATCCCCTCAAAGTGATCATAGAGTTCCCATTCACTGCAGTGAATTATCCTGACTGGTTGTCATTCTACTGCTCTGGGCAAGGGATCCTTCAAATCACATTCCATAAGGAAAGTCATGAAAGAGATACATCAACAGCTTAAAAAATAGTTTTTCTGGCAGAAATTGGTATGTTTTCTGGCTTGTCAATTGCTAATGATTTTTCACGAAGAGCAATAAACACTCCCCACCACTGTCTGAGACAGTGAGGACTAGAAATGCCTTTTCCATGTAGGCTTTTCTGCTTTATATTCTACAGATGTGTCACTAAAAGAATCTTAAGAGTAGCTATAGATTTTGGTACTAATTTCTGAAACCACATGATCTGTCATTTATTACTTTACTTTTTTACATTTACATTAATTTATGACATTACTTTTTCCACACATCTCGTCTGAATTCTTATGACTTTTTCAATGACAGTATGCATGAATAGTACTTTGTATACATTTGCTTTATTTAAGAATGTGGAAGGATCTAGTGGATTAATGGAACAATTCCTGTTACTTGAATTAAGTAATATGCGTCAGATGTGAGAACCAGGAACTTAACAGAAAACCCCAAATGTAAATTCATCACTTCATATGAGATGCCAATTTTATAACTACTTCTATATGAATGCTAAAAGTCTAAACACCAAGATGAGAGGATTAGGATGTCTACTTTTAAGTGACAGAACAGACAACTCAGAAACTCAATGGAAAGAGGACAATTAATAGAACACCATAATACCACTGTTTAAATGACAAAACAGTAACAACCAAGATTTTGCCAGAGAAGGAATAATACTGTAGTTCAACACAGCTTAAAGTCATTAAAAATTAACCTTGTCAACACACAACACAGAATCCTTACATCCATAATTACATAAGTAGGGAAATTATAGTGGGATGTGATATCAGGTATAGGGATGGGATGGGAGGATTGAAAGGGAAGCACTGGAATCAGAAGACTTCAAGGGTGTCAAAGGTAGAATAGTTGAAGGTTATGAGAGCGTGGCACAAACAGTAAATTTTTATTTATCATTTCTAACTACTTTCAGAGACAAATAGTCAAAGAATGCACAGAGGCAGAAGAAATTCGGAAAGCAGACCTGAGTACTAGCCAAGTCAACCAGACAGACTCTCTGTCAGGATATTACTATAAAGAGCTTCTCTGTAGCAGCAATTGTAACATACAGATATTAAAAATCTTTAGGAAAATGGAGTGTCCTCCAACTAGCAAGAAATCACTACAGTAACATCAACTTTTAAAAGATCATCATAAATATTTGAAAATGTTAAAAGAAAGAAGCAGTTGAAAGAGTGAAACATTTGAAGTGATATGGAGTTTATTAATCTCAAGGTAAATGTGTAATCCTGACAAAAAAAGTATGGTAATAAAATGAAGGAGTTGTAAAGTTAAGTTTTAAGGTAAAGGAAGCTATAAGAAATACAAAAAAAAGGAAAAAGGAAAAAGAAAAGAAAAAAATTCTGAACTTTATTACTAATGAAGAAAATAAAAACAAAACCAAAAAACAGAAATTCACCAAAACCTTTAGCAAGTTAAACATAAAACTCTACGCAGTTATGTAAAAAAAAAAAGTTTTGAGGAACAATTTACTAAAGGCAAAAAAATTGGAATAATGTTTTTTCTTAAACACAGAAGAGAAAATGTCTTGCCACAGAGTCATAAGGACCAATAAATGATTGAGATGTCAGTAAAAGATTCACAAATGGTAAGACCATTTGAGGAAATATGGCTAGGTTATTGTTATTACTTACAGTGAAGCAATTTAGAGACATTCCTACACTGAAGCCTTCCTTCAACAAAGTGACTGTGAGGAACCATCTGAAATTACAGTGTTGGTAGAATGGCTTTTCAAAAAAGTGAATTAGGTAAATGGTAATAGCTGTTCAAGACCGGAGTTTGAGAAATAAGGGAAGTAAGAATGAATGAATACATTCCACTTTTTCACTGGAGGAATGAAAAGTAATACCCTTTTTATAAATGGTTTTAGAGAATGACAGAGCAGTAAACTGACTTCTGTATCAATAAGCAAATGCAAAATAAAGTTTATGTTAATATAGAGATAGATATATATAAACTCGAAGGGAAAGAATCAACATGTCTTATGGAAGGCAATTATGTTTCAATGTCTATTAAAACTGAATAATTATCATGAAGGATAACCAGTTTGATAAAATGTACCTGTGATTTTTAAACCACTTTTGATCTTCACAAGTCTTAAAACCTGAGTTAAACTGTTGGAGATGAATCCCAAAGATCTGACTGAGTTGAACTGGGTTTATTTCATGTGTTCTCATCTAATGGATGAGAAGAGGTGAAAAAAGGAAAAAAAAAAAAAGAAAAGGTCTGGAAAGGATAGTTTTTTTCTTGTAATTCATACCAGAAAGGAAAAAAGATATTATGATGTACAAGAAGATCTGATTTTGGATTTATAATTAATGAAAAGAAGGAGTAGAAGGTATAGAGAAATCACTGATTTTCCCAATACACATATTTTATATGTATAATGTTATAGGAAATCAGTGAGACTTGTATTGTTGGACATGCTAACAAACAATCAGGAAAAGGAGATGCATAGTAAGGTTTTACTGACATTAATCAGTAATATTTTGCTGATGACACACTGCATCAGGAAGAGTCCACAAAAAATATGGAACAAAAATGATCCAAGGGCTTACTGCACAGAAGTTGCAGACACAAACTATAGATGAAGAAATTCCTAAAAATCAACCTGCTGCAGTGTCACTGTTTTAAAACTTGTGCTTTTCTTGCATGTGGCTTTGGAAGAATTTATATTTGACTGTCATTTGACAGGGGATACTGTACTGAGTGGGCAACTGGTCTGTCCTAGGACCTTGGTTTTTATTCCTATGTTCTGCAGAAAGGACAGATTTCCAGAGGAGAAAGACAAACTAGCATCTTCTCACAAAATAAAACCCACCTGCATAGTCACCAAAGTGCGATAATGTTCCCAAAAGGTCATTGTATTATTGAGAAAACAGTTCTCTAGTCTTTTTGAAATTGTTTACTCTTCAGGAATTGTGAACATAAACTCAAGATCTGCAGAACTCAGTATTAAAGTTGATACGTTGTAAATACTGATTTACTTATGCTGCTGAAGTGACTAATCACTGTTCATGACATTTGTGGGTTTTAGACTCTCCTTCCTTGCCTCAAGGGGACAATGGATAGTTGGTCATACTTTCATATCAGTTTTAATAATGTCTTTCTAAAGTGAACATAACAGTGCCTGGGAAGTCTGTGCTGCATGAAAGACACAGTCCTGTTTGTCTTAAGGAAATTTCTAATACTAATAAACCAAGAAAACACACTGTTAACACTTTAGAATTTGTGAAATGTACCTTGTCTCATTTGATTTACTGGTATCTCCCCTAACTTTAATAGCTGCAGATGTTCTTGTGTTCCATTATCATTTTCTTCTGACTGATGAGCTTTTAAGGACTGAAATAGCAGCTGCAAGGATTTGATGTGTTGTTACAAGGCCTGAGAAGAACTGTTTATTTTAAAATAATATAAATCAGAAGCTCAAATTATCACCCTGTTGACAAATTCTGTTTTAGGTAAAACTATCTAAATGTAATTGATCTTTACAGTTTCAAGGTGAAGAATTCAGACCATTTGAATTGTCTGAGATTCTGATGCCAAGAAATTATATTTTTGGATGTTTTTGGAGGAAGGTAATTGTAAATAGTGTTCTGACTCACTCCCTCCTTCTGTCAGTAGCTAATCACATCTTGACAGCTTGGTTAATTTGATTTTACTGAGAGGCTACTCTCTCCCCCTGTGAGGTGCAATGAAGGGTGATATTGGGTGTTCAGGGTGTTCTTTTTCTCTCCACCACCCCTGTCATGACACCCAATTGCCTTGTGCCATCTGTGGCTCCCACTATCTCCATGGAAGTTGCAGTTCTTTTCCTACAGATATGAACAGAGTATGTGTAAAATTAAAGAAGTGTTTAAAATGTGAATATACTGATATGGTGAAATATCTGTTGCATAATGTTCTTTCTAAATCTGTAGGCTGGATTATAACATTCAGATCATGTGTTCTGTAGTTTAAACACCCATTGAGATACAAAATGATTGCTGTTGATATTAAAAATTTAATGGATTTGTTGTGGAATGCCTAACGACTTGCACAGTGGCCCAAGGGAACAATGACAGTGAACTCACTGCTCATCATCAAGCACAGCTTTTGTTCTACTCCTTTAGCAACCAAAAAAGGAACGTATTTTTCCTTACTGCATTTTTCCCATAGAACAGAAATATTTTGTGAATCTCAAAAAAGAAACAAAATGGTGTTTCAAAGCAGTAGTGCATGTCACATGACATAGAAGTTTACATTTGATAAAAATCAAAATTTTGCTGCTCAGAATTTAAAATCAAATGCACTGGATTAACATTCTTTGCATTTCAAGAAGAGTATTTTTTCCTGAGCTTCTATGTGATTTTCATGGTCAATGTGTACTTCCTCATTGGAGATATATCAGAAATATTAGTGTAACTGAGACTTACCTTCTCTTAGATTAATATGAACTAAACATGCTGCCTTGAAAGTATCCAACTGGCATCGCTTGGCTATGCCATAGAACAACAATATAAGAAAGATATTAAGTTATTAGAAAGTGTTCAAAGGAGGACAATGAAGATGATGAAGGGCCTTGAGGGGAAACCGTATGAGGAGCAGCTGAGGTCATTTGGTCTTTTCGGCCTGGAGAAGAGGAGACTGAGGGGAGACCTCATTACAGTTTACAGCTTCCTCGTGAGGGAAGAGGAGGAGCAGGCACTGATTTCCTCTCTATGGTGACCAGCAACAGGACCTGAGGGAACAGCCTGAAGTTGTGTCAAGGTAGGTTTAGGTTGGATATTGGAAAAAGGCTCTTCACCTAGAGAGAGGTCGGTCACTGGAACAGGCTTCCCAGGGCAGTGGTCACAGCACCAACCCTGACAGAGTTCAAGAAATGTTTGGATGATATTCTCAGGCACATGGTGTGGCTCTTGGGGATGGTCCTGTGCAGGGCCAGGAGTTGGACTTGATAGTCCTTGTAGGTCCCTTCCAACTCGGCATATTCTGTGATTCTGTGAACATACATGTGGCTCATGCAATATTCTGTAATTCTAGAACAGGTTGTTGTTCTTTCTAAACATATGTGACCCCATCCTTAGATGCAATGTATTTTCCCTCCCAAAAAGCATGCATATTCATTAGTCCTGCTTATTTGGGGTTTCTTCCCAGATACTGTATTTCATTTGTGGTAAATAAGCCTGTCCAGGACATTGCTGTTTTTCAACCATAATCCTGTTACTTATTCTCTCTTAGATATTAAGACAATGCACCTGGTATGTATTACTGCTTTTCTGAGCCTAACTCGAGACAGAAATATTACAGGAATGTCATAAATCATAAAATGATTTCCTTATTAGTACAAGGGCAGACCTGCTGTTAAAGTTTAAACTTTATGTAGATTCTGTTACTGACTTCTGTCGTAAGTTTCTTGTATGACCTATAGCAGCAACCATCCATGTCTTCTGAGTCAAACATGGCCTTTAAGAATCCTCTGTGCTGCTTTATCCTTTCTGTGCTGTTTCCACCATGAACAGTAGATTTCCATTGCAACCTATATATGTCAAATACTGTATGATCTGATTTATTAGTAATATTTGGGACTCTTGAAAAGACTGAGCTACTGAAGCACAAATGGTGTTGAGTTTACAGTGATCACCTGCATGGTATAACCAAGACATACGCACTGAAGTAAATTTTCAAAAATCTCTACAAAAATATCTAGAATTTAAGCAGATAACTTTTCATTTTCAATTATTTTCCAATTTTTCATTTCCAGTCTTGAAATTGTACAAAACCCATAAGAAAACATAACATTGTTGGCTTGGGTCGGACAATGGCCTAACCCAGTTTTCACAATCATGGCCAACAAATGAAACAAAGGGAAGAATGGATGAATAAAATTATGCATAGATCCTTAGTTCTGACCTTCATCTCCAGCAATTTATAGCTTAACACTTCCAAATAACTATTCTACAAAGTTCAATCAACTTGCAGATGACACCAAGTTGGACAGAAGTGTTGATGTGCAGGAGGTTTGAAAGGCTCTGGAGAGGGATCTGGACAGGCTGGATTGATAGGATGGGGCCAGTATTCTGAGGTTCACTAAGGTGAAGTGCTTGGTCCTGCACTTGGGTCAAAAGAAACCCATGCAACCCTACAGGCTGAGGGAACAGTGACTGGAAAAGGACCTCAGGGTGCTGGTCAACAATTGGCTGAACATGAACCAGCAATACGCTCAGGTGTCCAAGAATGCCAGTGGCATTCTAGCCTGTACCAAAAATAGTGTGATCAGCAGGACCAGGGAAGTGGTTGTTCCCGTGTACTCAGCACTGGTGAGGCCTCACCTCTAGTACTGTGTCCAGTTCTGGGCCCCTAACTTAAAAAAGGACAGTGAGGTGCTGGAGAATGTCCAGAAAGGGCAACAAAGCTGATGACAGGTATAGAAAATGTGCCTTATGACTAGTGGCTGAGGGAGCTGAGGGTGTTTAGCCTGGAGAAAAGAAGGCTCAGAAGGGAGCTCATTGCTCTCTGCAACTACCTGAAAGGAGGTTGTAGTCAGGTGGACGTTGGTTTCTTCTACCATGTCTCAAGTGAAAGGACAAGGAGAAATGGCCTTGGGAAGGGAAGGTTTGGGAAGGTTTGGGAAGGTTTGGGAAGGGAAGGGAAGGGAAGGGAAGGGAAGGGAAGGGAAGGGAAGGGAAAAGGGAAAAGGGAAAAGGGAAAAGGGAAAAGGGAAAAGGG